>NW_012115611.1:3294577-3312792 GCF_000951035.1 Colobus angolensis palliatus | reverse complement strand
GCCTGGGGAGGTCGAGGTTGCCGTGAGCCATAATCACGCCACTGCACTGCAGTCGCGACAATGAAGTGAGACTCCATCTTAAAAAAAAAAAAAAAGAAGAAAATAAAGGCAATGTCTCTTGCTACAGAGGTGGATGAGTGGATATTAATGCAGCTCCTTTGAAAGACTGGGTTAGCTGTTACACAAACCCACTGTGTGTGCAGCATCTGCCTGGGACTACCTCTGCATCTTTGCCCTGGGACTTGGGGGTTAGGGGGAATCAATGTGCACATGAAGCTCATGCTGTTGACTGTGCCGTGTATAATATATGTAATAAACTGAACAAATCCATCTGGGCTCATTGTCTCCCTACTGACTGAATCTGTGGAAGTTTGGCAAACTGACCTAGCAGCTTGTTGTGTGACTGCTGTTCAGGATCTGTTTGGCTGCTTGACAGGTAGGATGTTCACCTCCAAAAAAATGTTGATCACGAGTTCCTTACCGGAAAGGCAAATTCCCATTGTTACCTATGCTTTCTACTTTGTAGGAGAGTCCATAGTCATGTGAGAGATATTGGTAAAAGTATTAATGATATTTAGGTTAATGTGTGTATGAGTACTTTAAAACTCATAAATGTCTTCAGTACAAATTTATTAGTTTTGTCAATAATTGCCTTCCTGTTATGTTAAGGAGCATTTCCCCCTCACTCATCCATCACCAGAGTTACTATTTTGATTAGGAGATCCTGATCAACTTCTACAAACAATGTTTGGCTGGGTGTGGTGGCTCACACCTGTAATCCCAGCACTTTGGGAGGCTGAAACAGGCGGATCACCTGAGGTCAGGGGTTTGAGAGCAGCTGGGCCAACGTGGTGAAACCCCATCTCTACTAAAAATACAAAAAATAGCTGGGTGTGGTGGTGCGTGCCCGTAGTCCCAGTTACTGGGAGGCTGAGGCAGGAGAATCACTTGAACCCGGGAGCCAGAGGTTGCAGTGAGCCGAGATCGTGCCATTGCACTCCAGCCTGGGTGACAGAGTGAGACTCCATCTCAAAAAAAGACAAAGAAACACAATTTTAATCTGTTCACCTTCTGAAAATAACAGATGCTGAGGTGTCATGGAGAAAAACGAATGCTTATACACTGCTGGTGGGAGTGTAAGTTAGTTCAACTATTGTGGAAGACAGTGAGGCTATTCCTCAAGAATCTAGAACCAGAAACACCATGTGACCCAGCAATCCCATTACTGACTATATGCTCAAAGGAATATAAATCGCTGTATTACAAAGACACATGTATACATGTATTCATTGCAGCACTATTCACAAGAGCAAAGACATGAAACCAATTTAAATGCCCATCGAAGACAGACTGGATAAAGAAAATGTGGGACTTTCAAAGTCCCAGGCCAGAGCCTCCTCGGCTTCTTTTTTTCCCTCCTCCTCCCGCCCCCTCCCCCGCACAGCTGCCTCCATTTCCTTAAGGAAGGGTTTTTATCTCTCTCCATCCCCCACGCCATAGCGGCGCGGGAGCGGGTCGGGCGGACCGAGTTTTCCAAGAGATAACATCACCAAGATGTCCAGTGATAGGCAAAGGTCCGATGATGAGAGCCCCAGCACCAGCAGTGGCAGTTCAGATGCGGACCAGCGAGACCCAGCCTCTCTAGACCCTGAAGAATAAGAGGAAAGAAAACCTTCTGCCTCCCAGCAGAAGGAAAACACCAAACGCTCCAGCAAAACCACTGCCGTTATCCACTAGTGCTAAAAGAATTCAGAAGAGCTAGCTGAAATAACCCTTGACCTCCTCCTAACTGCAGTGCTGGGCCTAAAGGAGCTAACATTTATGAATGGAGATGAACTATACTTGGTCCACTGGGTTCTGTCTATGAAGGTGGTGTGTTTTTCCTGGATATCACATTTTCATCAGATTATCCATTTAAGGTACCAAAGGTTACATTCCGCACCAGAATCTATCCCTGCAACATCAACAGTCAGGGAGTCATCTGTCTGGACATCCTTAAAGACAACTGGAGTCCCGCTTTGACTATTTCAAAGGGTTTTGCTGTCTGTTTGTTCCCTTTTGACAGACTGCAACCCTGTGGATCCTCTGGTTGGAAGCATAGCCACGCAGTATTTAACCAACGAGCAGAACATGACAGGGTAGCCAGACAGTGGACCAAGAGATATGCAACATAATTCACATCATTTGTATGCAGTGTGAAGGAGCTGAAGGCATCTTCTTACTGTGCTGCAAATCTTTATAGCCTTCAAAATACAGACTTCTGTGTTTATGTTATACTGATTCTACTCTGCTTTTATCCTTTGGAGCCTGGGAGACTCCCCAAAAAGGTAAATGCTATCAAGAGTAGGACTTTGTAGCTGTAGATTAGTTATGTTTAAAACGCCTGCTTGCAAGTCTTGCTTCTTTGGGATATCAAAAGGTATTTTGTGATTTACTAAGGATACTTACTGGTCCTGAAGTCTATCATATATTAGTGCATTTTGGCCTAATTCATTATCTGTGTGAAGTTATAAAAGTAGCTGTAGATGACTAGGAATTATGTCATTTGTATTAAACCCAGATCTGTTTCTGAGTAGGTGGTTCATGCTGTCGTGAAAAATGTTTTACCTTTTACCTTTGTCAGTTTGTAATGAGAGGATTTCCTTTTACCCTTTGTAGCTCAGAAAGCACCTGATGTATCATCTCAAACACAATAAACATGCTCCTGAAGGAAAAAAAATAAAAGAAAGAAAGAAAATGTGGTACATATCACCACGGAACACTCTGCAGCCATATAAAAGAATGAGATCGTGTCCTTTGCAGGGACATGGATGGAGCCGTAGGCCATTATCCTTAGCAAACTAATGCAGGAACAGAAAACCAAGTACCACATGTTCTCACTTGTAAATGGAAGCTAAATAATGAGAAGACATGAACACATAGAGGGGAACAACACACACTGGGGCCCCTGGAGAGCGGAGGGTGGAAGGAGGGAGAGGATCAGGAAAAATAACTCATGGGTAGTAGCCTTAATACCTGGGTGATGAAATAATCTGTACAACCCCCCATGACACGAGTTTACCTATGTTAACAAACCTGCATGTACCCCTGAACTTAAAAATTAAAAAAAGGAAACACAATTACAAAAAACGAGTAGTGTCTTTAAGTAACAAGACAAAGTGGATAAAATGCGTAGAGTAAACTTAAATCTTTCTTTCAAAACTTGCAGCTTTCACTGAGGAAAAATACAGGGTGTTCTGCCTCTGACACATTAACTTAGCACTTTGGTTCTAACATACTGAAACAAATTTAGGGCTTCCTTACTAAGGACCTTGCTACTTTGATTCCTCACAATAATAGTAGGTATTACTGACACAACTGGTCCAGAAGTTATTCACGTCAGAGCCAGTATAATACTTTGGGTATATTCTCTTGCATAGTAAATCATCTTTTAATATGTACCTTGGTCTAGAATGCAGGACTGCAGTGCCAGTCTGAAACTAGATTGAACCTGTCCACTGGCAAAAGACAAAGCACTCTTGTAAAGCTCTCTAGTTTTTTTGTCTGCTACATCTTTACTTACACGCTGTCAATTGGTCTTTACATCTGAGTAGTCTTCTGGGATTTATTTTTTCTTTTTTTTTTTTGAGATGGAGTCTGGCTCTGTTGCTTAGGCTGGAGTGTCGTGGCGCTATTTTGGCTCACTGCAACCTCCACTTCCCAGGTTCAAGTGACTCTCCTGCCTCAGTCTCCTGAGTAGCTGCGACTATAGGCGTGTGGCACCACACTCGGCTATTTTTTAATTTTTTTTTTTATTTTTAGTAGAGACAGGGTTTTGATGGGTTTTGCTATGTTAGCCAGGCTGGTCTTGAACTCCTGACCTCAGGTGATCTGCGCTTCTTGGCCTCCCGAAATGCTGGGATTACAGGCGTGAGCCATTGAGCCTGCTCAGATTTTTGATGCTCATTTGTTTTAGGATGGGTCGGTAGTGCATGAATTAGTTTTCTGTTTTGTTTTGAGACAAAGTCTTACTCTGTCGCCTAGGCTGGAGTGCAGTGGTGCCATCATAGCTCACTGCAACCTCTAACTCCTGGGCTCAAGCGATCCTCCCACGTCAGCCTCCTGAGTAGCTAGGACTACAGGTGCTCGCCCGCACGCCTGGCTAAATTTGTATGTTTTATTTTTTTAACTCGGAAACCTAGTTGATTGTATGTTATGGGCTGAAATGTACTCCCTCAAATTCATCAGGGCTGACCCCTAGTACCTCAGAATGTGACTACTGGAGATACCTCTTTAAAGATTCTCAGAGTAGATGACAGAGTGAGACCCCATCTTACCAAAAAAAAAAAAAGGAAGAGAAAATTTGGACAGAGATACAGAAGGAAGACCATGTGAAGGCACAGGGAGAAGATGGCCATCTATAAGCCATGAGAAAGCCGTTAGAATAAACCAACCCTGCTGACATGCCACCCAGTCTGTGGCATTTTGTCATGGCAGCTCTAGAAGTTTAATGCAGAAAACAGTAAGAAAAGAGCTTCTGGCCGGGCACGGTGGCTCACGCCTTTAATCCCAGCATTTTGGGCGGCCAAGGCAGGTGGATCACTTGAGGGAAGGAGTTCAAGACCAACCTGGCCAACATGGTGAAACCCTGTCTGTACTAAAAACACACAGAAAAATTAGCCGGGCTTGGTGGTGCATGCCTGTAATCCCAGCTACTTGGGAGGCTGAGGCAGGACAATTGCTTGAACCCGGGCAGCAGAGGTTGCAGTGAGCCCAGATCATGCCACTACACTCCAGCCTGAGTGACAAAGTGAGACACTGTCTCAAAAAAAAAAAGAAAAGAGCTTCCCTTTCCACTTCTCCCTAGTTTGAAATCCATGAGGTATTTAGAGCTATGGCAACCATGGAACAATGAGGTGAAAAGAATAAAGACACAAGCCAGCATGCTAAAGACACAGAGAAGACAAAACCCAGACTTTTGTTACATTTTAGAGAAGCTGAACTAGGGGTTGACGCTTTCTAAATTTCTGCTAGGTAAACACTGAATGTCCCTATGGTTTAGCTACTTTTAATCGCCTCTTCTGTTAGTGGCTGCTGAAAGCATTCCCAATACAGATGCGTAGCTGTCTTGTTTAACTCTCTAGTCTTAGTACTGAGAACAGTGCCTGACATGCAGTAAGTGGTCAAAGAATATTTGCTGAAAGACTAGGTCGGGCATGGTGGCTCACGCCTGTAATCCCAGCACATTGGGAGGCCAAGGTAGGCAGGTCACTTGAGGCCAGGAGTTCGAGACCAGCTTGACCAACATGGTAAAACTCCATCTCTACTAAAAATACAAAAGTTAGCAGGGGATGGTGGCACATGCCTGTAGTCCCAGCTACTCAGAAGGCTGAGACAGGAGAGTCGCTTGAACCCAGAAGGTGGAGGTTGCAGTAAGCCAAGATCGTGCCACTGCACTGCAGCCTGGGCGACACAGTGAGACCCTGTCTCCAAAAAAAAGAAAGAATAGAGTGAATGGATTTTAGATCAGACACTAAGAATCATACCTTCAGAACTGTGAGAAAATCAATTTCTGTTGTTTAAGCCATCTAGTCTATGCAACTAGCCTGGTTGCAACAGCCCTGGAAAACTGACATGTTTTGTTTTCTTTGGGGGGCTCTCAGGGCAGGTTCCACATAGATTAGAATAACTTTGCTTATGTTCCTTCTGTCAGTGTTGTAGTGCATCTTTGGGATCATACCTTAGGTAATAACAACTTACCATTCTTGTTTTACTCTAGTCCATTAATCTTTTCGTTATTGTTCTTCAAAAATATTTATTAATTATTATTTTATTTTTGAGACAGGGTCTCTCTCTGTCACCCAGGCTAGAGTGCAGTGTGTGATTTTGGCTCACTGAAACCTCTGCCTCCTGGGTTCAAGCGATTCTTGTGCCTTCTCCTGCGAAGCTGGGACCACAGGCGTGCACCACCATGCCTGGCTAATTTTTGTATTTTTAGTAGAGATGCAATCTTGCTATGCCGCCCAGGCTGATCTCAAACTCCTAGCCTGAAGCAATCCATCCCTTGGCCTCCCAGAGAGTTGGGATTATAGGCGTGAGCTACTGTGCCTGGCCCATAAACCTTTTTGGATAGTACCTAAAGTTCTTCAACCTTAGGCAACAAGATTATTAGATTAAACTATTAAACTCCGTGGGTATCTTACTCTAATGAAGGGATCCAGGTGGAAGGAAGAATTGATTTACTTATTCAATAAATATTTTTTGGCTGCCTACCATGTTCCAGGAATTGTTCTATGATCTAGGTGTTGGGAATATAGAAATTCGAACTAAAAGTTCAGGTTCTCATGAAGCTTACATCCAACATGTGTATATGTATGTGTGGGAGGGGAAGATAAAATATACACTTAAATAAAAAAAGAAATAATATGTCAAGAATAAATAAGGCAAAGTGAGGGGAAAAGAAGGCTGAGAATTTAAAGGATGGAGTTATGTTGAATTACTATATCTTATAGGAACTAAATGACCATTATTCAGAATAAACATGCCAGAAGACAAAGATTTCGTAGATAATCAGAAATAGAAGATAATGAAAACTTTCACTTCCTTTGCCTGAGGTTGTTTTATTTTTACTAATTAACTAATTAATTAATCTTTCTAGATTTTATTTAAGTGCAATGATTGAGGATAGATTTGCGATCTTGTTGAACGCAGCCATATCCATGGATTGCATATAGTTCTCAAAGCAGTGATCTGCTCCTACCGCATATCTATTCCAACTTTATCATCTTCAATACGATATTTGAAGTTTTAAAATTCCATATCCCACTGGAACTAGTACGGAGGAGCCCCAGACTAAGTGGTCTGCTTTAATTCTTCTGACTTACTTCTCTAATTTTTTTTTTTAATTTTATTTTAATAGCTTTTGGGGCCGGGCACTGTGGCTCATGCCTGTAATCCCAGCACTTTGGGAAGCTGAGGCAGGCGGATCACCAGGTCAGGAGATCTAGACCATCCTGGCTAACACGGTGAAACCCCGTCTCTACTAAAAAAATACAAAAAATTAGCTGGGCCTGGTGGCATGCGCCTGTAGCCCCGGCTACTCGGGAGACTGAGGTGGGAGAATCGCTTGAACCCAGGAGCTGGAGGTTGCAGTGAGCCGAGATTGCACCACTGAACTCCAGCCTGGGCAACAGAGTGAGACTCCGTTGCAAAACAAAGCAAAACAAAACAAAACAAAAAACTTTTGGGGTACAAGTGGTTTTTTGTTGCATGCATGAATTATATAGTTGTGAATTCTGAGATTTTAGTGCACCCATCACCCAAATAGCGTATATTGTCTTAATATGTAGTTTTATTCCTAGCGCTGCCCCCTTCTAAGTCTCAAAGTCCATTACATCACTTTGTATGCCTTTGCATAAACATAGCTTAGCTTCCACTTATAAGTGAGAACATATGGTTTTTTGGTTTTTCACTCCTGAGTTACTTCACTTAGAATAATGGCCAGCAGCTTCATCCAAGTTGCTGCAAAAGACATTCATTCCTTTTTATGGTTGAGTAGTGTTCCAAGGTGTATATATATATATATCCCACATTTTCTTTATCCACTCATTAGTCAGTGGGCACTGAGGTTGGTTCCACATCTTTGCATTTGTGAATTGTAATTGTGTTGCTATAAAAATGTGTGTACAATTTTTTTTTTCATATAATAACTTCTTTTCCTTTGGGTAGATAACAAGTGGTGGAATTGCTGGACCAAATGGTAAATTTACTTTTAGTTCTTTAAAGAATCTCTGTACTGTTTTCCATAGAGGTTGTACTTATTTACATTCCCACCAGCAATGTGTGTTTCCTTTTCACCACATCCATGCCAAAATCTATTGTTTTTTGACTTTTTAATGACACTCCTCTAATTTTGCCATATCTGTCTCATTATCGCAAGGTTTCACATCTAGTGAGATAAAAGATGGCAACAGGGGCAGGTTTTTCTTTGGGGGGGCTTTCTTTGATTCATACTATGCAGGGTATTCTTCCCTTTGCCTCTTTGATTCTTTACTTTCCTCCCCCTCATCAAATCCAAATAGATAAATGTCATCGCCATCTTCACTATCTGTAGCTCCACTTCCTCTAGTACCTTCCACATTAGCAGGACCATACTTGCCTAAAGCTTTCTTCATTCCTGCTGGGCTGGCTTTTTCCTTTTCGTAAGTCTTGATGTAATTATACCAATGTAGAGCATGACACAAGTTGCCAAACAATGGACTAGAGACTGCTTCAATTACTGCCACATCTGCTTGTGATGGCACATACCCCTTGTTGCAGCTCTGGTCAGCCAGGTAATCATTGTTCACCTGGAGGCCAGTGGGGCTTTTCGGGTCTCTGAAACCCATGGCATCAGCTGCATCTGAGAGCTGGGTAGCAGCAAAAGGAAGGAGCACAGGTTGTGGATGCCTAGCGCTAAGAGAGGAAACAGGGTTGTTGTAAAGAGTGAGTGGGAGCAATGACCTTAGGGAAAAGGTCCCCACTAAAATGTGAACTTCATGAAGGCACAGTTTTGCTTTGTTTTATTCCCTCCTGTATCTCCAGTGACTAAAGAGGTACCTGGCAAATAGTAAGTGCTTGATAAATAATTGCTGATAAATGACTAAATGATTAGAAAATAGGTGATTTAGACTTTGTAAATACGGTCAAATCAATGAACCAGAGTCCCAGATTCTTCATCTATAAAATGAGGAGTACAGACTGAGCACATTTTTTTCTTTTTCTTTTTTGAGATGAAATCTCACTCTGTCACCCAAGCTGTACTGTAGTGGCATGGTCTCGACTCACTGCAAGCTCTGTTTCCTGGGTTCATGCCATTCTCCTGCTTCAGCCTCCCAAGTAGCTGGGACTACAGGCGTCCGCCACCATGCTCAGCTGATTTTTTTGTATTTTCATTAGAGACGGGGTTTCACCATATTAGCCAGGATGGTCTCCATCTCCTGACCTCGTGATCCAACAGCTTCGGCCTCTGAAAGTGCCGGGATTATAGGCATGAGCCACCCCGCCCAGCCTTGGGTACATTTTAGGATTTCATTTAGCTCTAACATTCCATTGCTGGGAAAAAAAAAAAAAAGTTGTTACTGTACCTCCTACTTCACTTTATCTACTTTACTAGGTATATTGTCATTCATTGGCCAGAAAAATTATAGTGAATGTTGTTTGTCTTTCCAGCAGCTAAGAGTACTTAAATTTTCATTTGAGTCTCCCCTGCTGATACACTTTGAAAGCAGTTGATCACCAGAAATGGACTGTGATTGACCAAAGCCAATCTCAGTAAGCCCATCTCCCTTGATGCAGTGATTGGTTGAGGCCTGGGTTCCCTAATCTAACCAGATAAGTTAGCATTTCTGTGTCAGAAACAGACTTCTGTCTCCAGACAGGCCAGTGAGTTATAGATAAAGGAATTTTTGGGAAAAGTGTTTCTTGGCTCTTCTGAGAGTACAACTGAAAGACATGTTCTCTCTTGTCTATATACTTTTATATGTCTGTGTAAGCTTGGAACCATTGTAACCACTGTGGTATCATGAAGGTAGTAAACCTTGGAATAAGCTTACACTGTAGAAGGAAAAGCTGAGAGAGGAAAAATTAAGTCTTTGATAAAATCACTGAACTCCTGCATCAAACCAACCCTAGAGCACACCCTACCTTTTGAATTTCTAGTTCATAAACCAATAAACACCTTAATTGTTTATTGAAACTTGTCTTTGATTTTTGCAGTTTTCTTTGAGGAGATAAGTTTAAATTCTTGAATCTTTAGAGTAGGATGAACTGATGATCATCTATATGATTAGAATGAGCCATACATGGGGGTGGTGAGACAGCGTTTTCAGCTCGGGATTATTTTTGGCTCTCTGTTCCTCGGAATACTTCTTTCCGGTTTACCTCTCACAACCCCACCTGGGTGATGTAACTCAACCTATTTAGGGTGGATGATGGAAATTTAGATTTTTTTTTTTTTTTCTCAGACTGTCCTAGGGCCCACGGGAGTATTAGGGAAAGCAATATATGAAGAGTTGCACTTAGTTACCAGAACATTTTCATCACCCCCAAAAAGAAACCATGTATCCATTAGCAGTCACTCCCCACTGTGCTTCCCCCAGTCCCTGGCAACCACTAAAGTACTTTCTGTCAATATGGATTTGCCTATTACCCATTTATATATTTTAAATCTTTTTTGGCTTAATAATTTACTAACCTCTTAAAATCCTCCCTCTTTGCTCTAATAGCCTTTTGGTTTAACTTAAATTAGACTGTCAACTAAACTGGAACTCTTCAAATTTAGGTAGGTTCAGTGAATAGCTATGTATTTGATTCCATAAATCTTTACAGTATAAGATATATAAGACTTTATGTTCAGTTATTCCTTTTTTATTTTGTTTTTTCCTTTAAGTTCAGTTCAAGAGTATAGAATACTGAAGAAGGAAAAAGAATATGAGAAGTAGGAGGAGGATGAGGAGAAAAAAGAAGATGAGTAGAGGGAGGAGGGATATGACAGTATCATAGAGAAAGGAAAATTTTGTTGATGAAATAAAAGAAACAGCCACTGTTGGATTCTAGAAAACATTACCCTCCTCCTCTGCAAACAAAAAGGGATGAAGGCTGGGTGTGATAACTGGTACCTGTAATCTGTAATCCCAGCACTTTGAAAGGCCAAGGAAGGAGGATTGCTTGAGGCCAGGAGTTTGAGACTAGCCTGGCCAACAGAGTGAGACCCTGTCTCTACAAAAACAAACAAACAAACCAACAAACCAGAATTAGCTGGGCGTGCTGGTGACACACACCTGTAGCCCAGGCGGAGGTGTGAAGACCCCTTGAGCCTAAGAGTTTGAGACTGCAATGAGCTATAGTCACAGCACTGCACTACAGCCTGGATGACAGAGTTAGACCCTGTCTCAAAAAAAAAAAAAAAAAAAAAAAAGAAACTCTCCATTTCCATGTTAAACCTGATTTCCTTTCAATAAGCCATCTGATCTGGATATGTGAACTTTAAATGTTTTATTAGCCATGAGAAAAGAAGATACAGCAATTTCATCATTTTGGGAAATATAAGAACATCCTTTTACTTGGTAAAGTTTAAGAGATCAGATACATGTTTTTACATAGAACAAAAGAAGAATGATTAAATGTGATATTACAAGTTTTATTTTATGAAGGTAATTTATGATTAAGAATGATGACATAAAACCAACTGTTCTAGAACAGCATGTAACAAAGCTAAGTCTATTGTCTGTCTTTTCTGATTTTTAAGCTTATGAAACTTTGTTTTGTATTATTTCCTCAAGGAAGATTAACTGAAATTCTGTATATTAAATTTTAACTCTAAAATAGCATTCCTATCACAAACTGTAGGTGAGAAATGCTGCTTCCAACAGTTTTGGTGTCAGAAAAACAGTAGAGCAAATGTTAGAAACAAATTTAAAAAGATAACTTATTTTCCATCTGCCTAGGCTTCACTGTTAGGAAGGGTTTCAATTAAAAGCCATAGCTTCAGAGTAAAGGATGCTTATTTCCAAATTTAGATGGGAATAATAACATAAGAAAGGTAGAAGAAGCAGTTATAGAGGATTAACAGAAGAATGATGAAAAAGTGTTTATGATGAATTAAAAACGATGGCAAATTTTATAAGACTTCTTTTCCTAGATGGTAGGGTCTAATTTCTCTTCATTGAATCTGGGCTAGTCATAGTGATTTCCTTGATGAATAAAGTTCACTGAGTGACTTCCAAGGCTGGGTCTCCTTGCAGCTTCACTCTTGGTCTCTTGGAATGTTTGCTTCCTGTGCTCTTCAGACTCTCCCCTCTTGAGATGCTATGTCTTGGAGTCTAGCGGCTACTCAGTGAGAAGACCCAGCCACATGGAGAAACAGCATGCAGGTGCTTGAGTTAATAGTTCCAGTTCAGCTCCTAGCTGAAAGCCAGCACCAACTGCCAGGTATCTTTGACATCTAGTCCAGATGAGCCTTCAAGTAATTGCAGTTCCAGTCAATATCTGACTGCAACTGTAGGAGGGACTCTAAGGAGAATTGCTCAATCGAGCTCTTCCTGAAGTACTAACATCTCACATTGCAAGCAAAATGAAATGGTTGTTTTAAACTATTAAATTTTTGGGTAATTTGTTATGCCACAAGAGTTAATGGAACAGTCCTGATTTTTAAAACTGCTCTAACAACTTCTGTCACATCAAGCTTTGTATGCTGAGGTTGTTAGATTTGCAAGGATAGGAGAATACAATCTGAAAACTTGCAATAAACAAGTCATGTAATTATGAGGTAGCACTATCCCACCAAGGTGAACTTTTAATGATTTTGTTGCTTAGTGAAGAATCTCCTTAAGCCTCTCTCTTATGGCTTCATTACATCTATCAGTAAAAAAACAAAACAAAAAAGACACACCAAACCAAGATAAAACAAAAACCCTACATAATAATGTCCTTTATCTCCACTCGGCTCTTGATCTGAATGATGTTAGATGGAAGGGGTCAGTACTCTGCCTGCTTGAACTTTGCTACTAGCCACCCTGCTTTTTCCCTCTCCTCTGAAGGCTGCCTTTGATTTTAGCACTCCTTTGGCCTGCCAGAATTTCAGCAGTCCCAGTAGGTTCCAGGGCAGGCTGTTCTGAGCATGACCTGCTGGCATCAAAACTGGTGTGTGACTAAATTCTGATCTGCCCAAAACATTTTCTTACTTTAGCAACAACAGTTGTTGTTGATGTGCTGCTGCTTCTTTTTTAAACTTAGTACTTGGGGTTGTTAACTACTATTAGTCCAAATATTTGAAATGTGTTTTTGGTATATCAGTCAGTCCCTGGCCCCTATCTTGTATACTCTATATGAAGTTTGAAACATATTTCAGGCCTTATTTCAAATACCTCTTTACCGGCCTGGGATAAGAGACAAAATTTATACCAACCTGTTTGAAATATTCGATTGTATAAATGCCTCATTCTTTGATTCACCACTAGGTCACTGAATTTTATTAATCCTCTCAAAGTACACACAAATCACTTTCCCATGATTTGTAATAACTATTAACCAGAAACATACCATGTTGGGTTGGTATGGTATCTTTGGATGTCAAGTATGTTGGGTCTCTACGGGTGGTAATAGAGGGCAATTGGGTGTCTTTTTTTTGGCAGATCTATTCATTTAATACAGAAGTTGCAAACCCAAAAGCCACTGCAGCAGTGTGCCAATGGGGTTGGCATGGGGTGTTAGGGTGTGGGGACTATGAGGTATATGATGAGGTATATGAATGAAGACAGTAAATTTGTAAATGCATTTTATTGCAGCATTTCTGCATCCCAAAACAAATCCTTTTTGACACCTCAGTTCTTACACTTGTTTTGTCCTTATAGAGGCCATTGTTCTTACAGTGGTTTGTTTTATAATGATGTTTTTAGTTGAATGTCTACAATGGAGACAGTTCATTTGCATATTAAACTCGTAGGAATAATTATTGTTTCCACAAATAAATATTCTTTGTCTCATTTTGCACAAAATCCATAGGGAAATCAATCTTTCATTTTCTCCTTTTCTTTTATTTTCTTTTCTGTTCTTTTTTAGTTTGAGACGGAGTCTTATTCTATCACCCAGGCTGGAGTGCAATCTCAGATCACTGCAACCTCCGCCTCCCAGGTTCAAGCGATTCTCCTGCCTCCACCTCTCAAGTAGCTGGGATTACAGGCACCCATCACCATGCCCGGCTAATTTTTTACTTTTAGTAGAGATGGGGTTTCACCATATTGGCCAGGTTGGTTTCGAACTCCTGACCTCAGGTGATCCTCATGTCTCAGCCTCCCAAAGTGCTGGGATTACAGACATGAGCCACCGTGTGTGGCCCAATTTCCCATTTTCTTTTCTTACTCTTTTTTTCCTTTTTGAGATGGAGTCTCTCTCTGTTGCCCAGGCTGGAGTGCAGTGGCATGATCTTGTCCCACTGTAAGCTACACCTCCCAGGTTCATGCCATTCTCCTGCCTCAGCCTCCCGAGTAGCTGGGACTATGGGCATCCACCGCCATGAACGGCTAAATTTTTGTATTTTTACTAGAGACGGGGTTTCACCATGTTAACCAGGATGGTCTCGATCTCCTGGCCTCATGATCTGCCCGCCTTGGCGTCCCAAAGTGCTGGGATTACAGGCATGAACCACTGCGCCTGGCCCATTTTCCCACTTTCTACACAGACATGAATGCAAAGAAATATTTCTGTGTTCTAAGAAAGTCGGTTGTCCACATATAGTGATAAATGGCAATCCATACTTGGTTTGCATGTTAGAGAAAAACAGAAAGTGGTAGTTACTGGGTTGAAATGAAAAGTGTAGGCAGCTTCTTAAAAGGACATTGTTACCCAGTTCTACCTATGTGTCATGTGTGAATGTCATAATATGGGCCAAGTTCTCCCACATTGTCTGATTTCCCATGGAAAGTAGGATTTGGATAAACATCTTCTGATTCCAAATATTGGCAACCAAGTCAATTTATAAATAAATGAGTGAGTTAAACTCAGTACACTGTGACAATAAATGACTTGAGGGCTGCCAATGGAGCATGTATCTTTAAAGGGTTGTTATAGTTTTGGGCTTTTCACATGATTATGATGTATATCATTATTAATAGCAAACATTGAGCAGATATAACCAAGGACAATTTTCTAGAGAGAGAAGTAATATCTCAAGAAGGACATGTGTGAGACAAATCCAACGTGGAATATTCAGATGCGGATAAATGGGATTAGGACTACTTGGACCCCAGTCAGGAAGAGAGCAGAGTCTTCTCTTAAGTATATCTGCCAAGTATTGTTCATCTGTTTCACAACAATGAAGGAGTAAAAATTGATTTGAAATCTATTAAAATATGCTTCCTCCAGAAAATTATTTATGTATAGGTTGTGGACTAGATTTGGGAGAGCAGGCCTAGTGTGGCTGAGACGTTGGTCAAGAACTGACTTTAAACATGAGCTAGATTTTTGGTTTTTTTAGACAGAGTGTCGCTCTGTTATCCAGGCTGGAGTGCAGTGGCATGATCTCAGGTCACTGCAACCTCTGCCTCCTGGGTTCAGGCTATTCTAGTGCCTCAGCATCCTAGTAGCTGGGATTATAGGCATGCACCACCATGCCTGGCTAATTTTTTGTATTTTTAGTAGAGATGGGGTTTCACCATGTTGCCCAGGCTGGTCTCAAACCCTTGAGCTTAGGCAATCAGCCCGCCTTGGCCTCCCAAAGTGCTGGGATTACAGGCATGGACCATTGTGCTTGGCCTACTGAAAGATTTTTTAATGAAGCTGTCTCCTGGTATATTCCCTGAATTGAGTCCAAGACAGTATGTCAAACCACTTCCTTTCCTTGAGCTCAGTTAATTGGTGGACTTCTGCCCTGGCTGAACTGGGAGATCTGATTTTTTACCTCATCCTAATTTGCAGAAATTGCCAAAACTTTTAAAATGTGGCCTTGAATTGGGCATAATTTTTAAGAAGGGAGCTGTCTTTCTGCCTTCAGTGTTTGGTGGAATAAGAGGATTGTCCCAAAAGAGTGGCTGTAGATATCTATGTAGTCTTGCACTAGTATCAGAACGCCCAGCTATTCCAGAGATTGACTGTCTCTGGGGAGCTCACAGAGGTAGCAGATTCTGTTCATACCTGAGAGTGGCATTTGAGTGCTTTACCTAGGCACCCAATGTTGAAGCACTTCAAGAATCACTAAAATCCAGTCCACTTTGTCTTGAAGATCCTCCGAATCTTTATTTATTTATTTATCTTGTTATTTCTCCACTTTTTTTTTTTTTTTTCCCTGAGACGGAGTCTCGCTGTGTCGCCCAGGCTGGAGTGCAGTGGCCGGATCTCAGCTCACTGCAAGCTCCGCCTCCCGGGTTCACGCCATTCTCCCGCCTCAGCCTCCAAGTAGCTGGGACTACAGGCGCCAGCCACCATGTCCGGCTAATTTTTTTTTTTTGTATTTTTAGTAGAGACAGGCTGTGTGCCATTGCACTGCAGCCTGAGAGACAAGAGCAAAACTCCATGTTAGCCAGGATGGTCTTGATCTCCTGACCTCGTGATCCACCCGCCTCGGCCTCCCAAAGTGCTGGGATTACAGGCTTGAGCCACCAGGCCCGGCCTATTTCTCCACCTTTAAAGGAACTTTGGAATCTTGATAGTATTTCTTCATGCACTTCTACCCCCATTTCTAATTTTGAATAAACTTTCAACCGAGACAGTGCCAGTCCCGATTCAACCAAATGTAGGCTGAAGGGCCAGAGTTTGGGATGGGGATGCTTTGGACAGGGAAATAAAATAAGCCTTCTCATTAGACACAAGAATCAGCAAGTGTGTGCACTATCAAAAAACACAAAGGAATTTAAAGATACAAAGTACAAGGAGGCAAATCAGAAAGATGGCTAAATCTGTAGCTGCAGAGGCAAGAATAAAGTTAGGGTGAGGATTAGAGAAAAAGAAAATAATCCTGGATAAAACAGAAGTGAGATTTCTGGTGAGGCCTCTCTTCCTGCTTGTAGACAGCCACCTTCTTGCTGGGTCCTCACATGGTAGAGAGAATGTGATTTTGATCTCTTTTTGTCTTATTGTAAGGGCACTAATCCCATCCTGAGAGTCCCCACCCTCATGACCTCATCTCACCTTAATTACCTTCCAAATGCCCAACTCCAAATACCATTCATTGCACTGGGGGTTAGGGCTTCAATATATGAATTTTGGGATGCCATAATTCAATCTATAGCAGGTAGTAAAATGAATGTAAATCCTCATTCCATTGTATTGGTTTACAGTTTTTTGTTTTTTTTTTTTGTTTGTTTGCTTGTTTTTTGACAGAGTCTTATTCTTGTCACCCAGGCTGGAGTGCAGTGACAGTGATCTCAACTCACTGCAATCTCTACCTCCCCAGTGCAATCGATTCTCCTGCCTAGTGTCCCAAGTAGCTGGGATTACAGGTGCCTGCCACCATGCCCAGCTAATTTTTGTATTTTTAGTAGACACAGGGTTTCATCGTGTTGGCCAGGCTGGTCTTGAACTGCTGACCTCAAGTGATCCACTCACCTTGGCCTCCAAAAATGCTGAGATTACAGACATGAGCCACTACTCCCAGCCTAGTTTACTGATATTTAGCTAACTATTGCATAATCTTCAACAGTTCCTAAGTAGAGATCTCTTCCCATTATCATACATTGCTACCTGAATTGAAAAGGCTGAATCTGGGCCAGGCACAATGACTCATGCCTGTAATCTCAGCACTTTGGGAGGCCAAGGTGGGTGGATCACCTCAGGTCAGGAGTTCGAGACCAGCCTGACTAACATGGCAAAACCCTGTCTCTACTAAATACAAAAAAAAGAAAGTTAGCCAGGTATGGTGACGCATACCTGTAATCCCATGTAATCCCAGCTGCTTGGGAGGATGTGGTAGGAGAATCACTTGAACCCGGGAGGCAGAGTTTACATGAGCTGAGATTGTGCCATTGCACTGCAGCCTGAGAGACAAGAGCAAAACTCCATCTAAAAAAAAAAAAAAAAAGAAAGAAAGAAAGAAAAGAAAAGGCTGAATCTCAGCTGCATTTAAATTTAAGGTTTTGGGATTCAGAGTCAATAACTTCAGATGAGTACCCTTCTCATAGAATTTTCTCTTCACTCTACTTATTTCTGTCTAGATCCTGTAGGAATGTTCTTTGGTGTTCTTCTTGTGCCCCTACTGAGAATGACCTCAAAGCGGACGTAGTCTATATTATATTTCCATCTCCAGCAGCTCCGCGACTAAGAACAAACAAGCCCCTTTTCAATTTTAAGGTGTATTCCTTATCAGAGCAAGGAAATGGGTGGGGATTAAAATGCCCTAGTAAACCGTGAAGAGTCACAGCCTTTAGAATCATTACACATTTATTTTTTCAGGTTAAAATAAAAATATATATATTTATGTATCTTACAGGTAATATAAATAAGTCATAGTTTCTTTTCTTTCTTTTTTTTTGAATTGAGACAGTCTTGCTCTGTCGCCTAGGCTGGAGTGCAGTGGTGCGATCTCTGCTCACTGCAACCTCTGCCGCCTGGGTTCAAGCAATTCTCCTGCCTCAGCCTACTGAGTAGCTGAGACTACAGATGCACACCACCACGCCAGGCTAATTTTTGTATATATATATATATTTTTTAGTAGAGATGGGATTTCACCATGATGGCCAGGCTGGTCTTGAACTTCTGACCTCAGG
>NW_012115611.1:3276168-3290092 GCF_000951035.1 Colobus angolensis palliatus | reverse complement strand
TCCTTCTTTCTTTCCTTCTTTCTTTCCTTCCTTCCTTCCTTCCTTCCTTCCTTCCTTCCTTCCTTCCTTCCTTCCTTCCTTCCTTCTCTCTTTTTCTCTGTCTCCTCCCTTTCTCCCTCGCTCCCTCCATCTTTCCTTTTTTTCACCACAAATACTTTATTAGATGAAATTACAAATACTAATAATTGAACACAATAAATGTGGCCGGGTGCAGTGGCTCACGCCTGTAATCCCAGCACTTTGGGAGGCGAAGGTGGGAGGATCACCTGAGGTCGGGAGTTCAAGACCAGCCTGACCAACATGGAGAAACTCCGTCTCTACTAAAAATACAAAATTAGCTGGGCATGGTGGCACATGCCTGTAATCTCAGCTCCTTGGGAGGCTGAGGCAGGAGAATTGCTTGAACCCGGGAGGCAGAGTCAAAATTGTGCCATTGTACTCCAGCCTGGGCAATAAGAGTGAAACTCTGTTTTAAAAAAAACAAAAACAAAAACAAAGAAACAATAAATGCAACTTAATTTTTTTTTCAGTATTGTTTTATGCTTGGAAATCAAATATAAGGAAATACTGTGTAATCAGAGCCCTAAATTAACTTTAAAATTTTCCAGTATGACAAATTTCAACAAAAGCACTAATTCTGCTTGATCTTACAAAATTTTTTATCAGTATAATTAAGTTATATTTTCAATAGGCAATCTTCTTAAAATATCTTTTAACTCCCCACCCCACCATGTCTTGAATATTGGTGGTCCTGGTCCACCGACATTTTTCTAGGCCTTTGATCTTTACTTTTATTTTTAATGGTGATGTTTACAGCATTGCCTTCCAATATCTGACTTGGCTTTTAGAAAGGATTATGCAGAACATTTCCTGCCTGATTACTCCTCAGCATCAAAGCATAAAGAAGCAATCAAAATAGAAAAACAGCAGCCTTTATTTCTTACAGAGAACATTTGCACTTCTGAAGATAGCAGATTGAGGCATACCAAGTTTCTGACTCCTGAGCTCAGCTCAGGAACATTCCTTCTGGACTCATATGTACATGTAATAGATTCATTAAAAGTAATATTGGGGCAAACCAAACATCCTATAATAGCAGTGACGTAAAGAGGGTAAATAGAACATTTATAAAATATGGTTCTACTTGAGAATATTTTTTAGAATTAAAAAATAAAGGACGGGTGCAGTGGCTCGCCTCTGTAATCCCAGCACTTTGGGAGGCTGAGGCGGGTGGATCACTTGAGGTCAGGAGTTCGAGACCAGCCTGGCCAACATGGTGAAACCCCATCTCTACCAAAAATACAAAATGTAGCCAGGCATGGTGCCACAAGCCTGTAATACCAGCTACTAGGGAGGCTGAGGCAGGAGAATTGCTTGAACCCGGGAGGCAGAGGTTGCAGTGAGCCGAGATCGTGCCATTGTACTCCAGCCTGGACAATAGAGTGAGACTTGATCTCAAGAAAAACCCCCAAAACTAACTAACTAACTAAAAACATGGCCGGGTGCGATGACTCATGCCTGTAATCCTAGCACTTTGGGAGGCTGAGGTGGACAGATCACCTGAGGTCAGGAGTTTGAGACCAGCCTGACCAACATAATGAAACCCTGTCTCTACTAAAAATACAAAAATTAGCCAGGTGTGGTGGCACACGCCTGTAATCCCAGCTACTCGGGAGGCTGAGGCAACAGAATCACTTGCACCCAGGAGGCAGAGGCTGCAGTGAACTGACAGCTTGCCACTGCATTCCAGCCTGGGCAACAGAGCAAGATTCTGTCTCTAAATAGATAAATAAATAGGCTGGGTACAATGGCTCATGCCTGTAATCCCAGCCCTATGGGAAGCCAAGGAGGGCGTATCACTTGAGGTCAGGAGTTCGAGACCAGCCTGGCCAACATGAAGCCCTGTCTCTACTAAAAGTACAAAAATTAGCTGGGCATGGTGGTAGGGGCCTGTAATCCCAGCTACTCAGGAGGCTGAGGCAGGAGAATCGCTTGAACCTGGGAGGGAGGTTGCAGTGAGCCAAGATTGCATCATTGCACTCCAGCCTGGGTGACCAAGAGTGAAACTCTGTCTCAAATAAATAAATAAATAAAAATTTAAAAATGAGTAAATAACAGTATCACTGTTTGTTACAGACTGAATTTTGTCCTCTCAAACAAATCATGTATTGAATTCCTAACCTCCAATGTGAATATATTTGGAGATAATTAACAGATAATTAAGACTGGGTCTGGTGCCTCACGCCTGTAATCCCAGCACTTTGGGAGGCTGAGATGGGTGGATCATTCGAGGTCAGGAGTTCGAAACCAGCTTGGCCAACAAGGTGAGACTCCGTTTCTACTAAAAATACAAAAATTAGCCGGGCATGGTCGCGCGTTCCTGTAATCCCACTACTCAGGCGTCTGAGGCAGGGGGATCACTTGAACCCGGGAGGCTGAGGTTGCAGTGAGCTGAGATCACGCCACTGCACTAAAGCCTGGGCAATAGAGCGAGACTCCATCTCAAAAACAAACAAAAAGATTAAATGAGACCATAAGGTTAGAGTCCTCATCCAATAGGACTGGTATCCTGCTGTCCTTATAAGAAGAGGAAGAGATACCAGGCTTGTTCACACAGAGAAACGTCCATGTGCAGTCACAGGGACAAGGTGCCCCCTTGATAAGCCAAGGAGACAGGCCTCAGGAGAAACCAAGCCTGCTGACACCTTGATCTTGAAATTCTGGCCCCCAGAACTGTGAGAAAATAAATTTGTTTTTTAAGCCACTCAGACTGTGGTATTTTGTTATTGCAGCACTAACAAATACACTGATTGTGTTTTATTTTTGCTCTGAGTTGTAGGAAACTCAGAGGCAAACATGTTTACACTAACCGTGTTGATTCTTGTAGTTCCCATATTTGTATTTCACTTTTATTAACTTTTTTTTTTTTTTTTTATTGCTTACTGCCTCAAAGTCTTTGTAGGGAAGAAACAGGTTACAAAGAAATAAAGAACATTTCAAATGAATTCCTGATACTTACAAATTCTTCTCTTTTATAGGCACATCTTCTCAGTCTCCTTTTTGCTGGTCTCTTTCATTTCCTAGACCCTTTAATGGTGGAGTGCTGCAGGGCTCAGTCTTCGGACCTGAATTTTTTTCTGTGTCAACTTACTCCTTAGTGAGGCTCAGTCAGTCTCATTGCTTTAAACACTGGTTTTATATATACTGATTTATATATTATTTTATTCATCAGTTTCTTAAGTTCTTAAGTTTTATATGTATATATAAAACCCAAACCGTTCCCCTGAACTCCTCACACCAATATCCAACTGTCAATTCAATATCCTCGTTGGATGTCTAATAGACATCTCATACTTTACATGTCTGAACTCCAAATTCTTCTCTTCTACTCTTCCCATAGTCTTGGTAAATGCCATCTTGGTCTCTCCCAGCTTGGTAGATACCAACTCTATCCTTCCAGTTGCTTGGGACCAAAACCTTGGAGTCATACTTTACTTTCTCTTATCTACAATTTCCAGTTTGTCAACAGACACTGTTGGCTCTTCCATCAAAATATACTTAAAAACTGACAATTTTTAACATTTTCCTTACCGCAAAAGTGAAAGCCACTGTCATCACAACTCTTGGATTATTGCTGACTAAATGGTTTTTCTGGTTCTGTGTTTCTGCCCTGCAGCCTATTCTCCATAGTAGCCAGAGCATCCATTAAAATGTAAGTCATTCAGATTACTTTTCTGTTCAAAATCCCCAGGCTTGGTGGCATATACCTGTAGTCCTAGCTACTTGGGAGGCTGAGGCGAGAGGATGACTTGAGCCCAGGTGTTGGAAGTTACAGTGAGTTATGATCGCACCACTGCATTCCAGCTTGGGTGACAAAGTGAGACCCTGTCTCTACACATAAAAGTAAAAATAAAAATAAAAACTCGCTAGGGGTTTCCCCAACTCTCTCAGATGATTAAGAGGCAGTCTTGGCTGGGGATGGTAGGTAATGCCTGTAATTCCAGTGTTTTGGGAGGCCAAGGCAGAAGGATCTCTTGAGGCCAAGAGTTCAAGACTAGCCTGGGCAACCTAGCAAGGAAGGCAGAGGTGGGAGAATTGCTTAAGCCCAGGAATTTGAGTTGGCAGTAAACTATGATGGTGCTATAGCACTCCAGCCTGGGCAAAAAAGTGAGACAGTGTCACAAACAAACAAACAAGGCAATCCTGATAGTGATTCAGAGGCACAATATGATCTAGCTTGTGACCCAAAGCATTTCTCATTTTTCACTTGTTTCCAGCCACACTGGCCAGAGTGCTTGCTGCTTGCTGTTTCTTCTGGGTGGAACAGAATCTCCTCTTCTCCAGGATATCTGCAAAGCTCACTCTCAGCTTTGAGTCTCTTTTTCAGTTTATTAATCAATATAACTTTATGAGAGAGGGTTATCCTATGGTGTACTGGTGAAAATTTAATAACTGGTTCTCTGAAAAAAATATATATGCTAGTATATACATTATAACACAAACTTAAATTTAATCTGCATTGTTGGCGTTTTATTCATCAGTTTTTTAAGTTCAAATTGACCATCAGTAAATAATAAACTAAGGCCTGATTTTGTATTCACTGAATTTCCCAGTAGAAAATACTCTCACATGGCCACCTTCACGCTCCTAATCTGATCACCTGATCTCAGGTGATCCACCTGCCTCAGCCTCCCAAAGTACCAGGATTACAGGCGTGAGCCACTGAGCCTGGCCAGGAAGTTTTAAGTATTTGTCACTGAAGGTGGAGTTGGAAATAGATGTGCAGGCCAAGCATGGTGGCTCACGCCTGTAATCTCAGCACTTTGGGAGGCCAAGGTG
Source organism: Colobus angolensis palliatus (assembly GCF_000951035.1). Classification (NCBI taxonomy): domain Eukaryota; kingdom Metazoa; phylum Chordata; class Mammalia; order Primates; family Cercopithecidae; genus Colobus; species Colobus angolensis. Next base: position 3,285,253 of record NW_012115611.1, on the reverse strand, counting down.
GGTGGATCACCTGAGGTCGGGAGTTTGAGACTAGCCTGACCAACATGGCGAAACTCCCTCTCTACTAAAAATACAAAAATTAGCTGGGTGTGGTGGTAGGTGCCTGTAATCCCAGCTACTCCAGAGACTGAGGCAGGAGAATCACTTGAACCCGGGAGGTAGAGGTTGCAATGAGCAGAGATCATACCACTGCACTCTAGCCTGGGCGACAGAGCAAGACTCCAAGTCATATAAAATAAAATAAATAAAATAAAATAAAATAAAATAAAAAAATAAAAAAAGGTCAGGTGCGGTAACTCACGCCTGTAATCGCAGCATTTTGGGAGGCCAAGGCAGTAGATCATCTGATGGCAGGAGTTTGAGACCAGTCTGGCTAACATGGTGAAACCCCGTTTCTAATAAAAATACCAAAAACTAGCCAGGTGTGGTGGTGTGTGCCTGTAATCCCAGCTACTCAGGAGGCTGAGGCAGGAGAATCGCTTGGACCTGGGAGGCGGAGGTTGCAGTGAGCAGAGATCGGGCCATTGCACTCCGGCTTGGGCAACAAGAGCGAAACTCTGTCTCAAAACAAACAAATAACAACAAAAAGGAAATAGATGTGCAGTAGTAGCACACCATTATATAGTATTTCCACCATACAGAGAGATAGGACTTGAATAACCACAAAGCATGGGGTGGGTAATAGTAAAATGTAATAAAAAAGTTAGGAAGTTTTTTTTCTTTTTGAGACAGAATCTTGCTCTTGTCACTCAGGCTATAGTGCAATGATGCAATCTCAGCTCACTGCAACCTCTGTCTCCCAGGTTCAAGCAATTCTCCTGCCTCAGCTTCTCGAGTAGGTAGGATTAAAGGCACCCGCCACCATGCCCAGCTAATTTTTTGTTATTTTAGTAGAGACGGGGTTTCACCATTTTGGCCAGGCTGGTCTCAAACTCCTGATGTCAGGTGATCCACCTGCCTTAACCTCCCAAAGTTCTGGGATTACAGGCATGAGCCACTGCGCCTGGCCAGGAAGTTTTAAATATTTATTATGTTTCTTTTTATAAAATTTAAAGTTTATGTAATTTAAATTTTAGTGATGATTGTGTGCATACCATTGGCCACTTCTCTGATCATCCTATATAAATTAAATGTCCTCTTTTAATTTCTGTTCATTCCTTCTATCCTGATATATTTTTCACCATTAATATTTAACACATTATATATATATAATTTCTTTTTTTCCATACCAGATTTTAAGCTAAGTGAGGCTAGGTACTTTACTTACTTTGTTTATCTCTATACTGTCAATGCTTAGAACATGACTTGCATATTATTTGTTGAAGGAGTGAATGAGTTTATCAATATTTTGTTCGAAATGGATATTAGCCTGAAATAGAAAAAGCAAACAATTGGGAATCAGAAAAATATTCCATGCAATTGCTGCATGCAACAGTTACATGCAACAGGTCATCTAATTCACACAACTTTCCTGTGAGGGAGGGATTGTTATTACCATTTTATAGATGAGGAAACTGGGCACAGGCCTGCCCAATGACACATGATAAAGAACACAGCCAAGATTCATAGTCTCACATTTTTTTCTTTAAACTTTTTTTTTTTTTTTAATTAGGGAAAGTTTCAACAATGGACTAAAGTAGACAGAATAGAAAAATGAAACACAAATATCCATCATCCAGCTTCAGTAATGATAAGTTCATTGTCAATTTGTTTTCTTCTATGCTACCTTCCCCGGCTAGATTATTTTGAAGGAAATTCAAATTACCATTTATCTGTAAAGGATAAGATAAGGGCACACTCTTACTGGAAATTTAGTGCTGCCCATTTTTGGCTTAGTGTTTGTTGGTCTTTTACTAATAGTTCTGAGACAAAATTTTTTCATCTGCAAAATTGATGTATCAGATTTTTTCAAGTATTAAATTAGACGATATATTCAAAATGCTTTGTTATACTACAAAGCACTATTAAAGTTCAGGTTTTCAACACATATGTCATTACCCAAATTGTGCTATTGACACAATTAAAGACTCTACATCAAAGCCTAGTTTGGTTGAGTACCTACAAGCATGACCTGCTTTTTCCCAGCAACATGGTTTCCCAAATAGTATCATGCCTCATAAATATGCCAGAGTTCTCACAGAGAGTCAGTGGTCACACATAATGTACAAGGCCTTGCAAGACCATAAAGTATTAAAAGCAAACAAATAAAGTATTACTTTTATATTGTAGTAAAGAGGAACTTGAACATCATATGTATTTATAAGAATCTATAGGAATTTGGTTCTCAAATACAAATATTTTAGCATTCCTAGATATATGCAGCAATGTACAAGGGTGACAGATGAGACAAAATGAGGCGACAAGGTTTCTGTGGCAAACCTTACTGGAGCCTCAGTTGTATTCTGCCATAAATATAAAACATTCTTTTAAATAATAATAATAAATAAAGATAATAATATCAGCATATACTTACGTAGTTCTTTATATGTGTCAGGTACAATCCTAGATGCTTAACATATGTTCACTCATTTAATCCTCACAACAACTCTATGAGGTAGGCATAATTGTTATGTCCCTCTGAAAGATGGGAAAACAGATACAGAGAGGTTAAGATATTTGCTATAAACCCGGGAGGTGGAGCTTGCAGTGAGCTGAGATCGCGCCACTGTACTCCAGCCTGGGCAACAGAGCGAGACTCCGTCTCAAAAAAAAAAAAAAGATATTTGCCAACGTCATAGAGGTAGGCCTTGGGACACTCTGGAAACACTCCTTGGTTGTTAGAGATATGTGAGTGAAAAGTTTGAAATAAACTTCTTACATAATAAGGTTTAGAGAACAAAAACCAAAATCTAGGAATATATTTGTTTTGTGCAGTGGTGCGATCTCAGCTCACTGCAACCTCCGTCTCCCAGTTTCAAGTGATTCTCCTGCCTCAGCCTCCTGAGTAGCTGGGACTATTGGCATCCATCACCATGCCCAACTTATTATTATTATTTGTATTTTTAGTAGAGATGGAGTTTCACCATGTTGCCCAGACTGGTCTTGAACTCCTGACCTCAAGTGGTCCACCCTCCTCGACCTCCCAAAGTGCTGAGATTACAGGTGTGAGCCATCACACCTGGCCATATGTTTGTAAACAGTGAGTATTAGTCATGGATTTTCCTAGTAGTTCTTATTATCTCCTGACGCTAGGTATATGCCCTGAATCAGATAGAATCCTTGTTCTCAAGTATTTCACAGCCCACTGGGCAGGACAGGCTTGTAATATGCTAAAGCAGTGTGATATATGGGTTGAAAGAAGTTTTTATAAGGTGATAAGTTTATAGAGTAAGAGAGTTTAGGCTCTGCCTTGGAGAATCAGAGAAGGCTTATTTATGACTTTTGGAAAAGACCTGGAAGAGAAAGAACTCCGAAGCTTGCAGAAGAAAGGAAGGAAAAATTCTAGTAGTACCAGATTCTTTTCTACCCTAGAAAATAATTATTAGCTGATTGCATACAGGAGGAAAAAAATGAAGCTCAGGGGACTATACTAGTATGTGCATAATCTATGTTCATACTTAGATGATAAGAATTAGAGTTGGAGTCAGAACTGTGTTTATACTAGAATTCAAAAAGGTCTGGGCATGTCTTTTAGAGCAGTGGCATGGGGTCAGCAAACTTCTAGTTTCCTGACATTGATGCAGTATATGATGTTTAGGAAGCAACACATTTGGAATACAAATTAATAGAAAGTAGAGAAGTTATACTTCAGGGCTGAAGACCAGATTGACTTGGGATCTGTCCTTTGCAAACTGTCCAATATGAAGTAGTCAATGTAGTTTCTTGACGCCTTTGTTTTCTCATCAGTAAAATTGCAGCATATCTCTTCTGGGGGTGGTCATCATAATTAAATGAGATCATGTATATGTAGAACACATTCTGGAAACAAGAAACCTCACAGGAAATAACTTGTCATGTGGTAAGAAAACGTTCACAATATTCATGTGCAAGGGCTTGGTTTGAGATCAGGAGTTCGAGACCAGCACGGCCAATATAAACCCCCATCTCTACTAATAATACAAAAATTAGTCCTGTATGGTGGTGCACGCTTGTAATCCCAGTTACTCGGGAGGCTTGAACCCGGGAAGCGGAAGTTGCAGTGAAATGAGATTGTGCCACTGTACTCCAGTCCGGGCGACAGAGTGAGACTCCATCTTGGGGAAACAAACAAACAAACAAACAAACAAAGCAAACAACAACAACAACAAAACAGCAGCAGAGACATTTGCGATACAAGATGGCATGGCAGTGGCCCCAGTAGCTATAGAAGATAGAAGCCCTCCTGAGGGACGCTTGGTCCCCTCATGCCAGACCTTCAGTGTGGACTTTGACGCCATGGTTCTGTACACAGTTTGATCTGTGGGAGACTTCCTCAGTAGATGTTGTTTGTTGGCTGCTGCTTTGGGTGTCAAGGGCAACAGGAGTCATGACCTTAATGAATGAGAACAGAAGAGAACAGCCAAAAGAATATTCAGAAGAGCACACTCCTAATTTTTGGGAGGTTCAGTTTTCCACCGGGCATGCTGGGACAGAACAGGAAAAATCTGCAAGCCTGATTGTCATTCTGATTATTATTTTTTTCCCCCTTGGGCTGGTTTGTTCTGGGAAACACAGTTTTCACTTAAGTAATAGTAGGAGGAAAGGAACTAAGAAAATTCCTCCTAATAATAGAAATGAACAAGGAAGTGGCAAATAGTATTCAGCACGGGCAAATGCAGTGGTCAGCATCCAGTTATGAATGATAGAAAGTGTGATTTCAAGGTAAAGGAGTAAAGGCTATCAATTTAAATTCAAAGATAGAAATTTTATTTTCGTTTTTCAATGTATTAATTTAGTACAAGACAAGTGAAATATTGGCTACTGTTTGGAAAGTTATTAGACTCATGAAAGAAAGCACAGTTTTCTTTCACTCAGAAAACTATGGTGTGTTTTTGGGCATCACACTCAAGGAAGACAATAAAGCTAAAAATAAGTGAATGAAGGTCGGAAGTAGAAGAGTAACAAAAGTTAGGGAATGGGGCGTGGTGGCTCATGCCTGTAATCCCAGGACTTTGGGAGGCTGAGGCAGGTAAATCACGAGGTCAGGAGTTCGAGACCAGGTTGGCTAGCATGGTGAAACTCAGTCGCTACTAAAAATACAAAAAGAAAAAGAAAAAAAAGAAAAAAAAATTAGCCTGGCATGGTAGTGCTCACCTGTAATCCTAGCTGCTTGGAAGGCTGAGGCAGGTGAAACACTTGAACCTGGGAGGCGGAGGTTGCCGTGAGTCGAGATTGGGCCACTGCATTCCAGCATGGGCGGCAGAGCAAGACTCTGTCTCACAAAAAAAAAAAAAAAATAAGGAATGGAAATCTTCCATTTAAGGTAGATTTGAAAGACTAGGATTTTGATGTGGAAAAGGCCCAGAAGGAGATATGATAAAAGTTTGTTGCACAATGAAGGGCGTGGTCATGGAACACGTGAAGTTGGTCATCGAATTCCTAAACTTTAGCATTATTAGGTGATCAGAAAAGCTTATTTTTTAAATTTATTTTTATTTTTTTGAGATGGAGTTTTGCTCTTGTCACCCAGACTGGAGTGTAATGGCACAATCCGCCTCCCAGGTTCAAGCGATTCTCCGGCCTCAGCCTCCTGAGTAGCTGGGATTACAGGAACCCACAACCACACTTGGCTAATTTTTGTATTTTTAGTAGAGACAGGGTTTCACCATGGTGGCCAGTTGTTCTCGAACTCCTGACCTCCAGTGATCTGCCCGCCGAGGCCGCCAGTAAAGTCTCAAAAAGATTATTACCAAATAAGTGACAGGAAGGTCTACTTCAAAACACAGGCAATATACATATAGACTTCATCCTGAAAGAAAGAAAAGATTTTGTGGGGGAGGGGGCGAAGTGGTTGCTCACACCTTTAATTCTAGCACTTTGGGAGGCTGAGATGGGAGGATTGCTTGAGGGCAGGAGTCCAAGACCAACCTAGTCAACATAGTGAGATCCTATAATGAATAGATTGAAAATTTAAATAGAAAATTTAAAATTCAAAAAAGTACAATAATTAATTTATAATATACTTCAGTAAACATGTAAGCATGTGACATATTTTCCAAAGCTTTTCGTATTAATGCATGGAAAACAATTAATATGGTCTCTCCTAGTTCATAGACAGAATTAGGGTATTCAGTTAAATGTCATAAAAAAAATCTTTTGAGAGAACCAAAATGGTTTGACATTTTGCTGTCTTATAAGTTACTGTCTGAGTTGAGAATAAGCCCTGATTTCTGACTTCCATTTTAGGCCAGCTTCAAGGAACAATGCCTATAATGAATGGAAACATTGTTGACGTTTTGAATTATAATTGTTAATAATACAACAATAGACTTGGTCTTCCAGGTAAAATCTTATGTAAAGGAAAACACTCTAAAGCAAGTCATAAGCATCTTAGTCTGAGAGCAACTTGCTAAATAATTCTCGCCGTGGTATTTTCATCTGTGAATAAACAGAGAGTTTCACATAGCATTGTTACAAGCTTTACATAATGATAACAAAAAACTGAGCCTAATTACTCTCTTCCAGTAAAAGTATTTGAGAAATTTTCCATTGCCCAATACCTTCCCATGATGGAAAATACACCGCATGGAAGGTATGTGTAAATATTTGATTCATGTTTTACTGATTTCAGTGTCACAACCTATCAATCATTAACACTTCAAAAAACATATACCTGGTTAGTTGTTTCCAAAGTACATTCTCTCTCTGAAGGCTTTTTAGACTCCTAGAATGAGAGGGGTCCCTAGCGAGAACCCAGTCTAATCTTTTAATGTCATAGGCAATGAAACCAAGACCACGAATGTTTGTGTAACTTTCACATAGTACTCCAACCTTAGCTGGGTCCTAGGACCGCGATCTTAAGGCTTACAGCTCAGTTCTTTTTTTAACATACAGTGGAGAATTACTGTTTACCCTTTGTTCTGAAGGAAGGTATATATAAACACACTAACAATGTCATAGTTTTAGAAACTGAAGTGAAAAAAATCTAGAAAATTATAGGCACAGTGTTTGTTTCCAATGCTAATATATATGGTCACTTTATAAAATGAACGGATGGCTGGGTGTGGTGGCTTACGCCTGCAATTCCAGCACTTTGGGAGGCCGAGGTGGGTAGATCACCTGAGGTCGGAAATTCGAGACCAGCCTGACCAACATGGAGGAAACCCTGTCTCTACTAAAAATACAAAATTAGCCGGGCGTGGGGGCACGTGCCTGTAATCCCAGCTACTCGGGAGGCTGAGGCAGGAGAATCACTTGAACCCCAGAGGTGGAGGTTGCAGTGAGCTGAGATTGTGCCATTGCACTCCAGCCTGGGCAACAAGAGGGAAACTCTGTCTCAAAATAAATAAATAAATAAAAATTAAAAAAAAGAAATGATAATCAATGGGGAAAGAATTGTGAAAATAATAGCTTGACCTTGTGCTACTATGACATTAAATAAAGGTTTCCAACCTAGTGCCTTGTAGATGGTAAATATGTGAAAGTATTAGTTAAATCTGATTTGAATTTATTTCAATTAATTAATTAATTAGTTTGAAATGGAGTCTCGCTTTGTCGCCCAGGCTGGAGTGCAGTGGTGCAATCTTGGCTCACTGCAACCTCTGCCTTCTGGCTTCAAGCGATTCTCCTGCCTCAGACTCCTGAGTAACTGGGATTACAGGCACCTACTACCATGCCTGGCTAATTTTTTGTATTTTTAGGAGAGATGGAGTTTCACCACCTTGGCCAGGCTGGTCTTGAACTCCTGACCTCAAGTAATCCGCCTGCCTTGGCCTCCCAAAGTTCTGGGATTACAGGCGTGAGCCACCATGCCCGGCCTGATTTGAATTTAAAAACCTAAATTCCAGATAGAAAAATATCCTGGATTGTTGGATTGCCAAACTATATTTTAATTTAATTTATTATTTTTTGAGACAGGGTCTGGTTCTGCTGCCCAGGCAGGAGTGCAGTGGTGCAATCTCGGCTCACTGCAGCCTCCACCTCCTGGGTTCAAGTGATTCTTGTGCCTCAGCCTCCTGAGTAGCTAGGACTACAGGCATGTGCCACTACAACTAGCTACATTTTATATTTTTATTAGAGATGGGGTTTCACCATGTTGGCCAGGCTGGTCTCGAACTCCTGACCTCAAGTGATCCGCCCTCTTCGGACTCTCAAAGTGGTGGGATTACGAGTGTGAGCCACCACGCCCGGCCCAGACTATATTTTTAGAAAGTAGAAATACATCTACAAGATGACAAAATAACTTAGTATGAAAGAAAATCAGTCAAACCAATATTTGGTGCAGTGTGGATTAAGCAACCACTTGCTAGGCATTTAAAATATCAATGGTCTCTAACCAATGAGGGTGAGAATGAGGGGAATGCTCCAGGTGAGCAGCATTCCTTAATGAGGTCAGGCATTTTGACTTTTGAATAAGGTCGTTTTCTCCATGTTAAGGTGGAGAAGCACTATGATGAAATGGGTAGAGGTTCAGGAACTCTGAACTGTTTCTTTGGAAACTTTTGCTCAGGGTAAAGCCTACAGAATTCCTCAAAGCTTCTCATTCAGATCTTCTCATTCAGCAACGATGTGGTTGGAGCCTGATCGAGTGGCCAAGAATTTCTTCCCTCTCTGCTTTGATGAAAGGATTCTATAAAATAGCTCCTAAACCCACTGTTCTTTGGCCAGTGCCAGAATTTTCAGTCTGTTAGGAACAGAGGCAATGTCTGGTGACAGACCCCATAGCCTAAGCTCTAAGGAGCTGCTGCAGAATGAGGAGGTTCTATTGAGTATGAGGGGCAGTGTGGTATATTCCAGGGAGCACAACTTACAGGTTTACTCTCTTCTGTGACATGAACTGTCAACCTGAAGAAAAAAACTGAGGCAAAATTAGTACAAGAAGGTCGTTTGTGCGGTGGCTTATGTCTGTAATCCCAGTACTTTGGGAGGTCGAGGGGTGCTTGAGCCTAGGAATTTGAGACCAGTCTGGGCAACATAGAGAGACAGTCGTCTCTACCAAAAAAAAAAA
>NW_012115611.1:3269968-3275949 GCF_000951035.1 Colobus angolensis palliatus | reverse complement strand
CAGGCACCCATGACCACACCTGGCTAATTTTTTTTGTATTTTTAGTAGACACGAGGTTTCACTATGTTGGCCAGGCTGGTCCCAAACTCCTGATCTTGTGATCTGCCCGCCTTGGCCTCCCAAAGTGCTGGGATTACAGGCGTGAGCCACCGTGCCTGGCCCTTGTTTTTAATAATCTAAAGATTTTTTTTTTTTCTTTTTGAGACAGGGTCTTGCTGTGTTACCCAGTCTGGTCTTGAACTCCTGGGCTCAAGTGATCCTCCTGCCTCAGCCTCAAAGTGCTGGGATTATAATCCTGAGCCACTATGCCTCTGGGCCACAGATGAGTTTTTATTTATTTTTATTTTTATTTTGAGACAGAGTTTCACTCTTGTTGCCCAGGCTGGAGTGCAATGATGCCATCTCAGCTCACTGCAAACTCTGCCTCCCAGGTTCAAGTGATTCTCCTCACTCAGCCTCCCAAGTAGCTGGGATTACAGGCACATGCCACTACGCCCAGCTAATTTTGTATTTATGGTAGAGATGGGGTTTCTCCATGTTGGTCAGGCTGATCTTGAACTCCCGACCCCAGGTGATCCCCCTGCCTCGGCCTCTCAAAGTGCTGGGTTTCCAGGTGTGAGCCATGGAGCCCGACCCACAAATGAATTTTTAAATGAAAAAAGAAGAGGTGATTTATAAGTCGTTTTATAAGAATTTACATTAAAATAGCTTAAGCTATTGATTGGCTATACATTGTTCTTTGTATGAGGCAGTTTGATCAGAAACAAAATCCCTTTAAAAAATTGCCCTTGGCCATGGGTGCTGGTGTGGGAGGATAAGGAGAGTGAAGTCCCATATTCCTGTCTTTCTGAACCAGATAAATTTTGCATGTCTCACATAGCTCAGAATGCTCTGAGCTATTTTTTTTTTTCCTTGTAACTGAGATCCAGTCGGTGCTATTGGTGGAATGTTGTGGCTAACTTCCTTATAGAAAATGTAAAAACTTGGCCGAGCGTGGTGGCTCATACCTGTAATCCCAGGACTTTGGGAGGCTGAGGCAGGCAGATCACTTGAGGTCAGGAGTTCCAGACCAGACTGGCCAATGTGGTGAAACCCTGTCTCTACCAAAAATAGAAAAATTAGCCGGGCATGGTGGTGGCAGGTACTTGTAATCCCAGGTACTTGGGAAGCTGAGGCAGGAGAATGGCTTGAACACAGGACTTGGAGTTTGCAGCAAGCGGAGATTGTGCCATTACACTCCAGCCTGGGTTACAGAGCAAGACTCCATCCCCCCCAAAAAAGAAAAAGGAAAACGGAAGAACGGCCGCGGTGGCTCACGCCTGTAATCTCAGCACTTCGGGAGACTGAGGCAGGTGGATTATGAGGTCAGGAGTTCAAGACTAGCTTGGCCAAGATGGTGAAACCCCATCTCTACTGAAAATATAAAAATTAGCTGGGTGTGGTGGCACCTGTAATCCTAGCTACTCGGGAGGCTGAGGCAGAGGAATTGCTTGAACCCCGGAGGCGGAGATTGCAGTGAGCTGAGATCGCGTCACTGCACTCCAGCCCGGACGACAGAGTGAGACTGTTTCAAAAAAAAAAAAAAAGAAAAGAAAATGTAAAAACTTCTAGTATAGAGCTGGCCTCAAGCCTCTTATCTGTCAATAAGTAAATTACTAGTTTACTTAAGCCGAAATTAGTCTACTGGGAATCAAAAAAGAACTGGGGTTTAATATTGGTGTCCATACAAATGTGGTAAGAGTTTTTTTTTTCTCCAGTACCTATCCAGGGAAATCAAAAATGTTTCAATCTGTATTTAAACTTCCCTCGTGCAAAATGCTAATAACCTTACTGTGGTCCCATAATGGTGATAGGAAAAAGCACACATTATTTTGAGTATTTAATCTACATTAGATGGCAAATGAAAAAAAAGACACTAAAAATATTAAAATCTGAACATATTTGAGAAGTAGCATCAGGAGAACACTAAAAACTTTGGAAACAGGCTGAGTGGAGAGGCAGGCAGCAAGGGACAGTATTGAATGCCCTGTATCAGTTTTCTTTCATGTAAATTGGGGATAATAACAGTACTTAGTTTATTGAGTTGTTTTGAGGATTAATTATAATGACATATGTTTGTTCAAAGTAAAAGAACAGAAAACAATATGCCATGCAAACAAACAAAAAAAGCAGGGTGGTTCTATTAAAATCAGAGTTGACATTATGATAAAAAGTATTACCAGGGATAACGAAGGACATTACATTACAATAAAGGGGTCAATTGAAGAAGACCTAGCAATCCTAAATGCATATCCACCTAAAAGCAGAGCTTCTAAATACCTGAAGCAAAAACACTTATAGAACTGAAAGGAGAAATACACGAATCTACAAATGTAGTTATATATATCAACTCTGTTTTTTTTTTTGAGTAAATAATAGAAAACATAGAGGGAAAATTAGAAAGAATATAGAAGACAACCAACATGATCTATTTATTTATAGAAAACTCCATGTAACAGCAGCAGAATACATATTCTTTTCAAGTGCAAATGTAACATTCACCAAGATAGACCATATTCTAGGCCATACAAATCTCATCAAACTTAACTGAATTGAGATAAAATAATACAATGTATGTTCTCGGGCCAAAAGAAAATAGAAATAGAAATTAATTATAGAAAGGTATTAAAAATCTCCAAATATTAAAAAACTAAACACTATGCTTTTAATAAAATATAAGTCAAACAAGATACCATAGTTAAAATTATAAAATATTTTGAATGAAACCAAATGAAAACAAAGCCTATTAGGATTTGTCAGTGTGGCCCAAACAGCACTTGGTTGGAAAATTATAACATTAAATGCATATATTCAAAAAGAAGAAAGATCTCACATTAATGATCCAAGCTTCAATCTTAACATACTAGAAAAAAAAGGGCAAATTAAGGCTAAAGTAGGCATAAAGAAGAAAGTAATAAAAATAAGAGATAAAATCAATAAGATAGAAAGCAGAAAAAAAAAAAAAGGAATGCAGCACTACTTCTTTGCAAAGATCAATACAACTGATAAACCTGTAGCCAGACTGACGGAAAAGAGAGATAGAGAGAGAGAGAGAGCAAAAAATAACATATCAATATTAGGAATAAAATCAGGGACATCATTACATTTCCTACAAATACTTTTAAAAAAAGAAATATTATGAATTATTTTTTTCAATACATTTGAAAACAGATGAGCTTTGCAAATTCCTTTGAAGTCACAAACTACCAGAGTTTACTCAAGAAAAGATAGAAAATCTGAATAGCCTAATAAAATCCATAAAAGTCACAGTGAAAAATTTTTCTGCAAAGAAACCCTAGGTTGCTGGGTGTGGTGGCTCATGCCTGTAATCCCAGCAACTCCAGAGGCTGAGGCAGGAGTACAGCTTCAGCCCACGAGCTTGAGGTTGCAGTGAGCTATGATTAGGCCTCTGTATTCCCGTCTGGATGACAGAGGATGATCCTGTCTCTAAAATAAAGAAAAATAAACAAACAAACAAAAAACCAACAAAGAAAACTCCAGGCCCAGACAGTTTGGTGAAACCTACCAAACATTTGATTTAAACAAAAAATACTAATTCTTTTTTATTTGCTTATTTTTTTTTTTTTGAGACGGATTCTTGCACTTTCACCCAGGCTGGAGTGCAGTGGCGCGATCTTGGCTCACTGCGAGCTCCGCCTCCCGGGTTCATGCCATTCTCCTGCCTCAGCCTCCTGAGTAGCTGGGACTATAGGCGCCCGCCACCTCGCCCAGCTAATTTTTTGTATTTTTAGTAGAGACGGGCTTCACTGTGTTAGCCAGGATGGTCTTGATCTCCTGACCTCATGATCCGTCCACCTCGGCTTCCCAAAGTGCTAGGATTACAGGCATGAACCACCGTGCCTGGTGAAAAAATACTAATTCTACACAAACTCCTCCAGAAAATAAAAAAGGAGAGATCATGTCCCAACTCACTTTATGGGACCAGCATTACTCTAATGAAGACCTTAAAAAAAGACAAGAAAATTCTAATGTCGCTCATAAACAAAGATGCAAAAATTCTTAACAGTAATTTTTCCTTCTGATCAATGGAATCCGAGATATTACAGAATTAAATTCAGTGATATGTAAAAAGTAATAGATCACGTCCAAGTGAGTTTATTCTAGGAATTTAAATTTAGTTAAAAAATTAAAATACATCAAAATAATATGCCACATCGACAGATGAAAAATCGTATGACCATCTCAGTTGATGCATAAGATATATATATGCACTTTCTTATGTTAATTTTTTCTTTTTTTTTTTAAATTAACTTATTTTACGTTCAGGGGTACATGTGCAGGTTTGTTACACAGGTAAACTTGTGTCATGGGGGTTTGTTGTACAGATTATTTCATCACCCAGTTATTAAGCCTTGTACCCATTAGCTATTTTTTGTGATCCTCTCCCTCCTCCCACCCTCCACCCTCTAATAGGCCCCAGTTTGTGTTGTTCCCCTCTATGTTTCCATGTGTTCTCATCATTTAGCTCTCACTTACAAGTGAGAACATGCAGTATTTGGTTTCCTGTTCCTGCGTTAGTTTGCTTAGGATAATGACCTCTAGCTCCACCCATGTCCCTGCAAAGGACATGATCTCATCCTTTTATATGGCTGCAGAGTGTTCCATGGTGATATGTACCACATTTTCTTTTTTTTTTTTTTTCCTTCAGAGCATGTTTATTGTGTTTGAGATGATACATCAGGTGCTCTCTGAGCTACAAAGGGTAAAAGGATAATCCTCTCATTACAAACTGACAAAGGTAAATGTACCACATTTTCTCTATCCAGTCTATCTTTGATGGGCGTTTAGGTTGATTTAATGTCTTCTTTGCTATTGTGAATAGTGCTGCAATGAATATACACATGTATGTGTCATGTATGTATGTAGAATGATTTATGTCCCTTTGAGTGTATATCCTGTAATGGGATTGCTGGGTCCAATGGTATTTCTATTTTTAGGTCTTTGAGGAATCACCACACTGTCTTCCACAATGGTTGAACTAATTTACATTCCCACCAACAGTGTCTGCTTTTTTTCATTTAGCTGTTTTTTAATTTTAAATTTATTCTAATCAATGAAAACATTTAAAATAGTATTACTAGACATAAAAAGGCAGTGCCCTGTCCCTTTTGATTTTTGCTTTCTTGAAAACCATTACAGCCAGGCGTGGTGGCTCACACCTGTAATCCTAGCACTTTGGGTGGCCGAGGCCAGGGAGATTGCCTGAGCTCAGGAGTTCGAGACAAGCCTGGCACATGGCAAAACCTTATCTCTACTAAAAATACAAAAAATTAGCCAGATGTGGTGGTGTGCACCTGCAGTCCCAGATACTCAGGAGGCTGAGGCATGAGAATCACTTGAACCTGGGAGGTGGAGGTTGCAGTGACCCAAGACTGCCCCACTGTACTCCAGCCTGTACCACAGAGTGAGGCTCAGTCTCAAAACAAAACAAAACAAAAAACCATTACAATTGTTTTTAATTTTTAGCTGTTTTGTTTTTGTTTTTAGCTTTTTAATTTACCTTTATGTTTGTGGATAACGTGTTTACTAATGTTTTATTAAAAATTATTTTTCATTTCTTTTTTTTTGAGGTGGAATTTAGTTTTGCTCTTGTTGCTCAGGCTTAAGTGCAGTGGTGCAATCTTGGCTCACTGCAACCTCTGCCTCCGGATTCAAGGGATTCTCCTGACTCAGCCTCCTGAGTAGCTGGGATTAGAGGGCTTGCCACCACACCCAGCTTATTTTTTAATTTAATTAATTAATTTATTATTTATTTTTGAGATGGAGTCTCACTCTGTCACCCAGGCTGGAATGCTGTGGTGCGATCTCTGCTCACTACAACCTTTGCCTCCCAGGTTCAAGCAATTTTCCTGCCTCAGCCTCCTGAGTAGCTGGGATTATAGGTGCTCACCACCATGCCTGGCTAATTGCTTTTTTTTTTT
>NW_012115611.1:3268407-3268784 GCF_000951035.1 Colobus angolensis palliatus | reverse complement strand
TAAAAAAAAAAAAAAAAGGGTATGTTTTCATTCGATAAATAATTGTGTTTATGTTATTATGTGACAGCTCATTATTTTCAGCTAACTCACATAGTGACTTACATTACTTGTTCAACTAGTTGTATATTCTAGTTAGTATTGTTCAGTGTTAGTGTTTTGTTTCTGTTGTTTCTTAGGATCCAGCCACTAATTTATCCTCAAACTGTACCTACGACTGAAAAATCTTTTCTGAATAGCCTCGCACATCAGATACTCATTTTTATTTTCTTTGGGGGGATACCCTTTCTTTTATCTTCTTGATCCAGTTTGGACTGGTTGTTTTCTAGGAATTTTGAACAACTGTCATTTTGAATTTCTATTCACCATTATCCCAGATT
>NW_012115611.1:3244400-3268257 GCF_000951035.1 Colobus angolensis palliatus | reverse complement strand
GCAGTGGCTGATCTCTGCTCACAGCAACCTCCACCTTCCAGGTTCAAGTGATTCTGTTGCCTCAATGTGCTACCATGGTCCAGCTAATTTTTGTAGTTTTAGTAGAGACAGGGTTTCACCATGTTGGCTAGGATGGTCTTGATCTCTTGACCTGGTGATCCGCCCGCCTCGGCCTCCCAAAGTGCAGGATTACAGGCGTGAGCCACCACGCCCAGCCTCTCTTTTTCTTTTCTTTTATGCTTTTCCTTCTTTGCTCTTATGTTGTCTCTCTCTTTCTCTGCTGTCCTGGTGAGTCTATTTATTTAAAATTTCATAACTGTCATTTTATAGGTACAGTTGTCTCTCTGTGTCTGCAGGGCATTGGTTCCAGGACCTCCCCACAATCCTGCCTCTGGCAGATACCAAAATCCCCAGAACTCAAGTTCCTTATATAAAATGGCATAGTATTTGCAAATAACTCACTTACATCCTTCCAATATACTTTAACTCATCTCTAGGTTACTTATAATATCAAATACAGTGTAAATTGCTATACAAATAGTTGTTATACTGTACTTAAAAATTTGTATTTTTTATTGTTATATTGTTATTTTTTCTTTTCTATTTTAGCTTGTTAAATACACTTTTAACCTCGAAGTTATTTATTTTTTTCTGAGTATTTTTGGTCCATGGTTGGTTGAATCTGCAAATGTGAAATCCAGGGATACAGAAGGTGGACTGTATTTGGGGTAGAAGTCAAGATAAAAATGTGAATTTTAACAAAAATGAAAAAAAGAAGAAAAAAGAAACAAAACAAAAAGAAGGAAAAAACAAACAACAAAAACAACAACAACAACAAAATGTGGATTTAATATGTATGTAACTGGACCAAATTTGTTAACTTTTCTTTTTTTTAATGATCAAGGGTATATAATACTTAGGGGTTGGGCCTACCTGCCTTCTCTCCCTCCCTCCCTTTCCAGAGAGAGGGAGGGGCAGAGTAGGACCCCTGAGACACCCTCCCTGAAAGCTTATTAAGTTTTCATAGATTTTGTTTGAAATATCCTAGACAGTTGTCCCTATGACTCATGCTTAAAATACTTTATCTTTCATATGACATTCAGTAAATAATGATGAACTCATGGGAGATTTAGGTATAAGCTAAATTTTAGCTTTTCAGACCAATCTGAATAGCTGATTCTCTGATATAAAAGTATAAGATGTCCAGTCGTCCTCTTTGTACATGGTGAGCCTTTTTTGTTTTATATTTTCCTTGTATCACAAAAATTTATTTAGAACATTGTAAAATAACGTAGTGAGATAGTAATGTTCTATATTAGCATGGTGTCTTTTATCCAGAAGGTTTGCCAAGTACTTTGTAACTTGAAGGAGAGATTGTTTTGTTCTCAATTTAAAAGCAACTCATTCTGAGATGAAATATTATTATTTTATGAGGCACAGCTGTACAAAATAGTATTTTAATGAAAGAAGCAGTCTTTTATGGAACTCTGAGAATCAGATGAGTATGCTGACACATAATTCACTAGGCTCTTTGAGTTTCTTGTAGGATGGCATCTAAATTTTGTTGGACAACTGACTGGATTTCCTACTTTGAGTTATGGAGAAGTGCCATCATTTAATTATCAATAACATGTTTCATAGCATTCTGTACCTGAAATTAGCATCTACAAACTAACCCAAATAGGGAGTTTCATGAAGACTGCCCAAAAGTTAGAGGCACAAATAAATGAAAGATTTTGACATAAAAGTTATTGTAATATTTTTTATATTTTTAGTTTCCAAAGTAATAGAAATGCCAAGATTGTGCCAAGAATATTATGAAAAATGAATAGGATGCTAACAGTTATTTTGACTCCTTATGGTCATTAGTACAGATTAACAGGGAAATAGATATAAGAACACTATAAAGATTGTGTTTACCTGGACAGTAAATCTTGCTAGACATAAATTTTCATCTTTAGTAAGAGATTCAAAATAGTTATTTCATATACATATTACTAATTTTTAAAAATCCCAAGTTAATCCCAGTAACATAGAGCCAAGTAGGATAACAATACCCGATATTCTATTTTGTAGACTACTATTTCATTTCTAAATATAGCAACACTGCTTATTTGGCAGTCAGAGTTCTGGCAACCCAACCTAAACATGCAGCTGAGACTCTAAACATAAATTAAAAAGGGCCCTAAGTGATCACAATAGATGTCAAAAAAGCCAGAACTTTATTGAGGTAGAGACATGCCAGCCCTCACATTTGGCAGATATTCCATTCCACAACTGTTTATAAAAACAGAAAGGCTGCTATCATGAAGCACATTGACAGCAGAGTCTGCGTTAGTTTAGCAAGATTTCCAAACATGAACAAACAACCTTGTTTTGCTGGTAACTACTCTCCAATGCAAAAGTCATTCTTGTTGAACTTAACTTTTGTTATTTTTTATATTTTTGAGATGGTGTTTCACTCTTGTTGCCCAGGCTGGAGTGCAATGGCACAGTCTCGGCTCACTGCAACCTCCGTCTCCTAGGTTTAAGTGATTCTCCTGCCTCAGCCTCCTGAGTAGCTGGGATTACAGACTCCCGCTACCACCCCTGACAAATTTTGTATTTTTAGTAGAGACGGGATTTCTCCATGTTGGGCAGGCTGGTCTCGAACTCCCAACCTCAGGCGATCCGCCCGCCTCAGCCTCCCAAAGTACCGGGATTACAGGCATGAGCCACTGCTCCCGGCCATACTTAACTTTTTCAACCATACTGAATTTTTCTTGGGTCAAATAAGACCGCCAACTCACATCAACTTAACAGACAGCATGAATTGAAAAGCTCAAGGTCATGTCAGAAATCTTTCAAAACTCATAGGTTAGGAAATAGAATGATAATGCCTTACGTAACTGATGGCAAATTTATTCACTCAATAAACATTGTATTGGGTACATACTATGTGCTTGGTGCTGTTCTACTGAAGAGGATACATTAGTAAACAAAATCCTTGACCTCATGAAACTTATATTCTAGCAGAAGGAGGTAGAAAATAAGCATAATAAATTAATAAATGATATAGGGTGTGCAGTTCTTAAGTATTATGGCAGGGTAGAGGGAGATAGATTAAGCTGTGGGGGTGGGAATGTGCCTGGTATGTTTGAGAAACTGTGAGAAGGCCCATTTCTTGGGCAGAGCAATGGGGAGGCAATCCAGTCAGTGAGGTGAGAGGGCATGCCATCGTGTACACCTTTTTTTGTTTGTTTGTTTTTTTTTTTTTTGAGATAGAGTCTCACTCTGTCACCCAGGCTGGAGTGCAGTGGCTGATCTCTGCTCACAGCAACCTCCACCTTCCAGGTTCAAGTGATTCTGTTGCCTCAATGTGCTACCATGGTCCAGCTAATTTTTGTATTTTTAGTAGAGGTGAGGTTTCACCATATTGGCTGGGCTGGTCTCGAACTCCTGACCTTGAGTAATCTGCCTGCCTTGGCCGTCCAAAGTGCTGGGATTACAGGCGTGAGCCACCACACCCGGCCGATCATGTACACTTTGTAGGCCACTGCCAAGATGCTTTTACTTGGAGTATGATGATGGAGAGGTCGGGGGTTGAGATGTCTGAGGTACTTCTTCAGAAGGATCACTATGGCTGTAGTGTGAATGGAGAATAGATGATAAGGAATCTAGGATGGAAAGAAGAACACAGTTGGCAGGCAATTGTAGTAATTCAGATGAGAGTTAATAAAGTTTCCAAACATATTAAGTATTTTATTATAAACTTAAGAGTCTAAATCTATGCTGATATTGAAGGTAATGACCACACATTCTTAATTCTTATACAAGGCATGAGATTCTTTTTTCTTTTTTGAGATAGGGTCTTGTTCTGTCACCCAGGCTGGAGTGCAGTGGCAGCATCTCTGCTCACTGCAACCTCCGCCTTCCAGGTTCAAGCGATTCTTGTGCCTCAGCCTCCCAAGTAGCTGGGACTACAAGCACCTGCTACAGTGCTGGCTAGTTTTTGTATTTTTAGTAGAGATGGGTTTCGCCATGTTGGCCATGCTGGTTGCAAGCTCCTGACCTCAAGTGATGTACCCGCCTCAGCCTCCCAAAGTGCTGAGATTACAGGCGTGAGCCACCGTGCCTGACCGGCATGAGATTCTTTTTTTTTTTTTTTTTTTTTAATTTTTGAGATGGAGTTTCCATCTGTCACCCTGGCTGGAATGCAGTGATGCGATCTCTGCTCACTGCCACCTCTGCCTCCCAGGTGCAAGGGATTCTCTTGCCTCAGCCTCCTGAGTAGCTGGGATTACAGGCACCTGCTACCACACCCAGCTAATTTTTGTATTTTTAGTAGAGATGGAGTTTCACCACGTTGATCAGGCTGGTCTCTAACTCCTGACCTCAGGTGGCCCACTCACCTCGGCCTCCCAAAGTGCTGAGACTCAGGCAAGAGCCACCGCGCCTGACTATGGGATTCTTCTACAAGAGTGTCTGCCCCGCACATGGCACTTTCCCATGGAAGCTACCCATGCGCAAACCTTGCATCAGCTCAACTGTTTTGGACAAAGTGACCTCGTCCTTTCCCTCCTTCCAGCCTTGCATTGATTGACTAGAGAGGGAATTGGACTCAAACACAGTCAGCCATGGCATGCTAGTCCTTCAGGAGTGGGCCTGGGAAAAAAGGCTCCATCTAAATATTTTTGTGCTGATTCAACCAGATTCTTCTCAGGGATTTAACTGAGAAGAATGAAAAGAAAACTAATTGATAACAGTAAGAGAAGGGGTCAGACAGGAGCAGATATGTTAACAGTGGAATGTTAGAGTAAGAAAAATTCTTGAAGTCCTGCTTCTCAGGTCCCTAGGGAAGTTTAAAAATCTGAATGGCCTTCTAGTTTCTGGCTCTGTGAGGCAGATTCTAAGTGATTCCTGCTTTCCCTGAGTTCCATGTATGCGTTAACTTGTATTGCTATTCCTCCTCATGTTACACTACTTGGGGCAAACTGAATCCTTCTCTATTCCTTACATGTAAAGAGCCTAACAGAAATTATAACCACTTGTGTAACAGTCTTCTTGCATTTGTAATCATCTATCAATGATTTTAGGCTATCACACATTGGGAGAGATTTTCACTGTCTACATCATTAATGTGTAGTGGAGAAGAACATGGAATTTGAAGTTAGCCTACTTGAGTTCAAATGCCAGCTCCATCCCTTACCAGTTGTGTGATCTTGGGCAAGGAATTTAACTTGTCTTTCTGTTTCCATATCTATTTTTTTTTTAAAAGAGATAACATACTACTTAGAGTTGTTGAGAAGATTAAATGAGTGAATACTAAAAGCTCTCAGACAGTGCCTGGTGCATAATAAAGACTCGGGAGGCATCATAATCCAATGATGAAACAAGCCATTATTTCTAGATGATAAAAAATTCTCTGGGTGACTACTATCATGAGTTGGTTAACTGCTATTAGTTAGGGCAGTGGTTTTTTTTTTTTAATTACTTAGATTCCTTCAAAATAGGTAATTCCCATACCATATTGGCATATTTCATAAAGGTCTCATTACACTTTTTTTTTTTTTTGGTGACAGCTGACCATTTAGTAGAAACGAGTGTTTACACAGTTGTGTAACAACTAGAAATGGCTATGTTTTCTTTCTTCCGACCCCCAGGCCTATTCCTTTAGGCATGCAGGTAACTGTCCCCCACCACCTCCCATTTCTCCTCATTCCACCCAGAAACCGGAAACCCTGACTAAGGAACGAAGAAGTCCTACAAAGAGGAGGTCTCAAGTACCAATCTGCAGCCATTTCATTATGGCAGATAGGTCTGATGCTAAAAACAGTTTGTATCTAGCAGAGCCCAATTCCACAGGAATCCAAGCTCCAAGGCTGGGAGGCAGCAGGTGCTGGGGACAAGCTCACTGCTGAGAGTTGGTCTGGAGGACCCACTGGAGGATCTCATGGCGGTGCAGACCCTGGATTGCATTGTCGTAGATGGTGTTCACGCTGGTGCAGAGGGGCTGCTGCTGTGGCTATGTCACCGGACAAGCAACCAGCCCTCCCGCGGCACAAAGCAGCAGCAGCAGCAGCCTCAGCACAGCCCAGGAATGAGTGTGCTTCCCGGGGAGTGGCTTGCGGGGGCAGGAGTCGGACTTAGATTTCGGTGCCTGATTTGTTTCCCTCTTAGGTTTCATCTCCTGTTCCCGCTTGGCTGCTTTGAGGGCATCATACTCCTTTCTCCCTCGCTCCTTCTCTTCCGCCTTCTCCCGCTTCCGCAGTTCCCTCTCCTGAGCTTCCTTAGCTGCCTGCTTGGCCTCAGCTTCTCCTCTGCCTCTCCTTCTACTTCCGGCCGTGCTGCCTCTCCCACTCGTGGTCTGCCTGCACGGCCTTCCTGTGCTGTGTGTGACGCCTTGTTTGCACACTCTTTCCACGGCTTCTCCCACCCAAGCAGTCGCCTGCCACCTTGGCCAGGCCAGGATCCAGAGGTTATCCTTCAGGTCCAGCCACTTCAGGTTCTGGAGCTGAGCAAAGCTGACAGGCAAGGTGAGCAGCCTGTTGTTGAGGAGAGCCAGGTCCTGGAGGTTGACCAAATGACCAGAGTCCGCCGGCAGCTGCTGCGGGTTGTTCTTTCTAAGGTCTAGCTTTGCCAGGTGTGTGAGGCCACAGAAATCCGACGGTAGAATAGTCAGTTTATTACAACACAGATCCAGCGTGGTGGTCTTTGGAAGGGCAGCCAGTTCCTTGACCCGGACTTCATTCAGGTCGCTGAGGCTCAGGTCCAGTTCGTTGCCGTCCAGCTGGTGGCGGAGGTTCCCGCCTTCGCTGCCTGCCTTGGTCATGGTGAAGCTGGCTGAGCTGACCTGGCTCCGGGTTTCCCACGGGCAAGGGAAAGGAGCTGAAATGCCGCGGGTCAGTTCAGCGGGGCCCCCTCGCAACCCACCACGCCTGAGCCCTCTGCGCCTACACCTTAATTGCAGAGAAACAGGTATCTAGGGAAAGGAGAAACAGGCAGTCGTAGCTGTAGAGTGCCTGCTCTATACAGGAAGGAAATTGTGTTTGCTACTGGAGAAGGTGATGCTATTGCAGAAAAACTGAGTTCTCAACACACGATCGGGAAAATTTAGGCACACAGACACATTGTAGGGTTTATTGGGTGAAAAGTTAAAAAAGAAAGAGGAATTCTCCGCAAAGTGAGAAAGAGTCTTGGTAGCAGGTTTCCCGCCTCACAGACTGAATCCCAAGGCACCACACAGGAACTGAGGAGGCTGAGCTCCTCCCCCTGCAAACGGCCTGAACTTCTCGAGGCTCCACCCTGTCCTCCCAGGGCTTAGGTGGACATTATGCAGAGAGAATCAGTCGAGAAAGAACGGGCTTCATCTGGAACCAGCAGTCTGGTTTTAGGCTTGAAGGCAGGCAGGGTTTCCCCAGGGACCCTTGGCTGTCTGCTATCCCTATCAATACCAACATCCAAAAAAGTCAGAACTTACTCACAAATAGAATCTGAACTCCATGAGGACTTAGAAGACTGTTTTAGTGGTGGAGGAACCTATGTTTGTCTTTTAAAACATATACCAGCACCTAGAATATAGTAGACACTCAATAAATATTTTTTGAATTAATGAATGTTGAATAAATGAAAAATAAGCACAATGAACAAAGAGGCAGAGATTTCAAAGCTAGAAGAGAAGTATAAATAAAGGGCTATGGAAACATAAAAGAATGGATGATAAATTCTGACCACATTGGAATATGTTTATATAGAGAGAAGATTAAATATTTGAATTAGATCTTAAAGAAGAGTAGAGCTTTGACAAATGGTGCAGTGAAGTGGGACTTAAAGGGAGAGCTTTTCTACCAGAGGGAATTCCAAAGAATTAGAGATGTGAACATGCATATTTAGTCTGGGAAACAAAATAGAATGGGGGAATTAGAATTGAGAAGAGGTGGAGGACAAGAGTGATTGGAAGGCAGTGGCAGGAGATGTGCCTGGAAAGACTGGAACAAGAATGTAAAATGACCTTCTGTCCCATACTTCAGACTTTATTCTACAGGCATGAAATTAAAAAATAAAAAAAGTTTCTTTTCTTTCCTTTTTTTCTTTCTTTTTTTTTTTCCTGAGACAGAATCATGCTCTGTCGCCCAGGCTGGAGTACAGTGGCATGACCCAGGCCGGAGTGCGGTGGCACGATCTGGTATCACTGCACCCTCCACCTCTCAGTAGCTGGGATTATGGGCTCGCACCACCACGCCCAACTAATTTTTGTATTTTTCGTAGAGACAGGGTTTCACCGTGTAGGCCAGGCTGCTCTCAAACTCTTGACCTCAAGTGATCCACACACCTCGGCCTCCCAAAGTGCTGGGATTACAGGCGTGAACCACCGTGCCCGGCCCTAAAGTAGTTTCTTTTGAATTATATACATATATACTCACACTATGTAAGCAATGCCAAATAGTCTTTAGTACAATGTAGACCTAATGAACTGTGAGATTTTAAAAAGTAATTTTCATGACAGTGTGGACAGAGATTAGAGTAGGGAAAGAGACTAGATTTGGGGGGATGAGTGGGTTATTGTACTAATTCTTTTTTTTGTTTGTTTTTTTGAGATGGAATCTCACTCTGTCACCCAGGCTGGAGTGCAGTGGTGTGATCTCAGCTCACTGCAACCTCCGCCTCCGGAGTTTAAGGATTCTCCTGCCTCAGCCTCCCGAGTAGCTGGGATTACAGGTGCCTGCCACCACACCTGGCTCATTTTTGTATTTTTAGTAGAAATGGGGTTTTACTATGTTGGCTAGGCTGGTCTGGAACTCCTGACCTCAAATCCGCCCACCTCAGCCTCCCAAAGTGCTGGGATTACAGGCTTGAGCCACTGCGTCCAGCCTGTACTAGTTATTATGAGAGGAAAAATGTTTTTAGGATTTCTGGAATTTGAACAAATACATTTTGACTCCAGCAATCATTATAGAATCCTGCTATGGCTTCTACAATTAACAGGGCTTTGAGTTCCTTTTCTTCACTAAAGTCAACTCAAGAAACATTTATTAAGGCTGGGCACCCGGTGGCCCATCCTGGGCAAGAGAGTGAGACTCTGTCTCAAAAAAACAAAAACAAAACAAAACAAAATATAACTAGAAAGAAATATTTATTAGGATCCTGTTATGCATTGTATACTGTGGGGAATGCAAAGCAATAGAGAACAAGAAGCTCCAGTCTGCCAGGAGACACGTATCAGGCTCAGTCATGAAGAATGAGATAGCAAATGTTTAGATCTCTGACAATTTGATTGGAGAAAAATAAATTGTATTTTGATGCAGTTTCTTTTTTGTTGTTTCCTTTCTTCCTTTCATTTCTTCCCTCCCTCCCTCCCTTCCTTCCTTCCTTCCTTCTTTTTCTTTTTCCTTCCTTTTTCTTTTCCTTCCTTTTTGCCTTCCCTTACCCTCCCCTCCCCTCCCTTCCCTTCCCATCCCCTCCCCTCTCCTCTCCTCCCCTCCCCTTCCTTTCTCTTCCTTTTCTTTCTTTCTTCTTTCTTGATGGAGCCTTGCTCTGTTGCCTAGGCTGGAGTGCAGTGGTGCGATGTTGGCTCAGTGCAACCTCCACCTCCACCTCCTGGGTTCAAGTGATTCTCCTGCCTCAGCCTCTCAAGTAGCTGGGATTACAGGCACCCACCACCACACCTGGCTAGTTTTTTTTGTATTTTTAGTAGAGACGAGGTTTCACTATGTTGGCCAGGCTGGTCCCAAACTCCTGATCTTGTGATCTGCCCGCCTTGGCCTCCCAAAGTGCTGGGATTACAGGCGTGAGCCACTCCGCCCAGCCTCTAAGAATATCTTTTTATTCTTCAGAACTCTGTGGAGCTCTTGGGTGTCCAAACCCAATGAATGTGCTCTGAATCTGGGACAATTCACTCTCTGCCTTTGTGTTAATTCTGAGCCTTGCTGTCTGGGGAATGGTGGCAATTGCCTTCTCTCTCTCAAGGACAGGCAGGGTTCTATGAAGGCAATGTAGGAGGGTAAACATGTAGCAAAGCTGGGGGTGTAGGGTTCCTGGTCACCACAGCCACTATACTTGCAAATGAAGTGAACCCATTCATTTATTTTGAAAACAGTTGGTTTTGAGGTAATGTGTTGTTAATAACCAATGCTATATAATTGTTTTAGAAAAGAAACATTTTGGCCAGGTACAGTGGCTCATGCCCATAATCCCAGCACTTTAAGAAGTGAGGCAGGTGGATCACCTGAGGTCAGGAGATTGAGACCAGGCTGGCCAACATGGTGAAAACCCATCTCTATAAAAATACAAAAAGTAGCTGGGCTTGGTGGTGGTGCCTGTAATCCCAGCTACTCAGGAAGCTGAGACATGAGAATTACTTGAATCCAGGAGGTAGAAGTTGCAGTGAGCCGAGATCATACCACTGCACTCCAGCCTAGGCAACAGAGGAAGACTCCATCTCAAAAAACAAAAACAAAAAAAAATTTAAAAATTGCCACAGGTGTAATCAATATGCTTAACTAAAAATTATCCATTTAGTCAATGTACTTAATGGGACTACTGAGGTAAAAAACAAAGTATGGGGCTGGGCACGGTGGCTCATGCCTGTAATCCCAGCACTTTGGGAGGCCAAGGCGGGCAGATCACCTGAGGTCAGGAGTTTGAGACCAGCCTGACCAACATGGAGAAACCCCATCTCTACTAAAAATACAAAGTTAGTTGGGCATGGTAGCACACGCCTGTAATCCCAGCTACTCAGGAGGCTGAGGCAGGAGAATTGCTTGAACCTAGGAGGTGGAGGTTGCAGTGAACCAAGACTGCAACATTGCACTCCAGGGCAGCAAGAGCAAAACTCTTGTCTCAAAAAAAAAAAAAAAAAAGAAGAAGTTTGGCATAAGATTGGATTTGTGGATAAGGCAGGCTGAAATGAGTCTGCAAACTGTGAAGAGGTGAAAGTTAGAGCCAAGGATCTGAAATAGTTGGGGGTTCTTGCTGATCACAGTGAAGGCTTTTGCTGGCTACAGCTTTTAAAGTGAGTTGCCCAAATCTGTAGACGATCCTTCTACAGAGAGTAAGGAGTGAGTATCTACATATCTGTTTTGGTCTGCCTAGACTGAAGGCCTATAGGAACACTCTGCGTGTGTTCAATCTAGGCAGGCCAAAGCAGATATATAGATACTCAATCCATACTCATTTCCCCACCATCACTGGCTGGAGCTTCACCTGGCCAAAAACCTTTCTTGATTTTAGCAGTAGGCAGAGCCATGAGGGAAATACGCACGTATATATGTGTGTGTATGGGGTTGAGTAGGAAGCTGTAGAACAGGTGGAGGGGAGGGGCAAGCAGAAAACTGGTTCCTTTGTTAGCTTCAGGATCCTCTAAGCATATTATTTCCTAGGGACCATCCTATTCCTTTATCTATCCATCCATCCATCCATCCATTATTCTCCATCATCCATTCACCAATTCATCCAATGGATATACCAGCAATTTTTTTGAGTCCCTACTATGTGCTAAGCATTGTCCTAGACTTGGAGCTACAGTAGTGAATACAATAAAGTCCCTGCTCTCATAAAGTTTACATTTTAGCAGAGAGACAGAAGTACATAGTATTTCATCTGCTAATAAAAGCTTTGAAGAAAAATAAAACGATATAAGGAAAAAGAGACTGAAGATAGTGGTAGGGCTACTTTACATGAGGTGGTCAGCAACGTTCTTCCAGGGAATGTGACATTTGAACTTGAAGAGAGTAAGGTGTGAACTTTGTGGGTTTTGGAGGAAAGTGCTCCAGTCAAGGATTTAAAAAAACACAAAAAAGAGGAGTGTGGCTGGAGCAGAGTGAGCCAGAGGACAGAGATTAGTGATGAAGTCAGGAAGTGGGAATAGTGGTTTTTCTTTACTTTTTTAACATTTGGATGATGACTCAAAGAAATACTTTTTTATACTATAACCACATACATATTCTTAAAACTGAAAGAAAACTTTTGTGAAACATTTACTCTTTTTATTTGCTATGCATTCTAATATTTTTATTTTATTCAATTCAATATTAAATATTCAATTCAATTTGATTTTATTTTTAAGAAGATACTGAGTGTGACACACTATATTAATTTCATGACCCATGAATGAGCCATGATTCACAGTTTGGAAAATTCTGATGAGGCTTTGTTGATTGGTAAGGTTTGAATTTTATTGAAAATATAAAAGAAATTATTAGAGCTTTTTAAGCATATGATTTTAAAAGAATTATTTCAGCTGTTGTATGGATAACAGACTTTGGGTGAGTGGGTGAGGGGCAAAGGTGGAAGCTGGGAGATGCGTCCGTTCAGTTCTTTCTGTAACTTTACTTATCACCGTTAGTATTCATCAAACATCTTTTATCATGTGTGTTAAGGATAGGAAAATAACAACTAGCTTTTATACAGAAGTTTTATAGTTTTCTTAAAATGGGTTAACACATGCAAAACTTGACAGAATTGGTGCTCAGTAAACTTCAATTTTCTCTATCCTCAAGCCTTAATGGAATCTTCTCTTTGGCTGAACAAGGTTGATTGAACAGAATTCAGTTTCTCTGCAAATCTCATTTTGTTGTCCAATCTTGGTTGGCCTCAGGCTGTGTTCCTTTGATGCCACACTTATCTTCTTGTATCTGCACCTGCACAGCCAATGTCCTCTGACTCAGATGGCATCTCCGTGGTGGGTCAGGGCTTTCTGTCCTTGATAAAATGGCTCAAGGCACATGATAATTTTGTTATTGCTGCTGATAGCAGAGAAACCCTTAATTGTGTACATCTTGCTCCTGAATACATGTAGTTAATGAATGTGAAAACTGCTTTTTTAAGGAGAGAAGTTTCTTTGGCAAAGAAGAGATAACAGGGAAAAGCTCCTATGGAACTCTTTTAACCCAGAGGGTGCTTGATATTTTCTGTTTCTGTCTCATGATGTACCTTTTCCTCTTTCTTCACTCTGCTTTGCTTTCCTGAGAGGCTGACTTTTATGAACTTTCCCAGAGGCTTCCTTCCCCTCTGGTTTCAAGTTGGGTTTGGCCAGTGGAAGACACCTGTGGAGTATTTTACTGCTCCAGCTTCCTTTTTGTTGGGTTGCCACTCATTAATTTTGTCTCTCTGATAAAGGTCACAACTTCTTTCTTTCTTTCTTTTTGAATTTTTAGTAGAGACGTGGTTTCACCATGTTGGCCAGGCTGGTCTTGAACTCCTGACCTCAGGTGGTCTGATGGCTTTGGCCTCACAAAGTGCTGGGATTACAGACGTGAGCCACCGTGCCTGGCCCAAAGGTTACAACTTCTTTTTTTCTGAAATGGAGTCTTGCTCTGTTGCTTAGGCTAGAGTGCAGTGGCGCAATCTCGGCTCACTGCAACCTCCACCTCCCGGGTTCAAGCAATTCTCCTGCCTCAGCCTCCAGAATAGCTGGGATCACAGGCGCCCACCACCATGCCCAGCTAATTTTTTGTATTTTTAGTAGAGATGGGGTTTCACCACGTTGGCCAGGCTGGGCTCAGACTCCTGACCTCAGGTGATCTGCCCTCCTCGGCCTCCCAAAGTGCTGGGAATATAGACATGAGCCACTGTGCTGGGCCAGATCACAACTTCTGAGGGGGCAGCCCTCTGTGACAACTAAAGTTTTCTCAGTGGATTCTAGTAACTCTCTCTGACCTTTCAGACTAAGGCATGGTAATGGCTCCTAGTTGTTCTTGGTTCCGGGGAGCTGCACCAGCCTTTGTTTCTCTTAACACTGCCTACTCCTTTGTAAAAAAAAGTTTTATTAAAAACTCTCCTCAGTTGTTCCATTTGGTACCTGCTAGTCCCGTGACTGGATACACAGAGGTTCCTCCACAGGGAGAGCTGGATGGGAAAGTATACAACATTTTTACTGAAAATAGTTAAAGCTGTTTAAATATCAGAAACAAGTTTGTCTTAAAGTAGCAGAAAAGGGGATTCTCAAATTAGTCTATCCGTTTGTCTATGGCCATCAACACATGAATACTCATGGTCTATATGCACCTCTTCTAAGCAGAACTGGTAGAATTATTTTGAAGAGAGAGTGTTTATAGTAAGCCTTAAATGTCTGGGTGTATATCCACAACTAGGAAGAAGTTCCTTATACAGTTATTTCAATTGGCAAAAGTAGTAGTGGGATGTGATTGAATAAGAGACTTCTAGTTATGAGACACATTGAATACTAGTTCACTGTGAATCACAGATAATTCAGTGAGAAAGATTACTGGTTACAGGCAGCATGCGATCATAGTTAGAGCACAGATTTTGGAGTTCCTGGGTTCAAATCCTGCCTCTGGTATTTATTAGTTGGGAGACATTAGGCAACTTGGTATCTCTGTGCTTCAGTGTCCCTGTCTTAAAAGAAGAAAAATAGAAGTGTCTAACATAGTATAGTTATAAGAAATAAATGAGTTAATTCATCTAAGGCCCTTAAGATATTGTCTGTTGCTAAGTATTTAATTACTCTATTTGTATTATCCTGAAAGTAGACAGGAAGTTTCTGGGACAGAGACTGATTATTATTATTTAGAGCAATAATTTTATTTGTTATTTACCACCCCCCAACTTTCCCCCTACTGTGATGATAAAAGAGCCAGATGGACAGGCTTACACATGGGGGTGTTTGGGGTTTACCATAGGAGAGAAGCCCTAGAAATATGAATCTTGGAGCTTATAAAGGAAAGAGATGTCCCTTCATTATTTGAGAAAGGGAGAGATACTTTTGCTCCTTACAATAAAGAAGTTCTCTTTGGGAATAGAAGGGTAAAGGGCATAGATTTTTATCTTTTAAAGAGTAAGTACCCGTCTCCAAGGGAAGATAAGACAAATGTCTTTAGGTTTACAACTCCTGGAATGTCATTATGTCTTTGGGTCTCATCTTTTCCTAGAAGTGTAAACACGTACTTCTGGGGAGGTAAATCTTTTATTATCTATTCAGTAATCTTTTGGGTTTAAGGCTGTTCTTTAACCTAAGTCCCAATACATTTTTCTAGAAAACTCCGTGGAGAAAAATTTATTTCTGACACCTGACACACAGCAGCCCCATATAAATGTTAGTTATCAGGATCTTGTGAATGAACAGAAGGCATGAAAACTGGAAATTGCAGGTAACTTTTGAGGTTTATTTCTATCTGGGAGTTGTTTGATAAACTTGGTGGCTTCCTCTGTACTACACTAGTGCTGTCTCTTTTCTTTTCTTTTTTTTTGAGATAGAGTCTTGCTGTGTCACTCAGGCTGGCGTGCAGTGGCATGATCTTGGCTCACTGCAACCTCCGCCTCCTGGGTTCAAGCGATTCTTCTGCCTCAGCCCCCCGGGTAGCTGGGACCACAGGTGCCCACCACCATGCCCAGCTAATTTTTTTTTTTTCCAGCAGAGTTGGGTTTATACCATGTTGGGCAGGCTGGTCTTGAAATCCTGATCTCAAGTGATTCGTCTGCCTCGGTTCCCCAAAGTGTTGGGATTACAGGCGTGAGCCACTGTGCCTGGTCAATGCTGTTTCTTAATGAAATTCAAAACTTCTGAAAGCTTGTTGCAGAATCCAAGATAATTTATAGTCATAATAATCATGAATGTAAGATGTTACATTTAGTTAAAACTAATCACTTAACATAAATTATCTAATTTAAAACTTTTGGCAATTTCATAAGAAAGATATTTAATGTCTATATTTTACAGAATGGAAAAATAAAAGCTCATGGAGGTTAAGTAATTTGCCAAGGTCATACAACTAGTAAGTGGTAAAGCTAGAATTCCACTTCATGTTTATATGACTTCAAAACTCATGCTCTTAACTGATGCAGTTGGAAGCAGAATTTGTTTCTTCAATGGGAAACTTGTAGAAGTCCTCCATTCTCTCTGCTGATAGATGTCAACATCTGGGGATCAGAGATACTGTGAAATACAATGCTCTTTCTCTTCTGCCTGGCCCCAACCAACACTCAGGTTTTGGCTTTGTGTACTGAACCCAGTCAGGTACATTGGCCAAGGCTTGGCTCTGAAAGGCCTGAATTTGGAGTCAGAAAACCTGGCTTTACTTTCTAGTTCTACTACCTAATCATTTGGTTACTCAAGGCAAGGTGGTTATTGTCTCTCCACTTCTGGTTATGGATCTGTAAAATGGGAATGGAAATGCTGGGGTTGCCTTACTCACAGGGCTCACAGGGTTATTTGTGAAGATCAAATGGGATAATGTATATCAAAGCACTTAGTAGACTACAAAGTTTTTAGAAGAGTAAGGTGTTATTTACTCACTAGTAGACATATTTTTGCAGGCACTGAGTTAGTTGAAGGCAATAACAAAATGAATAATACATGACCATTCAGGTTGCTTTTTAAACGGCTCTTAATTATAAATCATATGTGGTAGACAATGTTAAGGCACTCACCAAATATCCATCTCTTTAACCTAATCATACATTTGTTCAGGATGGCAATGTGCCTGACCTCAGGCAGTGGATCATAATTTGTTCGTTGACATAGCTCGCCTGTTGTCTGATGTTCTGCCTCCTTTTCAGTTAAACTTCTATATGTATTGGTTGGACTCTTGGCAGGGAACACAATTTCACTCCAATGATAAATTTAAAAGATTTTAGGCTGGATGAGGTGGTTCATGCCTGTAATACTAACACTTTCGGAGGCTGTGGCAGGCAAATTCCTTGAGGTCAGGAGTTTGAGACCAGCCTAGCCACATGGTGAGATCCCATTTCTACTAAAAATACAACAATTGATCAGGCGTGGTGGTGCGTGCCTGTAATCCCAGCCACTCGGGAGTCTGAGGCAGGAGAATCACTTGAACCTAGGAAACGGACGTTGCCGTGAGCCAAGATTGTACCACTTCACTCCAGCTTGAGAGACAGAGCGAGACTCCGTCTAAAATAAAATAAAATAAAATAAAATAAATAAAATATTTTAATGATGAATCCACTTATGGAGATGTGGCAGGGTTAAAGATATCAATGAAGCACCCAGAGACCAGCTGTTTCCACGCCAAGGCCTGACAAAACAAGAGATGGAAAGTTACCAGAGTCCAGAGAGGCTGGAGCCTTGGAGAAGGGTGTCTAGAAGAAGTTGTAGTGATGGGGGACATGACCAGTCCCAGAATTCTGCTGAAATGGGACAATGGGAAGGAACAAGGAAGAAATTCCCTGATTTCACTCAACACACACACTCCAATCTTTGTTCACGTCTCTTATTTGACCTGACCAGAAGCCATAAGGCAAAGAGGCTCACCATCTGACATCATTCTGATCAATAAGATGTAGGGAAAAGTCTGTTGTAGGCATTTCTGGGAAATTTTGGCTTTCCTGTTGAAAGCTCTCAGGTATGGATGAACAGTTACCTTTATTCCTCCTTACCTTCCGTCTATGAATGAGGATGTAATGACCAGAACAGCAACTATATTGCAATCATGAGGCAATAGGCATGAAGGCAAAGGACAACATGTCAAGTGTGTTGGAGCAGAATGATAGGAGGAGCCTGGGTCTCTAGTGGCCTTGTTAAGCAGCTGAGTCAGTGCCTGTAATCCCTGTCTTCAGAGTTGTTTTTTTTTTTTTTTGAGATAGAGTCTTGCTCTGTTGATGGAATGCAGTGGTGCAATCTCAGCTCACTGCAACCACTACCTCTGCCTACTGGGTTCAAGTGATTCTCCTGCCTCAGCTGCCTGAGTAGCTGGGATTACAGGTGCCCACCACCACACTCAGCTAGTTTTTGTGTTTTTAGTAGAGATGGGGTTTCACTGTGTTGGCCAGGCTCATCTTGAACTCCCGACCTTAAGTGATTCACGTGCCTCAGCCTCCCAAAGTGCTGGGATTACAGGTGTGAGCCACTACACCTGGCCCAGATTTCTTGATTTTTAAGAAATTTTTGAGTCTATATACTTTCGGCTGGTCCAATTCGTATATAATATAGCATAGTTCTTTCATAGATGTTGTTTATATTTGGTCTGAGGAGATACAATAAAATCTCTTATTAAAAAATAGCCCAAATAGTGAGAGTAAAGGATTCTCTCAATGAAGGAAGTAAAAATATGGCATCTGGTTTCATACAGTCCCAATATTTTAAACAGTGAGATTTACATCCAAATACCTTATTGTTACTAATTTTGTCACACTTTTTTCACTTGACATACCTGCTTGTTTTCTTCAGTTAGACTGAAGACTTTGTGCTAATGGGACCATGCTTTTCTCTGACTGCTTAACTGCTGAAGCCTCATGTAATGTCTAGCAAAGAGTTGGTGTTGAGGTCAAGAATTTGCTATAATTTTTTCTTTTTGGGATCTTGCTATGCTACCCAGGCTGGCCTCAAACTCCTGGGTAGCTCAGGAATACCTCAGCCTCCTGAGTAGCTGGGACTAGAGGTGTGTACCACCATGCCCAGCTGCTATAATTTTCTTAATGAACAATTTTCTCTGTCATAGTTTCTTAGAGAAAATTTCATCTTATGAGAGCCGAAACATCAGGGATCCTGATTTCCCTATAAACCATGAATGTTTAAGGACATTTCTTTGAATGTGAATGAAGAAATGGGAGCAGCAAATTGGCAAGCTAGTTCTGGGTCACAAGATTGTCTATCTAGAAGTTGTTGTGAAGGCTGTGCTGGAATGTCCTGCTCATTTAAAATAATTATGCCTGGTTGGGTGTGGTGACTCATGCCTATAATCCCAGTATGTTGGGAGGCCAGGACGGGTGGATCACTTGAGGTCAGTAGTTCGAGACCAGCCTGGCCAACATGGTGAAACCCCATCTCTACTAAAAATACAAAATTAGCTGGGCATGGTGGTGCATGCCTGTAGTCCCAGTTACTCGGGAGACTGAGACAGGAGAATCACTGGAACCCAGGAGGCAGAGGTTGCAGTGAGCCAAGATTGTGCCATTGCACTCCAGTCTGGGTGACAGAGTGAGACTCCATCTCAAAAATAAATAAATAAATAATAAATAATTATGCCTGTATTCATTCGTCTAGTTCTGAAAATAAATGCCTTATATTCCAGTCACAAAACTAAAAGTGGCTTTACTTAAATAAGGAGGAGGATGCAAACTGGAGCGCAAGCAGCATTTTATGAGGGAAGAAGGTAGGTTGGAGAACCTGCTTTATTGTGCAAACGTTTTATTTTTGTAAGGTGTTATTAATAGTAGTGTATGGTTAGAAGAAAATAAACACCTACAGCAACTGGAATGTTGTTCTCAGCATGAGAAAAATCACAAATATAGCTGTTTTATTTTTTAACAACAATTTACTTTTGTGATAAAAACAGCATAATTTAAATGCTCTGATTTATGTTTTGTCCTGTGGCTTCCTTCAATTATATATTGAATCAAAATAATTATGCTAGTATTTGTTGTGTTATTTTTTGAATACTGGGATATATAATTAGGTGCTTGTTAATAGATTTTTTTTAAATCAATAACTTGAAGAAAATGGGTTTCTAGTGTTGGCTACCATTTTATTTAAACTGATTATCTTAGATTGATTCTTAGATGTGAGCAGAATTTTGAAGGAGCCAGAGTATATTTAACATTTTGATAATTTGATTATGATAATAGTTCTTGAGTCAAAAGAAGAGTGTCCCTGTTCATGATCTTATTTTAACTAAGCTACCCACAAGGAGAAAACAGATTTATAATAATTTAGTCACCAAAAAACCTCTGAATTGCTGGGAAAAGGCTTAGAGTATAAACTGAAGAGAACTGATTTGACTGGCAAACTACTGTGAACTATTTTTATGCTGTGTATTTGTTTTCCAAACATTTCAAATTAGCACATTAAAAAATTGAGAATCTGTACTGAGACACTTTATATTGTGAGGGCAGATCAGGAATAGCCTATTTTTCCCCCTATAATCTGCCTCTGCTTATATTTTTAGTTTTCCAGCACCCGAGTAAGGAAAAATATAAGTTTGCAGTATAACAATGACCATGATATTTAATATGTCGGGGGGAAGAAGTAACTATGATAAAAAGGGAGGCCAGGCATGGTGGCTCATGCCTGTAATCCCAGCACTTTGGGAGGCTGAGGTGGGTGGATTACCTGGGGTCAAGAGTTCGAGACCAGCCTGGCCAACATGGTGTCACCCCATCTCTACTAAAAATACAAAATTAGCCAGATGTGGTGGCACATGGCTATAATCCCAGCTTGGAAGGCTAAGGCAGGAGAATCTTGCTGAACCTGGGAGGTGGTGGTTGCAGTGAGCCGAGATTGTGCCATTGCACTCCTGGGCGACAAGAGTGGAAACTCCGTCTAAAAAAAAAAAAAAAGAAAAAAGGGAAAGGTCTGTAAATTTCCGGGTGTCAGTCATTAGTTAATTATTTCTTTGATTGTCTTGAATCCCCATATGAATATAAAAGGACCTTTGTTGTGTCCAAGATATGAAGGATGAAAAGACAGGACACATTGCTTTTATGAACTGTTTTATGCCATAGTCATTCAGAATGTCAAGATAATAATTTGTTTTTGACATACATCTAATAAAGGAAAATTTAAAATCAATACCTGGGCCATGTGTGGTGGCTCACACCTGTAATCCCAGTGCTTTGGGAGGCCAAGGCAGGAGGATAACTTGAGGCTAAGAGTTCAAGACCATCCTGGCCAACATGGCAAAATCCTGTCTCTACTGAAATACAAAAATTAGCCAGGCATATTGGCACCATGCCTGTAGTCCCAGTTACTCAGGAGGCTGAGACATGAGAATTGGCTGAACCTGGGAGGTGGAGGATGCAGTGAGCTGGGATTGTGCCATTGCACTCTAGCCTGGGCAACAGAGCAAGAGTCTCTCAAAAGTAAATAAGTAAATAAATAAATAAATGAAACAAAATAAATAACTTTTTGCAGCCTACAGTTACCTGGGTTATACTCAGGCACAAGGAAAAATGGCAAGCACTTCGTTTGTGTGTGTATGTGAAGTAGGTAGAGGGTGGGAAGCAGTTGAGGGTTGCATAGTTCTAATATCAATTTTTATAGCATCTCTTTAGACTATAATTGCTTTTATGGAGTTTAGCAACTCCCAGCTGGATCAGCTTATATTTAATTTATATTAGAATTGCAGAATTCCAAAGGGAGAAGCAAATCTCTAAGGATCATAAAACTTGGATGCTAGGAAGTTAATATCTTTTATGAAATACAATGTAAAACAACCACTCTTCATAATTTGGAAAAATGTGTGCCACCTTTTCAAGTATTTCCTTATCATGTCAAGTTACTGAGTTTATGGTCCTTTTCCTTGCATTTAAAAAAACAAAAATGGTTTTGAGGGGGCGGTTCCAAGATGGCCAAATAGGAACAGCTCCAGTCTCCAGCTCCCAACGTGAGTAACACAGAAGATGGGTGATTTCTGCATGTCCGACTGAGGTACCAGGTTCATCTCACTGGGGTGTGTCAGACACTGGGTGCAGGACAGTGGAGTGAGAGCTGAAATGGGGTGAGGCATTGCCTCAGCTAGGTAGCGCAAGGGGGAAGGGAATTCCCTTTCCTAGCCAAGGGAAACCATGACATACAACACCTGGAAAATTGGGTCACTCCCATCCTAATACTGCACTTTACCAAGGGTCTTAGCAAACGGCTCACCAGGAGATTATATCCTGCACCTGGCTCAGAGGGTCCCATGTCCATAGAGACTCCTTCACTGCTAGCACAGCAGTCTGAGATCTAACTGCAAGGCAGCAGCAAGGCTGGGGGAGGGGCACCAGCCATTGCTGAGGCTTGAGTAGGTAAAGCAGCTGGGAAACTCGAACTGGGTGGAGCCCACCGCAGCTCAAGGAGGTCTGCCTGCCTCTGTAGACTCCACCTCTGGGGACAGGGCATAGCTAAACAAAAGGCAACAGAAACCTCTGCAGATTTAAATGTCCCTGTCTGACAACATTGAAGAGAGTAGTGGTTCTCCCAGCACGGAGTTTGAGATCTGAGAATGGACAGACTGCCTGCTCAAGTGAGTCGCTGACCCCTGAGTAGCCTAACTGGGAGACACCCCCAACTAGGGACAGACTGACACCTCACACCTCACATGGCTGGGTACCCCTCTGAGACAAAGTTTCCAGAGGAATGATCAGGCAGCAACAATTGCTGCTCAGCAATACTCACTCTTCTACAGCCTCCACTGCTGATACCCAGGCAAACAGCATCTGGAGTGAACCTCGAGCAAACTCCAACAGACCTGCAGCTGAGGGTCCTGACTGTTAGAAGGAAAACTAACAAACAGAAAAGACATCTACACCAAAACCCCATCTGTACATCACTATCATCAAAGACCAAAGGTAGATAAACCGACAAAGATGGGGAAAAAGCAGTGCAGAAAAGCTGAAAATTGGAAAAATCAGAGCGCCTCTCACCCTCGAAAGGAACGCCAGCACCTCTCCAGCAATGGAACAAAGCTGGACAGAGAATGAATTTGACAAGTTGAGACAAGAAGGCTTCAGACAACCAAACTTCTCTGAGCTAAAGGAGAAAGTTTGAACCCATTGCAAAGAAGCTAAAAACCTGGAAAAAAGATTTGATGAATGGATAACTAGAATGACCAATATAGAGAAGTTCTTAAAGGACCTGATAGAGCTGAAAACCATGACACAAGAACCGAGAACTACATGACAAATGCACAAGCTTCAGTAACTGACTCGATCAACTGGAAGAAAGGGTATTAGTGATTGAAGATCAAATGAATGAAATCAAGCAAGAAGAGAAGTTTAGAGAAGAAAGAGTAAAAAGAAATGAACAAAGCCTCCAAGAAATATGTATGTGAAAAGACCAAATCTACATCTGATTGGTGTACCTGAAAGTGATAGGGAGAATGGAACCAAGTTGGAAAACACTGCAGGATATTATCCAGGAGAACTTCCCCACCTAGAAAGGCAGGCCAGCATTCAAATTCAGGAAATACAGAGAATGCCACAAAGATAATCCTTGAGAAGAGCAACTCCAAGATACATAACTATCAGATTCACCAAAGTTGAAATGAAGGAAAAAATGTTAAGGGCAGCCAGAGAGAAAAGTCAGGTTACCCACAAAGGGAAATCCATCAGACTAACAGCAGATCTCTCAGCAGCAACTCTAGAAGCCAGAAGAGAGTGGGGGCCAATATTCAACATTCTTAAAGAAAATAATTTTCAACCCAGAATTTCACATCCAGCCAAACTAAGTTTCATAAGTGGAGAAATAAAATCCTTTACAGACAAGCAAATGCTGAGAGATTTTGTCACCACCAGTCCTGCCCTACAAGAGCTCCTGAAGGAAGCACTAAACATGGAAAGGAAAAACTGGTATCAGCCATTGCAAAAACATGCCAAAATGTAAAGACCATCAACGCTAGGAAGAAACTGCATCAACTAATGAGCAAAATAACCAGCTAACATAATGACAAGATCAAGTTCACACATAACAATATTAACCTTAAATGTGAGTGAGCTAAATACTCCAATTAAAAGACACAGACTGGCAAATTGGATAAAGAGTCAAGACCCATCAGTTTGCTGTATTCAGGAGACCCATCTCATGTGCAGAGACACACATAGGCTCAAAATAAAGGGATGGAGGAAGATCTACCAAGCAAATGGAAAACAAAAAAAGGCAAGGGTTGCAATCCTAGTCTCTGATAAAACAGACTTTAAACCAACAAAGATCAAAAGAGAAAAGAAGGACATTACATAATGGTAAAGGGATCAATTCAACAAGAAGAGCTAACTATATCCTAAATGTATATGCACCCAATACAGGAGCACCCAGATTCATAAAGCAAGTACTTAGAGACTTACAAAGAGACTTAGAATCCCACACAATAATAATGGGAGACTTTAACACCCCACTGTCAACATTAGACAGATCAATGAGATAGAAAGTTAACAAGGATATCCAGGAATTGAACTCAACTCTGCACCAAGCAGACCTAATAGACAT
>NW_012115611.1:3242197-3243395 GCF_000951035.1 Colobus angolensis palliatus | reverse complement strand
TATCCACCATGATCAAGTGGGCTTCATCCCTGGGATGCAAGGCTGGTTCAACATTCGCAAATCAATAAATGTAATCCAGCATATAAACAGAACCCAAGACAAAAAATACATGATTATCTCAGTAGATGCAGAAAAGACCTTTGACAAAAATTCAACAGCCTTCATGCTAAAAACTCCCAATAAATTCGGTATTGACGTAACATATCTCAAAATAATAAGAGCTATTTATGACAAACCCATAGCCAATATCATACTGAATGGGCAAAAAATGAAAACATTCCCCTTAAAAACTGGCACAAGACAGGAATGCCCTCTCTCACCACTCTTATTCAACCTAGTGTTGGAAGTTCTGGCCAGGGCAATCAGGCAAGAGAAAGAAATAAAGGGTATTCAATTAGGAAAAGAAGAAGTCAAAATGTCCCTCTTTGCAGATGATATGATTGTCTATTTAGAAAACCCCATCATCTCAGCCCCAAATCTCCTCAAGCTAATAAACAACTTCAGCAAAGTCTCAGGATACAAAATCAATGTGCAAAAATCACAGTCATTCTTATACACCAGTAACAGACAAACAGAGAGCCAAATCATGAATGAACTCCCATTCACAATTGCTTCAAAGAGAATAAGATACCTTGGAATCCAACTTACAAGGGATGTGAAGGACCTCTTCAAGGAGAACTACAAACCACTGCTAAATGAAATAAAAGAGGACACAAACAAATGGAAGAATATTCCATGCTCATGGATAGGAAGAATCAATATCGTGAAAATAGCCATACTGCCTAAGGTAATTTATAGATTCAGTGCCATCCCCATTAAGCTACCAGTGACTTTCTTCACAGAATTGGAGAAAACTACTTTAAAGTTCATGTGGAACCAAAAAAAGAGCCCACATTGCCAAGACAATCCTAAGCCAAAAGAACAAAGCTGGAGGCATCATGCTACCTGACTTCAAACTATACTACAAGGCTACAATAACCAAAACAGCATGGTACTGGTACCAAAACAGAGATATAGATCAATGGAACAGAACAGAGCCCTTAGAAATAATACCACACATCTACAACCATCTGATCTTTGACAAACCTGACAAAAACAAGAAATTGTGAAAGGATTCCCTATTTAATAAATGGTGCTGGGAAAACTGGCTAGCCATAAGTAGAAAGCTGAAACTGGATCCCTTCCTTACTCCTTATAC
>NW_012115611.1:3213856-3234147 GCF_000951035.1 Colobus angolensis palliatus | reverse complement strand
CTTTGTAGGGACATGGATGCAGCTGGAAACCATCATTCTCAGCAAACTATCGCAAGAACAGAAAACCAAACATCGCATGTTCTCACTCATAGATGGGAGTTGAACAATGAGATCACACACAAAGGGGAACATCACACACTGGGGCCTGTTGTGGGGTGGCAGGAAGGGGGAGGGATAGCATTAGGAGATATACCTAATGTAAATGTAAATGACAAGTTAATGGGTGTAGCCCACCAACATGGCACATGTATACATATGTAACAAACCTGTATGTTGTGCACATGTACCCTGGAACATAAAATATAATAAATATAATAAAAAAGTTTTAAAATTCCATTTTTAATTTTGAGTAATTTTAGATTCACATGCAGTTGTAAGGAATAACACAGAGACAGATCTTGTGTACCCTTTACCCAGTTCCGTCCAATGGTAATGCCTTGCAAAACTAAAACTGAGTATATATATATAATATAACTATATATATCATACAACTCAGTTATTGGCTTTAATATAGTCAAGATATAGTATATTTCCTTTTATTGTTTTTATTATTTTTTATACAGGTGAGGTCTCACTATGTTGCACAAGCTAGTTTGAAGTCTTGGACTGAAGGAATTCTCCCACCCCAGCCTCACAAAGTGCTGGGTTTACAGGCATCAGCCAAGATCCAGTATATTTCTGTCACCATCAGGAGGATCTCTTATGTTGCCTTTTATGTTGATACCTACTTCCCTTCTCCCTTCCCCCATTCCCTAACTTCAACAACTGATTTATTCTCCATTTCTATAGTTTTATCATTTCAAGAATGTTATATGAATGGAATCAGTATGTAACCTTTTGGGATTAGCTTCTTTCTCCACTAAGTAGCGTCATCTGGAGATTCATTTAAGTTGTGGCATGTATGAATGTCCATTCTTTTTTTATTTCAGAGTAGTATTCCATGGCATGAATGTACCAAAATTTATTTAATCCATTCACTCAGTGAAAGGTAGCTGAATTGTTTCCAGATTTTAGCTATAATGAATTAGAGCTGCTATAAGCATTCATGTACAGGTTTTTCCATGAACATTCGTCTTTATGTCTTTGGGATAAGTGCCTAGGGACACAGTTGCTGGGTTGTATCATAGTTGCATGTTTAGCTTTTTAAGAAACTGTCAAACTGCTTCGGCAGAGACTGTACCATTTAACATTCTCAATAGCCGTCTGTGAGTGATACAGTTTCTCCACATTCTTGCTAGCATTTAGTGTCACTATTTTTCATTGTAGCCATTCTGATAGTTATGTAGTGATATCTCTTGCACTTTAATTCGTAATTCCCTGATTGCTAATCATGTTGAACATCTTTTCATGTGCTTATAGCCATCAATAGAATGTCTTATGTCTTTTATCCATTCTGGAATTGGATTGTTTATTTTTCTACTGGTGAATTTTTTTTTTCTTTTTCTTTTTTATGGAGATAGGGTCTAACTCTTTTGCCCAGGCTGGAGTGCAGTGGTGCATCATAGCTCACTGCAGCCTTGAACTCCTGCACTCAAGAGATCCTCCCACCTCAACCTCCTAAATAACTAGGACTACAGGCAAGCACCACTATGTCTGCCTAATTTTTAAACTTTTTTGTAGAGATGGGGTTTCACTGTGTTGCCTAGGGTGGTCTTCAACTCATGGCCTCAAGAAATCCTCATCCCAAAGTTCTGGAATTACAAGTGTGAGCCATGGTGCGTGGTCTTTACTGGTTAATGTTGAGAGCTCTTTTTATATTCTATATATTAGTCCTTTCTTGGATGTGTATTCTGCAAGTACTGGTTTATAGATTTCATTGTTTTGTATGTGTGTGTGTGTCTGGATTTGGTTTCAGGACAATACTAGCATTATAAAATAAACTGGGAAGGGTTCCTTACTCTTCGA
Organism: Colobus angolensis palliatus; assembly: GCF_000951035.1. Taxonomy (NCBI): domain Eukaryota; kingdom Metazoa; phylum Chordata; class Mammalia; order Primates; family Cercopithecidae; genus Colobus; species Colobus angolensis. Next base: position 3,232,242 of record NW_012115611.1, on the reverse strand, counting down.
TTTTCTGGAAGATATTGTGCAGAATCAGTGTAAATTCTTCTTGAAATATTTGGTAGAATTCTCCAGTGAAAATATCTAGGCCTGGAGATTTCTTTTTATGAGAGTTTTAAAATTATGAATTCAATTTCCTTAATAGTTATAGGGAGACTCAAATGATCCTTTTCATATTGGATAAGTTTTGGTAGTTTATTTTATTTTATTTTTGAGGAATTGATTCATTTTATCTAGATTTCAAATTTATATGTATACAGTTGTTTGTAGTGCTCCCTATTATAGTTTTGATGTCTATAGTGAATCCCCTATTTCTGATATTGGTAATATATGTCTTTTTCTTATTTTCTTTGTCAGTATTGCTGGAATTTTACTCAGTTTTTTCTTTCTTTCTCTTTCTTCTTTCCTTCCTTCCTTCCTTCCTTCCTTCCTTCCTTCCTTCCTTCCTTCCTTCCTTCCTTCTTTCCTTCACAGAGTCTTGCTTTGTTGCCCAGGCTGCAGTGTAAGTGGCATGATCTTGGCTCACTGCAACCTCCGCCTCCCAGGTTCAAATGATTCTCCTGCCTCAGCTTCCTGAGTAGCTGAGATTACAGGCATGCACCACTATGCCCGGCTAATTTTTGTTTTTTGTATTTTTAGTAGAGATGGGGTTTCACCATGTTGGCCAGGATGGTCTCGAACTCCTGACATCAAATGGTCTGCCTGATTCAGCCTCCCAAAGTGCTGGGATTACAGGTGTGAGCCATCATGCCTGGTCAGTTCTATCATTTTTTTCTTCAAGTATTTTGCACTTTGTTGTTTGATATATGCACATTTGGGATTATTTCTTCTTGGTGGATTACTTTTTTATTATGACATAATTTTTTTTTTTCCGATACAGGGTCTCGCTTTGTCACCCAGAATGGTGTACAGTGGTGCAGTCTTGGTTGACTGCAACCGCTGCTTCTGGGGCTTAGGTGATCCTCCCACCTCAGCCTCCTGTGTAGCTAGGAGTACATGCTCAGCAATTTTTTTTTGGTAGAGACAGAGTTTTGTGATGTTGCATAGGCACGTCTCGAACTCCTGGACTCATGAAATCTGCCTGCCTCTTACAGTGCTTGGATTTTACAGGCGTGAGCCACTTCGCCCAGATTATTATTATTTTTTTGAGACAGGGTCTCACTCTGTCACCCAGGCTGGAGTGCAGTGACACAATCACTGGTCACTGCTGTTCGATCTTCTGGCTGGAGCAATCCCTTCACCTCAGCCTACTGAGTAGCTGGGACTACAGATGGGCACCACTGCTCCTGGCTCATTTTTTATTTTTTGTAGAGACATGATCTCATTGTGTTGCTCAAGCTGGTCTTCAAATCCTAAATTCAAGCAATCCTCCCACCTTGACCTCCCAAAGTGTTGGGATTACAGGTGTGAGCCACTGTACCTGATTGAAGCCTACTTTAAATGATATTAGTTTAGCACTCTTCTTTTGATTAATGCTAGCATGCTATTTTTTCTATCATTTTACTTTCAAACTATTCTTATACATAGGATATAGTTGGTTTATGTTTTCTTAATCGACTATGCCAATCTCTGTCTTTTAATTGGGGTATTTAAACCAATTACTTTTAATATAACTATTGATACATTAGGAGTGAAGTCTGCCATTTTGTTTTTTGATTTTTTGTTTGTACTTTCTGTTTTTTGTTTCTCTATTTTTCTTTTCCCTGTCTTCCTGGGGGTTACTTGAACAATTTTTAGAATTTTATTTTGATTATCTATAGTATTTATTTCTTATTTTTATTTCTAAGTTTTAGTTTTCTTTATATATAGTATTTTCATGTGTATCTTTTTGTATAGACCTTTGAGCGAAAGGTAATATGTTATATATACATAACTTATCTCAGTCTACTAATGTCATCATTCAAATTGTTTACTCCTATATAGGTAAATGGGTATCTTTTTTCTTTTTAACAGAATTTATCTTTTAGATAATTTATAGGTTCATAGCAAAATTGAGCAGAAAGCATAGAGTTTTCATATGATGCATTCTCATATATACTGCATATATACACCCACTATCAACATTGAACATTAGAATGGTATGTTTTGTTACATCTCTTACTGTTCTAAGATTTTTTGGGGGGCTGGGCACAGTGGCTTACACTTGTAATCCCAGCACTTTCGGAGGTTGAGGTGGGCAGATAACCTGAGGTCAGGAGTTCGAGACCAGCCTGTCTAACATGGTGAAACCCTGTCTCTACCAAAAATACAAAAACTAGCCGGGTGTGGTGGCACAGGCCTATAGTCCCAACTACTAGAGAGGTTGAGGTGGGAGGATCACTTGAACCCGGGAAGTGGAGGTTGCAGTGAGCTGAGATCGCGCTACTGCACTCCAGCCTGGGCAACATATAGGCAAGACCCTGTATCAAAAAGAAGAAAACAAAAAAAATTTTTTTTGATCTTTAATTTGCAGAAGTTTGACTATTATATGTATCTTCCTGTAGGTTTCTTTGGGTTTGTGCCATTTGGGGTTCACTCAGCTTCTTGAATTTTTATATCTTTTTTGTCAAAGTTGGTAAGTTTTCAGCTATTATTTATTTATTCAACTACTTTTTCATTCATGCCTTCTTTTTTCTTTCCCTCCAGAACTGTGATGACAAGAATGTTAGAACTTTTGTTATAGTCTCACAGGTCCCTAAGGACTTGTTCATTTTCTTCCCTATTTTCTCTCTATTGTTCATATTGAATAATTACTTTTTTTTTTTCTTTTTTTGAGTCGGAGTCTCACTCTGTCGCCAGGCCGGGGTGCAGTGGCACAATCTTGACTCATTCCGACTTCCACCTTCCAGGTACAAGAGATTCTCTTATCTCAGTCTCCTGAGTAGCAGGGACTACAGGCACGTGCCCCACACCCAGCTGATTTTTGTATTTTTAGTAGAGATGGGGTTTCACCATGTTGGCCAGGATGGCCTCGATTTCTTGACATAGTGATCCACCTGCCTCGGTCTCCCAAAGTGCTGGGATTACAGGCATGAGCCACCATGCCTGACCCCAACTGATTTTTTTTTTTTTTTTTTTTTTTTAGACAGAATCTCACTCTGTCACCCAGGCTGGAGTGCAGTAGCACGATGATCTTGGCTCACTGAAACCTCTACCTCCCAGGTTCAAATGATTCTTGTGCCTCAGACTCCAGAGTAGCTGGGATTACAGGTGTGTGCCATCACGCCTGGCTAATTTTTGTATTCTTAGTAGAGGTGGGCTTTTGCCATGTTGGCCAGGCTGGTCTCAAACTCCTGACTTCAAGTGATTCACCCGCTTCAGCCTCCCAAAGTGCTGGGATTACAGGTATGAGCCACTGTGCCTGGCCAGATTGAATAATTTCTATTGTTTTATCTTCCAGTTTACTTATTCTTTCCTTTGTTCCCTTTATTCTGTTGTTTTCTTTTAAATCATTTTTTTTACCTGACTCACGAAACCAAATTCTGCTATTGAGTTCATCCGAGTTTTGTTTCATATATTGTATTTTTTAATTCTAAAATTTTAATTTGATTTTTCTTCATTTTCTTTATCTTCCATTTCTTTATCTAGACTTGATTTCTTTGCTGAGCTTAAAAAAAAATTGTTCAAGCATGTTCACAATTGCTCATTGAAACATTTTTATGACAACTGCTTTACAGTCTGTGTTAGGTAGTTCCATTATCTATGATATCTTTTTTTACATTCCTTTTGAGATCTCCCTGGTTCTTGGTATGATGAGTGATTTTCAGTGGAAACCTGGCCATTTTGAATATTGTGTTTTGAGACTCTGGATTTTATTTAAACCTATGTTTTAATTGGCTTTTGCTGATAACACTGCAGCAAAGGAAGGGAATACCACCTTGTTACTGCCAGGTAGTCTGTGAATTCTGGCTTCTAACTAGGCCTCTAATGATACGTCCCACACTGGAAGGAGTATTAGTACTTATCAGAGGCCCAGCTGAGCTGTAGAGTACTGAACTTGTAGATGTTAGTCAATTAAAGCAACAAGCCAAAATGAAAGTAACAGTCAAGTCTTTAATCACTTCCTGTGTTAGCATAGACAAGACGTTAAGGAGAAAGTGCTGCCTCCTCTGGCTGTTTTGCTCCATGGAATTGTGTCCGGAATTGGTGGGTTCTTGGTCTCCTGACTTCAATAATGAAGCCGTGGACCCTCGCGGTGAGTGTTACAGTTCTTAAAGATGGTGTGGCTGGAGTTCCTTCCTTCTGGTGGGTTCATGGTCTCGCAGACTTCAGGAATGAAGCTGCAGACATTCTCCGTGAGTCTTACATCTCAAAGGTGGCACGTCTGGAGTTGTTCATTCCTTCCAGTGGGTTTGTGGTCTCGCTGGCCTCAGGAATGAGGCTGCAGACCTTCGCAGTGAGTGTTACAGCTCACAAAGGTGGCGAGGACCCAGAGTACACAGGAGCAAGTTTTATCCTGAGAGTGAAAAAAACCAACCTTCCACAGAGTGGAAGGGGACCTTACGGGTTACCCCTGCTTCTGCCGGGGTCTCCTTTTAGTCCCTTATCTGGCCCCACCCACATCCTGCTGACTGGTCCATTTTACAGAGAGCTGATTGGTCCATTTTACAGAGAGCTGATTGGTCCATTTTACAGAGCGCTAATTGGTCCGTTTTGACGGAGTGCTGATTGGTACGTTTACAGACCTTTAGGTAGACACAGAAGTTCTCTAAGTCCCCACCCGTCCCAGAAGCCCAGCAGGCTTCACCTCTCACTGGCACTGGCCGTGGGACTTTGCAGCACCTAGCCTGGGCACTGGGCATCCCAGAGGGAGCTGGTGCCAGACAACCAAGAGGAAAGGAGGGGAAATGAGAAAGAGACTGAGACCCACCATCGTGGCGAACGACCCCGCGAAGAGGGAACAGTCCACCGACAGGACCTAGCCTCCGATCAAGCTCAGCAGGCGCCGGCGCCGGCCGCTCTGAGTAGGGGGCTTGCAGAGCCCCTCTCACCTGGAACCCTCGCCGGTATGCGCAGCCCTGGCTCCCGCTCGCGCCTCTCTTCACACTCCCCCAACCCCGACCAGGGGGAGCCGACTCCGGCCTCGGCCAGCCCCAGAGAGGGGCCCTCACAGCGCAGTGGCAGGCTGAAGGGCTCCTGGAGCGCCAGCGCGGCCAGAGCAGACGCGGAGGCCTAGGAGGCACCGAGAGCGAGAGAGGGCTGCTAGCACGTTGTCACCTCTCAGAATGGCACATGAGTTGAGGGCCAGGTGGATCAGCACAGAAGTGGTGTTGTCTCACTGCGGAACAAAAGGCTACTGTAGTTTTATGGGCCCGGGGGGGCCAGGGGCATGCAGAAGGGAAAGGACTAGGAGTGACAAAGTACCAAGTACTTTTTTTGAGAGGGAGTTTTGCTGTTTCACCCAGGCTGGAGTGAAGTGGCACGATCTCTGCTCACTGCAACCTCTGCCCCGCCGGGTTCAAGCAATTCCCCTGCCTCAGCCTCCCGAGTAACTGAGATTATAGGCACCCACCAACACGGCCGGCCAATTTTTGTATTTTTTGTAGAGACAGATTTCACCATGTTGACCAGACTGGTGTCTAACTTCTGAGCTCAGGCATCCGCCTACTTCGGCCTCGCTAAGTGCTGGGATTATAGTCATGAGCCACCGTGCCCGGCCGAATCAAGCACTTAAGGCAGAGTGCTAGAAAATGTCTTCAAGCTTCTTCGGTAAGGATACCTCAAAATGAAGGAGCCTGGGCTTGGAATGCAGATATACATAAAAGCATGGCTGGTCAGGGAGGATTGAATCCTTGGCTCTAATTCCCTTCACAGTTTGCAGTGTATTGGTTGTGCATCAAATCTGGTGTGGGGAGAGCATCTTTCCTCCTTGAGGCCTGCTAGGTAAAGCCTTCGTAATTATCTGTGGTTGTGCCTAAAAAAAAATCACACATAGTATTTTGACTGCAACCAGACGCCTTAGTGGTTTATTATAGTAGACGCGTTTTCATATTCCTCGCGCTAATGACAACTAAAAACCCTGAACATTATATGTAAAGCAAACATAAAACTCTGGAAGGTAGAAATAAGAAGGCTGACTGGCTAGGAACCTCAGGACTCAAGGAAAATACGGTGATAAGATCCCTGGATTTTCTTTTTGTCTCATGTATCCTAGATTTAGAGCTGAAGAAGTCAGCGCTCCTCACTTGGCTTCTACTGACACCATGGCAGGGGTGGCCTCATTGCCTATGGGTGATAGTGAAAGCCCTGACACTCTGCTGGGCATCCTCTGGCACCACCGCAGTGGGGAAAGGGAAGGTTCTTCATTACTGCTAGGCTGGGAGTCAAAGTTCTCTTCACGCTGTGAAGAGGAAAGTCTGGTTTTCTTTGCTGGCACAGTAGGGGTGGGGCACAACTTTTTCTGTGGGTTTGTTTAGAATAGCTATTGTCTGTAAGTTTTTCTGCCCTGCTAGGCTGCACCTTTCCTGGTTTTCTGGCTAGAAGTAGCTGACTTTTGTGGGACTTTTTAGTCTATACACATTGGTGTTTCCCAGTTACTGACTTCTTCAGCTCTAAATCTGGAATACATGAGACAAAAAGAAAATCCAGGGATGTCATCACTATATTTTCCCTTGAGTCCTGAGGTTCCTAGCCAGTCCGCCTTCTTTCTACCTCCCGGAGTTTTATGTTTGTTTCATTATTTTTTATTTTTATTTTTTGTTTGAGATGGAGTCTCACTCTGTCGCCAGGCTGGAGTGCAGTGGTGCAGTCTCGGCTCACTGCAACCTCCGCCTCCCTGCTTCAGGAGATTCTCCTGCTTCAGCCTCTCAAGTAGCTGGGACTACAGACACGCACCACCATGCCCAGCTAATTTTTGTATTTTAGTAGAGACGGGGTTTCCCCATGTTGGCCAGGATGGTCTCGATCTCTTGACCTCATGATCCTCCTGCCTCGGCCTCCCAAAGTGCTGAGTTTACAGGCATGAGCCACAGCGCCTCTCTTGTTTGTTTTATATATAATGTTTAGGGTTTTTTGTTGACATTAGTGTGAGGAATATGAAAAAGTGTCTACTACATAATTCCAGAAGTCGACGTCTTTTTCTTTGCATTTTTAAAATTTAAGCAATCAAATTAATAAAATACTAAAAATTAAATGGAAACATTTATGGGAAAGGCAATTACTCTTATCTCACTTCTGCACACTTCTAGTATTGTTTCTTAGAGAAGAACACTGTAATCATGTGTTTCCAGGTATTTGGGGGTTTATCTCCATATAGTTAAATATGGTAATGCACTTATTCATTATTTTAAAATGTATAACCTCTAAACGTTATTCTGCTGTGTTACAAAATAATTTAATTTGGTTGCATTGCCCTCGTCTTTGTTCTTCTATCAATCTTACCGGCATATATCATTAATCTTCAGTTCTATGGTTTACCTGTGTAACATCAAGTTACAGTCACACTGTCACTGTATCTATTCATGGGCAGGTCTTCACATTCAGTACTATGAGTCCTCCTTTCCTTTCTTCTGCCATTTTCCTCCTCCCTCCATCTGACAACCTCTAACAGCTACACATTTACTTTCCTCTTTTCCCTGCCACACTTTTACGTAGTTTTATTTTAAAGCAATCTTGGTGTACTCGGTTTATGTGATGCCAGTTTATATGTGTTAAGCCATATGATAGTTAGGGTCCAGATAGGAGACAGAAATCACATCTGCTATTTAAGCAGACAGAATCAGAAGAATTAGTAACAAAATATAAAGTTGTTAACCAGGTAATTGAAAGAGTAAAAAGTAAATTCTAATCATCAAGGAGGTAGCAACTGTAGGAAGCAGCTATCACCCTTAAGACTGAGAGAATAAAGTGAAGATAGGAGAATTAGTAAAACTTAGAAACTTAGAAGCTTAGAGGAAGGGCCCTGAAAAGCTGAAACTCAAACTACAGAGTTGAGGGCACTGCTTGACTGGTGCTGGTGAGTTGTGGGGCAGGGGTGTGAGTGTGATAAGCCTGGTTTTGTGAATGTTAAAAAAACTGCACACAAGATTCAGCTGCAGCCATGGAAAGGAATTGCTGCAGCTAGGGGAAAGAAGTATTAATGGAATGATTCTCATAGAAATGGGAAGCAGACAAGAAGAAGTACTTCTCTTCTTCCTCCAGCCTGTAGTCTCCCTTCAGCACCTTCAAGGGTCAGCTGGCAAAGCAGAACTGTGGTTTGCAGGGTGCCAGGTGCAGCATCACAAAACAGGTTAAAGAAGAGGGTATTTTCATGTTGTTTCACATCTGTTTTTGATAAGGACTGTGTATTTTATTTCTTTTCTGTAAATTCAACTTGCATTACAGTGTGTGTGTATACATATGTATGTACATACACTTTTAAAGTGTGTGTGTGTGTGTGTGTATATATATATATATATTTCCTTTAAATACCTACTTAGGCCAGGTGCAGTGGCTCATGCCTGCAATCCCAGCACTTTGGGAGGCCGAGGCGGGCAGATAACTTGAGGTCAGGAATTCAAGACCAGCCTGGCCAACATGGTGAAACCCTGTCACTACTAAAAATACAAAAATTAGCTGGGCATGGTAGTGGGTGCCTGTAATCCCATCTATTTTGGAGGCTGAGGCAGAAGAATTGCTGAGGTGGAGGTTGCAGTGAGCCGAGACCACGCCATTGCACTACAGCCCCGGCAACAAGAACGAAACTCCACCTCAAAAAAAAAAAACAAAAAAACTATGTATTTTATAAGTTGTGTGTACAAAATACATAAACCACTCTATTTATGAACAGATTCAGTTTATTTTAACCCATATTCAGCTACTCTAAGAATTTTAAATTTCATTTATTAGTGGCAGCCTGAAGGGTGTAAGGAGTGCAAAGAAAGACTGAGTTACTTGAGGGAGGATGCGATACAGGATGTCAAAAATATGTCTATATATTCATTATTTCTCAGTTTGGCCCTCAATGCCATCAGATGTTTTCTTGGACCATTAACTGCTCACTTCTATAGGGAATGCTTAGTTCAAACCTGTATGCCTGTGTTGGCAGAAGATTCTTTGTCTTAGGAGCATTTGAGACAGTAGCAATGAATCATGCTGCCTCTAAGTAATTTTTTTTTTTTTTTTTTTTCAGAGATGAGCCATGGAGCCAACCCTTAGCTAAATATTCTGGGAAAAAAAAAAAAAAAGAAAAAAGAAAAAAAGCATCTCCCTTGGAAATGGAAGGGAAAGATGAAATCTGAGATAAAGATGAAATAATCTAGGTTTATGAGCTTATGAGCTTTCTTCTCAATGGTCAGGAAAATAGGGAATGAGTACATTTTGCTTCATTTTGGATGTTTTATTTTATTTAATCTATTAGATCAAACGAATGGCCTCCTCCCAATGCATGCATTCTCCATGTATTTGATGGTATTAGATGAAAGAATAATAAATGCCCAGGTGAATCTGAAGAAAGAGAGTTCACATAACACTACTTACTCAGCCTCTATGGGATGTGGAAGGAAACTGTGCACAGTAAAATGCATCAACAATTTAGAACTTCATGAAGTAGCAACGCATAATTGATTGAGGAAGCTCTTTGACTTTTATGCCATGGAAGTCACTCTAGGTATCTCAAGAAATGGGAGTTGATATGGTTAGGCTTTCTGTCCCTACCCAAATCTCACCTTGAATTACAGTCCTCAGAATCCCCATAATTCCCATGAGTCAAGGGAGAGGCCAGGTAGAAATAATTGGATCATGAGGGCGCTTTCGCCCATGCCATTCTCATGATAGTGAGTTCTTATACGATTTGATGGTTTTATCAGGGGCTCTTTCCCCTTCTCTTGGCACTTCTCCTTCCTGCTGCCTTGTGAAGAAGGCGCCTTGCTTCTCCTTTGCCTTCCACTGTAATTGTAAGTTTCCTGAGGCCTCTCCAGCCATGCTGAACTGTGAGTCAATTAAACTTTTTTCCTTTATAAACTATCCAGTCTTGGGCAGTTATTTTTATTTTTTGTTTTTTTGAGATGGAGTCTCCCTCTGTTTCTCAGGCTGGAGTTCAGTGTCACAATCTCAGCTCACTGCAGCTTCTGCCTCTAGGGTTCAAGAGATTCTTCTACCTCAGCTCCTGAGTAGCCGGGATTACAGGTGCATACCAGCATGCCTGGCTAATTTTTGTATTTTTATTAGAGATGGGGTTTCTCCATGTTGCTCAGGCTGGTCTTGAACTCCTGACCTGAGGCGATCCACCTTCCTCAGCCTCCCAAAGTGTTGGAATTATCTCCCAAAGTGTTGGAATTACAGGCGTGACCCACTGTGCCCTGTGGGCAGTTCTTTATAGCAGTATGAAAATGAACTAATAGATAGGAATATTTTATTTTATTCTTTATTTTAAAATGTCTCCATTTTTAAATTTTTAAAGTTTTCATTTTTAATTTAATTTAATTTAATTTTTTTTTAAAGGGGGTCTGGCTCTGTCACCCAAACTGGAGTGTAGTGGCATGACCTTGGCTCACTGCAATCTCTGCCTCCTGATCTAATTTAATTTTTTTTTAAAGGAGGTCTGGCTCTGTCACCCAAACTGGAGTGTAGTGGCATGACCTTGGCTCACTGCAATCTCTGCCTCCTGATCTCAAACAATCCTTCCACATTAACCTCCTGAGTAGCTGGGACCACAGGCCCACACCACCACACAAGGCTAATTTTTGTGTATTTTGTAGAAATGGGATTTGGCCCTGTTGCCCAGGCTGGTCTTGAATTCCTGAGCTCAAGGGAACTGTCTCTGAAAGTGTTGGGATTATAGGCATGCGCCATCGCACCCAGCACATTTTCTATTTTTTTTAAAAAGCTTTATTAAGGGATAATTGATATACAAAAAGCTGCACATATTTAATGTGTACAGTTTTATTAGTTTTTGCATATGCAAACACTGGTAATAGCGTTACCATAATCAAAGTAATAGACATATTCAACACCTCCAAAGTTTCATTGTGTCCCTTTGGGTTTTTTTTTAAAGAATACATATCTACTCTCTTAAGAATTTTGAAGACTACAACATGATATACATTATAATGTATATCAGGCTCCTAGAACTTTTTCATCTGACATAACTGAAACTTTATACCTATTTAATGACAGGTTCTCAAGGGGGATATTTTACAGATATATGTGATAACAAAAAGATCAAGGATCTCATAGGATTTCTTGAATGAATAAAGACTAACTTTTTTTTATTAGCACCTCAGGTGCATCAGACCCTGTGCCAGATAGTTTATACCCAGAAGCTCATTTAACTCTCCTGAAACAAAACAAAACAAAACAAAATTAAGACAGCATTATTATCCTCATGTCTTGAGGCTGAGATATTGTGACTTGATCACAGTTACGAAGCAGGACATGGGAGAGGAAGTGCAGTGTTTGTGATTCCAGTGGCCAGTCTTCTCAACTGGCCCCCTTATATTAATTCCAAGCCTTTAATAACAGCCACCGATACTGAATATATTGGTGAATATAATAGTGAATTCTGTTGCCTCTAGTATTCAAGATAGCCATGGTGATTTAGTTGAACATAAATGAATTAAATATATACATGAAAGCTAGTATATATTCTAACAATAATTACTAACTTTAAAGAATAATCAGAATTCTATTCTGTTTGCACTTACTATCTTATCCTATTAAGGTGAAATCATTTCAGATTATTAAATATGACATTAATGTAAAAATAATTTTATGGCACTTTGCCTTTATATGAAGTAACGATTATTTGTAAGAAGAGGGATAATCATGTCACAACCTTTATGCAATACATATAGTGGGTGGAAAATGACATTTTAGTTTTAATTAGAATAATTTGAGATTCCTGCTGAGAAGTTTGCCTAAGGTCACAGAACTACTCAGAGGTAGAAATACAGCTCAGGAATCTCTATTTCTAGCCCAATGATCCACTTAGTTAAAACAGGGCTTATTCTATTCATAAAGCAATGTCATCAGTCACAAATCTAGTTAAGTAAGAGAGGAGTAAAAATTAGATATTAGGAGAAACAACCATTTATGTAATAAATGTCAGCCAATCTTTCTTTTTAAACTAATTTCATAATATGTATCCATTTCTTAGAAGAAAAGTTTATAAATTTAGGAAAATAATATAACTATTCTTTATTATCAGTTTCCTTGGTTGAAATGAAATTGCATTTAGAGTTAATTTTGTAAAGCTTCAATGGTGTCTCTAAAATTAGATGTCAAATAATAATAGATTATTATTAATTACACAGATCTCCATGATAATGCATAACTTCTGTAATGTATGGTGTTGCTTTATATTTTATTAATATGAGTGTTCAACACTGGTACTTTAATTCAGAAACTGCTTTTAATTTTTCAGGATTTGTATAATGGTTTATAGGGATTATGAAACCACCTATATTGTTCTCACTTTATTGACTTATTTTAGCAAATGATTTTATGATTTTCTTCCTTTTAACTTGCCCTCATTCCTTTTCTTTTCTTTTTTCCTTTTTTTTTCCTTTTTTCTTTCTTTCTTTCTTTCTTTTTTTTTTTTTTTACTCTGTTACCCAGGCTGGAGTGCAGTGGCGCGATCTTGGTTTGCAACCTCCGCCTCCTGCATTCAAGTGATTCTCCTGCCTCAACCTCCTGAGTAGCTGGGATTACAGGCTTGTGCCACCATGTCCAGCTAATTTTTGTATTTTTAGTAGAGGCAGGGTTTCACCATGTTGGCCAGGCAGGTCTCGAACTCCTGAGCTCAAGTGATCTGCCCACCTCGGCCTCCCAAAGTGCTGGGATTACAGGTGTAAGCCACTTCGCCCGACCTGCCATCATTTCAAGTCTCTAAAAAAATCCTGAAAATTCATTATTTTAAGTTTTTCTCTTTACCTTTAGTACAAGAAGAAATAAAAACTAATTTTATTTCTACTTGTTTTGTTTGCTTACCCAGAAATATTTCTACATAGGTATTTTATTTTAGAGTTTTTAATTGCCAAATGTTCATTGAACACTTGCACATTTGATGGCGCTTAAGTATTTTGGCACAATTTTTTTTTTCTTTATTGAGACAGAGTCTCACTCTGTCACCCAGGCTGGAGTGCAGGGGGACCATTTTTTGTAGACCCAGAGTCTGACCATGTTGCCTTGGTTAGCTCAAACTCCTGAGCTCAAGGGATCCTCCCTCCTCGGCCTCCCAAAGTACTGGGATTACAGGTGTGAGTCACTATGCCTGGCCTTAGCACAATATTAAGCACTTCATAAGGCCTCAATAAAAATTCATTTTATTTTTATTACCATTACTACTGTGAGCAGTGCGATATAACTATAGATCAAAGTCTCTGTCTTCAAGGACAGATCTTAAAATTCAGTAATGGAGGAGAAATGGCATTTAGAAAGAAGATGACACACAAGCCAAGGCTATGTCCTAGTGTAACTTATCTCTGATGCCTTTGCCTACTTTCTCCTTACCTGCTATCCCCTTTACTTGATAACTAACAGAACCGAAAACTGAAAGTAACTGGGAGAATGTCTGCATAAATGTTATCTCACAGTGTAATTCCTGGTGCTTGGGAAAATTCCAGATCATGAATATAGACTTTGACCAAGAGATCTTTGGGACAGTCAATATTATACTTTAGAGAGCTGGCAAAATTTCTAGTCAACTTTAAGAAGAGGCCCTTGGAGTAATTCTGGAGTCCTGAGGCTACTTCAGAGATGAGATGAACTGTAGTTGTGTGTCTGAGAAATAATCCAGATAACTTTAGGCACAATTTACATTTCCTACTAACTCAATAGGTGTCTCTAAATATCCCTAGGAAATAGTCTGGACTGACATTTCTGGCCTAGCTTTATGCCGAACCTCATTGCTTAGGAATTGGAAAAAAACTGGTTTTGCTCTGAGGAAGTGGTATGTTTGGAGCATGAGGCAGTAACCATTTAGTAGCATGTGGGGTCATTAAGATTTCATTAGCTTTTTCTATGCTACCCAAGTCCACCAAATTTTTTTCAACACCTATTAAATGCCCAATACCATACTAAATACTTGGTTAAAACACATGTCATAGGTTCTTGTCCTTGACTAGCTTAACAATTTCAAAAGAGCAGGTTTGAAACTGTGTTCATTGCACTTTATGGTTCCAAGAAAGAAGCCCCAGAGCCAATACTGGGGTTGGTATAATTTTAGAATTGCACCTAGCACATAATAAATGCTCAAATTGTATTAGCCTTGTGGGTTTACAGTTCAACTGAAAAACTTTTATTGGTTTTATACAGTTGATTTATATTTATATATTGATCTTCTGAATAAGATTTTAGTTTGAAAAAGGTTCTGCTGCTAAACAAAGTTTGAAAAACTAATGATCTCAGGTATCTCATTTCAGAGTCTTATTAAAAGTTAATATAAACATTCCATAAAGACTTTACTCAATTTTATAATATTATAGAGTCCCACTTTTGATTAAATGAATGTCTACAAAAAGTCAAAACATTTTGACAAATATGTATACTTTACTGAGTTTAGAATGGCCCAATTATAGATAATAGGAAAAAAGACTTAGCCATCAACATTGTGATACTTTATATGTGTCAAACCTGTACCCGTTTTTGTGAACATTATAAAAGTTAACATGTATTGAGTGCCAGGTACTATTCTAAATCATTTTAAAATATTTTATGTCATTGTATCTTCATAGCCATATTAAGAGACAGGTACTATTTTATAGATGAGGTAATACTTTATTATTTTATTTTACTTTTTTTTTTTTTTTTTTGAGATAGAGTCTTGTTCTGTTGCCCAGGCTGGAGTGCGTAGCACTATCTTGGCTCACTGCAACCTCCGCTTCCTGGGTTCAAGCAGTTTTCCCTGCCTCAGCCTCCTGAATAGCCGGGATTACAGGCACTCACCATCACGCCTGGCTAATTTTTGTATTTTTAGTTGAGATGGGGTTTCGCCATATTGGCCAGGCTGGTCTTGAACTCCTGACCTCAAGTGATCTGCCCACCTCAACCTCCCAAAGTGCTGGGTTTACAGGTGTGAGCCACCATACCTGGCTGAGGTAATACCTAAAGACCATAAATATTTAACATGACCCAAATCATGTAGCAAGAAAGTCTCAGAGTTTGTATAAAAACACAAGGCCGTCTGAGCTATTAAGTATTATTATCCCAATTTTATAAATGTGGGAACTGAGATCCAGAATTTTTGTCTTAGATTATACAGCTATTAACGGTCAGAGCTGGAATTTAAAATAAGATCATCTGACCCCAAATCTGGTATTTAAGAACTGTCATAATGGTTAGAAATCGTTAAAACTTAGCAAAATATAAATTGGTTGTTTCTGACAATTGTGTAAAGTGAATACTTGATCAAGAAGTTTAGATACATGTAAAACTATCTTAAAAAGCCTGAATAGACTGAATAGATTACATTTGGTGGTTATTAATGTATCTAAAGAAAGATTACATTAATCTAAAGAAATATTTAACATCTTTGGTGAGATATATCCCTAAATATTTCATATATTTATGATATTATGAGAAATATTTTTGGTTGGGCACAGTGGCTCACACCTATAATCTCAGTGCTTTGGGAGACTGAGGCAGGAATACCACTTGAGGGCAGAAATTTGAGATTAGCCTGGGTAACATAGCATGATCCTGTCTCTACAAAATATTTTAAAAATTAGCTGAGCATGGTGATGTGCACCTATAGTCCTAGTTACTTGGGAGGCTGAGGCGGGAGGATCACTTGATCCTCCCAGGATCGAGGCTGCAATGAGCCATGATTGCACTATTGCACTCTAGCCTGGGCAATAGAGTGAGATTCCATCTCAAAGAAAAACAAATATATTTTAAAATACTTAATCCTGATTATTTGCTGCTAGTATACAGAAATACTTTTTTTAAAATTTTTTTTTGTATATTGGTCATTACAATGGACTGGATGTTTATGTCTCCCCCATAAAAGTTAGTTGAAATTCTAACTCCTAAGGTTATGACATTAGGAGATGGGGCCTTTGGTGATCCCCTCATGAATGGTATTGGTGTACTTATAAAAGGGACCCCAGAGAGCTTGTTTGACCCTTTTGTTGTATGAAAATCCAGGGAGAAGATGTCCATCTACAAGGAAGTGGTCCCTCACCAGACACTGGATCTGCTAGTATCCTGATCTTGAATTTATCAACCTCTAGAACTGTGAGTAATAAACTGTTATGTATAACCTACTTGATAGTATTTTATTATAGAAACCTGAACAGACTAAGATTTCTATCATAAATAGAAATCTTACTAAGCTTACATATTAGTTCTAGGTTTTTTTTGTAGATTCCATATATTAATATTATCTATTTCTTTTTGAGTAAACTTTGGTAATTCATATTTTTTGAGGAAATTTAAGTTAACACATTTGTATCAAAGTGTCTGTGATTGCATTTTAAGTTGTATATAATTTATCTATTGCTATGGAATAAATTACTACAAACTTAGTGGCTTAAAGCACACATTTATTATCTCTGTTTCTGAGCATCTCCTAGGAGTCTGGGCATGGCTTAGCTAGGTCCTTCGCTTAGGGTCTCACAGGCTGCAATTAAAGTGTCATCTAGGACTGGATTCTTATTAGGGAAATATATTCCTCCAAGCTCTAATGGGTTGTTGGCAAAATTCATTTCCTTGTGGTTGTAGAACTCATGGCAGCTTGCTTCTTAAAAGCCAGCAATGGAGAGAGAGAGAGAGAGAGAGAGAGAGAGAGAGAGAGAGAGAAAGAGAGAGACTAGCAAGTCTCTCATGTAACCTGATACATGTAAACACGTGTCTCTCATTGCCTTCACCATTGTGGGGCCTGGCAAGCATAAAATCTACAGGATAGGTGGCAGGCTGGGGAGCCAGGAAATAGTTGATGTTGCAGCTTGATTCTGAAGGCAGTTTGGAAATAAAATTTCTTAGGGGTACCTCAGTTTTTTCCTAAGACCTTCAGTTGACTGGATGAGCCCCAACCACATTATGGAGGGTAATCTGCTTTATCAAAAGTCTACTTATTTAAATGTTAATCTCATCTTAAAAGAAACAAAAAACCCTTCATAGCTACATTTAGGCTGGCGTTTGCACAAATATCTGGGTACTATGGCCTAGTCAAGTTGACACATGAGATTTATCGTCACATCACCCAGCTAATTTCCAGATTGCTCAATTATTAACTTCTCATTTCCAATGACCTGCCTGCTCCAATTATATATCTATTCCAAAATTACATTCAGAGCCTGAAAATCACCAGGCAGGATCTACTCCAAAGTCACTAATCCAAATAGTCCACTTCCTGACCAAAGTCCCTTATTATTTTAGCTTATGTGTTCAAGTACTTTTATGGTAAAAGTTTTTAGAAGAGATAAGAATCTTCAGGCCTTTGATTCTTACTCTTTCCTCTATCAGTCAGGGCTCTTCCTTACCTATCTTGGATGTCATGGTCAAGTTCTTAAATTACTCTCTTGTAAAAATATTAAACATTATTTTTCTAACTTTCCGTCATATCTTCTTGGTGAAAGCAACATGGGGTGAATCCACATATTTTCTCCAAGCTTGCTTCTGGCTATCTGAACACTACTGGAGAAAAGACACAAGAGTGCAGAATTCACTAAGAATTTATGTTCAACAGGCTCAATGGTTTTCAGTTGCCTGACAGCTATGTATTTCGTTCATGAGCTAAATTTCTCACTTTAAATTGACTAAAAAATATACACTCTCATCAAACTTCCACATCCACCTTCACCTTGTCACTCTCATAGTATTTTTTCACCTCCTACGTCTTCAAGAAAACAAGAGCTCCTCTACAGCTAGCAGCAAGAGTTCTAGTTGCTGCTCACGCCTTCATGCTTAGCAGTAGTAATGGCTGCTTACAGTTGCTCGTCACTGGGAGTTTTACTCCTCCTTGTCAGTTGCCTTAATCCCTTTTCACATGTTGGTAAGTACTACCTTCATTAAGCTTTCTTTGATTAAACCTTTAGGTGTGCCATCTGTTTACTTATGTAACCCTGACCAATAGAAAATCTTAAATCAGCCTTTTGCCCTGTCATCATCACTGCATGCTCCAGTTGCATACATTTTAACACAGACTTCTCTAGAGCTAAACCAGATATTAGGCCAAAGGTGAAAGACGTGGCACAATTTTCACCTGCATGCCCATGGCTGATATTATAGATCATGGCATGTATTCCTACTGATCCTTCCCACTTACAGCTAGGCAATTCATGAATAGAGTGGTTTAAATTTTGCCTTTTGCAAGTTGCATTCTTCCAAAGTAGTTTGCTTTTTACATAACCTCAAAATTTCCTGCCCTTGTCATTCTTAGTTTGATTAATGGACATGTTGTGATGGTTATAAACTTGTTATTTTTGTATTTATTAATTATTCACTTTTTGAATTAACCTGCATCTTAGTTTTGTAACTAATTGCTTTTTTTTTTTTTT
>NW_012115611.1:3187171-3213431 GCF_000951035.1 Colobus angolensis palliatus | reverse complement strand
AAAAAAAAAAAAAAAAAAAAAAAAGTCCAATTACATTATGATAATGGGCTTATCAAATATTTATTAATATTCAATTTTTTTTTTTAAACACAGTCTTGCTCTTGTCACCCAGGCTAGAGTGCAATGGTGCCATTTCAGCTTGTTGCAACCTCCACCTCCTGGATTCAAGTGATTTTCCTGCATCAGCCTCCCAAGTAGCTGGGATTACAGGCGCCCATCACCATGCCTAGCTAATTTTGTATTTTTAGTAGAAACAGGATTTCACCATGTTGTCCAGGCTGGTCTCGAACTCCTGGCCTCAGGTGATCCACCTGCCTCAGCTTCCCAAAGTGCTGGGATTACAGGCATGAGCCACCACTCCCGGCTGGAATTTATGTTTTATTGTACATAATATTTATTTTTTGGGTGATTGGGTAACAATGATGCCAGTTTGATGCAATCTCTATATGAAATTCCCCCAAACACAGTATCATTACCTTAAAGATTAGTAGAGATATGCATGTATTTACATTGCAACATTTACAGAAACCACATTTAGAAGACAGAGCATGAATATGTTCATGTGGAGTCCTTGACTGTATTTCATCTTACATTAAGCCAGGAGGATGTCTACGGTTATCTAGCGAGATGGCCTGCTCATTAAATGTCCTGGAGGTGCACTTTATCCATCTTTTGGTAGGACCTCTGCTATATTCCTACCTGTGTCCCTCCCATTTTCTTAGACTCCTGAAGAAGTTTACAGCTTATAAGGAAATGTTCTTGCCCTTCTATTAACAGTGCACCAGCCCAGTAGACCGGATGCCCAGGGGTCCTGCCCCTGTCAAGCAAGTTTTCTCATTTACCAGGCTTGAAGTTGAGGCTGTCTTTAATGACACCAATACAAATGCTTCTGTTATTATTTACTTGTTTCATGGACTTGATTCAACTAACATGTATTTATTACCCTTTATATGCCAGGCCATCTTCATGATACTGAATATTAAAAGATAAACAAAATGAGGACTATTTTTGCAATAAATTTGAAGTCTATATCAAAATTATGTAGAAACACATTAACAGAAAATTAAGTCTATGTTAAGAACAAGAAAACCCTAAAAATAATTTAGTGTATTGGGAGGCTGAAATGGGAAGATCACTTGAGGCCAGGAGCTCAAGACCAATCAGTCTGGGCAACATAGCCAGACTGTATCTCTACAAAATAAATAAATAAATAAGTAAATAAGTAAATAAATAAATATAGCTGGGTGTGATGGCATGCACCTGTAGTCCCTGCTACACAGGAGACTGAGGTGAGAGGATTCCTTGAGCTCAGGAATTTAAGGCTGCAGTGAGCTATGACTGTGCCACTGTACTCCAGCCTGGATGACAGAGAGAGATTCCATCACTAAAAAATAGAAAATAATGGCCGAGCGCAGTGGCTCACGCCCAGCACTTTGGGAGGCTGAGGCGGGTGGATCACCTGAGGTCAGGAGTTCGAGATCAGCCTGCCCAACATGGTGAAACCCCATCTCTACTGAAAATACAACAAGTAGCTGGGCGTGGTGGCAGGCACCTGTAATCCCAGCTACTTGGGAGGCTGAGGCGGGAGAATGACTTGAGCCAGGGAGGTTGAGGCTGCAGTGAACCAAGATTGTGCCACTGCACTCCAGCCTGGGTGACACAGAGTGAGACTCCGTCTCAAAAAAAAAAAAAATAGTAATTTGATACTGGTTTCTACTGAAAATACAACAAGTAGCTGGGCGTGGTGGCAGGCACCTGTAATCCCAGCTACTTGGGAGGCTGAGGCAGGAGAATAGCTTGAACCTGGCAGGCGGAGGTTGCAGTGAGCCAAGATCGTGCCACTGTACTCCACCCTGGGCGACAAGAGCGAAACTCCATCTCCAAAAAAAAAAAAAAAAAAAAAATTTGATACTGTTATGTGTTGCTAAATGATGCAGCTATATTCTGAGAAATGTGTCATTAGGTGATTTCATTGTATGAAAATCATAGAGTGTATTTACCCAAACCTAGATTTACAGAAACCTAGCTTACTACACACCTAGGCTGTAAGGTATAACATATTGCTCCGAGGTTACAAACCTGTATAGCACATTACTGTACTGAATACTGTAGGCAACGGTAACACAATGATAAGTATCTGTGTATCCAAGCATAGAAGAGGTACAGTAAAAATATGGTGTAAAATATTTTTAAAAAATGAGGCCATGTGCGATAACTCATGTTTGTAATCCCATCACTTTGGGAGTCTGAGGCAGAAGGACCACTGGAGCCTAGGAGCTTGAGACCAGCCTCGACAAGATAGGGAGACCCTGTCTCTACAAAAGTTTTTGAAAACTAGCCATGTGTCATGGCATGTACTTGTGATCTCATCTACTTGGGAGGCTGAAGTCTGAGGATCACTTGAGCCCAGGAGGTTCAGGCTGCAAGAGTAGTGATCTTGCCACTGCACTTTAGCTTGGGTAACAGGAGCAAAACCCTATCTCAAAAGAAAAAAATATGTATTAAAAAAAATGGTACCATGAATGGAGCTTGCAAAACGGCAAGTTTTTCTGGGTAAGTCAGTGAGTGAGTGGTGAGTGAATGTGAAAGTCTAAGGTATTACTGTACACTACTATAGATTTTATACACATTGCACATTTAGGCTACACTAAATTTATTTTTCAAAATTATTCTTCCTTCAATAATAAATTAACCTTAGCTTACTATAACTTTTTTACTTTATCAACTTTATAATTTTTTCAAATATTTTACTCTTTTGTAATAACACTTAGCTTAAAACACAAACACATTGTACAGTCAAACAAAAACATTTTCTTTCTTTATATCCTTATTCTAAAAGCTTTCTTTCTATTTTTACATGTATTTTTTACTTTTAAAGCATTTTTGTTAAAAACTAAGACATAAGTACACACATTACCCTAAAATCTACACAGGGTCAGCGTCATTGATATCCTTGGCTTCCTCCTCCACATTTTTCCCCATTTCAAGATCTTCAAGGGCAATAACACACATAGAGCTGTCTGTCATCTCCTGTGATGACAATGCCTTCTTCTGGAATACATCCTGAAGGACCTGCCTGAATCTCTTTTACAGTTAACTTTTTTCTTTAATAACTAGTGTACTCTAAAATAACAACTAAAAATATAGTATAGTAAATATATAAATAAGTAACATTTATTATCATCAAGTTTTATGTACTGTACATAATTGTACATACTATACTTGTGTATGACTGGCAATGCAGTAGGTTTGTTCACACCAGTATCCCTACAAACACGCGAGTAATGTGTTGCCTTGCAACATTATGACAGCTATGATATCACTACGCAATACATTTTTTTCAGCTTCATTATAATCTTTTCTTTCTTGCTTTCCTTTCATCGTCGTCTTCTTCTTCTTTTTTTTTTTTTTGTGAGATGCAGTTTTACTCTGTTGCCCAGGCTGGAGTGCAGTGGCACGATCTTGGCTCATTGCAACCTCTGCCTCCCAGGTTAAAGTGATTCTCATGCCTCAGCCTTCCGAGTAGCTGGGATTACAGGTGTAACTACAGGCATAATTACAGGTGTGCCACCATGTCCAGCTAATTTTTGTATTTTTAGTAGAGATGAGGTTTCACCATGTTGGCCAGGTTGGTCTCAAAAACTTCTGACCTCAAGTGATCCAGCCTCCTTGGCCTCCCAAAGTGCTGGGATTACAGGTGTGAGCCACGACATCCAGCCCATAATCTTTTTTTTTTGTCTATTAACAAGTCTTCCCACTTTTATTTTCCATTTATCATGCTCATTTTTGTCAGAATCATAGCCTGCTTCTTTAAAATTGACAACCAAGATTCACTGGCAAACATCCTTTGTCCTTGGACCATATAATCCCAGCTTTTGCCCTTATGTGGGTATTTTTTTTTTCCTCCCTAGCTCACAAGTTTCCTGGAGCCAACTTTTGCAGCTCAAAATTGTTCACGTGATTTTATACTTTATGGTTTTGAGCCATGAACACTTGTACAATGTTGTTTTGCCACTTTCCATTTTATGTGGGGATTATTGCCTCCTGGAATACTCCTTTTGTATTAGCCAAAGGAGTGAAAGTTTGTGTTGATTTCTTAGATGGTGCATGGGGGGTTGTGAACATATTTGAGACACAGAGATGGACAGATGGCAAGATGAAGCTGTCTTTTGAGATAAAAGGATTGAGCTCTGAAATGCCCAGGGTCCAATCAGCCTCAGGTGTAATTCTCCCTTCGAGCTTCCATAGGCCAAGAGTAGCTTGAGGGGGACGCAGAGCCTGCTAATGTATAAGGTAAGACCAGCCAAAGGCTAATGTCTGGGGGGTGTGGGAGGGGCTCCAGCTCAGGCATTCTCTTCCTCAGATGGGGATTCTGGCCTTCAGAGGAGGTGCTAGGTGAGGGCCCAGCCCTCACCAGCCACTCAGATCACCTGTAGCAGCACCTGCCTGTCACTCAGCACTTTTAACAGGTGAGAACACCCCTTCCACCATAGACACACTTGGTATTATCACTGAATCCTCCACCCACCACAGTCCCCATCCAGACATCTTGCCTCCCTCATCACTTACCCTAATATTTGGCACCCACTTCACACTCACCCTCTTCTAACAAGCCTCAGCCCCCTGATACTGCAGCTTCTGAGGTCCTGTCATTCCCCCCGCTTTGCAGAACCAGTCCCTCCACCCCAGCAGGAGACTCCAGCTGGAAGTGGAACCTTCTGAGCCCCCAAGGGAGGGGCAAATCTAAAGGGGAACACCAATATTGAAAGCAGAAGGCCACAACTGATGGGGATAAGGGTCCCCAAACTCCAGAGCAGCCTGGCCAGGGCTGGGGCTCTCAGGCAAATACCTAAGACTGCCCATCATCACCCAGAACACCTCCTCTGAGTCCTGAGGATAAGGGGGATCTATGGGCAAAAGAAGCTATAAGCAGCAGCATCTTGAGGTCTAGTGAATAACTGAATTTGTTGAGTGAGATTCTGGACAGTTGTAGTGTTGGAGCCAAGAGTGCAGACAGCCTGAGACCAGGCCAGAGTTTAAACTGCTGTCACGGAGGGCACCTAGACAGCTGATTCATCCTGGTGGATGCCCTGCCTCCTCCCCAAGTTTCACCCTAATGGTCTATCCAACTTGCCAACCCCTCTGCCATCTAAAGGTCAGCAACTTGCCTATCTCTTCACCCTGCCCAGCCCAACATACCAGGAAGAGCAAGATAACAACTAGACAATGAGAAACTGTCAGAGGAGCTTCAGCCCCTGTCCCTGCCTGCAGACCTGCTGTCTCTGCAAAATACCTCATCTGTGGATGCTACAAGCTCCTCCTCAAGGAATCTCAAGTCCTAGCTGTCCTAGAGGCTGACCAAGAAGTCATTTCTCCATCTCAGTCCTGAATAGCTCCTGCAGACCCAAGTAGTGGAGGGGACCCCGAACACTCTCCTCTCACAGAGTCCTTAATCCTTTATCCCTCCCCTCCCTACAAGGCAGCCAAAGATTCTAGAGCCCAGATGAGCCCCAGTTCCAGGCTCTCCACTGTGCCCACCCAGCCCAGCCCTCCAGAAAGCCCCCAAATTCCGGCCCCTACAAAGTCCAACTTTGATATTGCCCAGACAGCCCAGCCTCTTGATCCTTCCCCAGATTCTAGTTCTCCAGAGAACTGCAGAGCCCAGCCTCCCAAGGTCCTGCTAGTAGAGCACACTCACTTCCAGTCACTGGAAGAACTGGGAGGCCTGAATTCTGTCACCTACAAGCAACCAGCAAGAGCCCCAGGCCAGGAGCCAGCCCCCAGAGTGGCTGATCTGAAGTGCTTTGACAGTTAAGGATCAAGGGTCGGGAGGAGACTCCTGTCCTTCAATAAAGCCACAAGAGTCAGAAGCTGGTTTTTCCTGGTGAATTTCTCTAAGGCCCTTTCTCTGGAGGGGAGCACAACCCACCCACCTCTCACCCTGCAAGGGCAGCCTCTTTAACTGGCTCCTAGAAGGGAGTTCCAGGAAGCCCCCCAATACCCTAGGATCCTTATAGCCTTACAATTCCTCTGCATTTGTGTCTTCCATCTTGGCTAATGACTCCACCAGCTCAAAAACAAACAAACTTTATTATACGTCACTATTAATTGTATATAAGTATATAAAAGTTAGCAGCCCTACCCTCCTTTGCCCTCAGGAGCAGTCTTTGAAACACCTTCTTCCCTGCTATTCTTAAGAACTGGATGGGTCTGATTGCCCAGAGAGGGCTCTACCTTTCCCCAAGGTCACACAGCCATGAAGTGGGACAAATGGAGGAGAGGGGGACTAGATGGGCAGGCAGCCCCATACTTTTTTTCTTGGAGTCCTGAGGTACCTAGGCCTCAACTGCATGGGAGAACTGAAAGAAAGGAGGGAGTTGTCAGGCCTGCAGTGCACACAGAGGGAAGATGGTTCTACAAGTGAGGAGGTGGATCCCTAGCCCTGACACCCTCAGCTGCAGGCACAGCTGAGTGCCTGCCAGGTGGGTGCCCGCAGCCCCTCCTGCAAGTCCTTCTGAGCTGTCAGAGGTGGTGGCAGCTGCTGTATACAGGAAGCCAGCACCCGGCAGTCCTGGGCAGTGGCAGTGGCTGCAGTGGGCCCTATTGTTACCAGAAAGGGGTCCTGATCCGGACCCCAAGAGGGAGTTCTTGGATCTCGTGCAAGAAAGAATTCAAGGTGAATCCATTGAGTAAAGTGAAAGCAAGCTCATCAAGAAAGTAAAGGAATAAAGAATGGCTATGCCATAGGCAGAGCAGCCCCTAGGGCTGGTGGTTATTTTTACGGTTATTTCTTGATTATATGCTAAATGAGGGGTGGATTATTCATGAGTTTTCCAGGAAAGGGGTGGACAATTCCGCTGGAACTGAGGGTTTCTCCCCCTTTTAAATCATACAGAGTAACTTCCTGACATTACCATGGCATTTGTAAGCCATAATGATGCTAGTGGGAGTGTCTTTTAGCATGCCAATGCATTATAAATGCATTATAACTAGCATATCATGAGCAGTGAGGACCACCAGAGGTCACTTTCATCTCCATCTTGGTTCGGTGGGTTTTGGCCAGCGTCTTTACTGCAACCTGCTTTATTATTAATTATTATTATTATTACTATTGAGACAGAGTCTCGCTCTGTTGCCCAGGCTGGAGTGCAGTGGCGTGATCTTGGCTCACTTCAGCCTCCATCTCGTGGGCTCAAGCAATTCTCTTGCTTCAGCCACCTGAGTAGCTGGGATTACAGGCACCCATCATGCTCAGCTAATTATTGTATTTTTAGTAGAGACAGGTTTCACCATATTGGCCAGGCTGTTCTCAAACTCCTGACCTCAGGTGATCTGCCCACCTCGGCCTCCCAAAGTGCTGGGATTACAGGTGTGAGCCACTGCGCCCAGTTGCAATCTGTTTTATTTGCAAGGTCTTTGTGACCTGCATCTTTTGCAGACCTCCTATCTCCTCCTGTGACTTAGAATACCTAACCTCATGGGAATGCAGCCCAGTAGATCTCAGCTTCATTTTGAAGCGGCTACATTGTCTGGGGTATATACCCGGGGTTTGTTATCTGGTGCCAGGAAAATTTAGGACACAGACACACATGAGGAGTTTAGGAGCAAAGGTTTAATAGGCAGAAGAAAAGAAAGTAAAACAGCTCTGTCTGTTGAGAGAGAGGGGACTTCTGAGAAGAAAGACCTGCCAGCAGTGGATGGGGCAGATTTTATAGTCAGGTTTGAGGAGGCAGTGTTTGATTTACATAGGGCTCACAGATTGGTTCGATCAGGTATGATGTTTTCATAGTGCTTGTGGTAAGGCTGGTTGCCCCATCCTAATCTTATGGTGCAAAGGGGCTTTCCAGTTAACCAGCGCCATCTTGTCTGCTCCTTACTGTATAGAAGAAGGGAAGATGGGCCAAGTGCAGTGGCTCAAGCCTGTAATCTCAGCACTTTGGGAGGCTGAAGCAGGTAGATCACTTGAGGCCAACAGTTCGAGACCAGCCTGACCAACATGGTAAAATCCCATCTCTACTAAAAACACAAAAAAAATCAGCCGGGCTTTGTGGCGCACACCTGTAATCTCAGCTGCAGGTGGGTGAGGAGAAGCTGAGACAGAATAGCTTAAACTCAGGAGGTAGAGGTTGTGGTGTGCCAAGATGGAGCCACTGCACTCCAGCCTGGATGACAGAGTGAGACTCCATCTCAAAAAAAAAAAAGAAGAGAAGATGGCGTCACCATCTTGAACATGATTGGCACAACTGCCAATCTATGTCTGCAGCTCGATTTTACAGGCTGCTCTTCATTAGAAAGGAAAAGTAATTTGAGGCTGCTTTTCATTAAAAGGACAACCTTCCCAAGGACTTCCACACCCTCATTATCTGCCTAAGTAATTTCTTCTTAACTCGTTTATCAATTTTACCCAGCCCCTATTCAAGATGGAGTCACTTTGGTTTAAAGGCCTCTGACACCAGTGTTCAGATGAGCTGCTACTCCTCCAGAGGCAACTTGAAGTTGAGGGTCTGTGGTGCATGGGCACCCACCTGTTCCTTGCTGCTGGGCGGTTACGTTTCCGCCTCCATCTGTGCTTCTCCCGAAGCTTCTGCACTGGTAGTTCCAGCCTCACAGCCAGGAGCAGGGTGGTCAGGATGGAGAAGTCCACACGATAGCAGTAATTCCCCTGAGATAGGGCCCCATTGGAGCTAGAACTGGTGGGCATAATAGTGCTGCTCTCATTTACAGAAGGGGACCCTGCTGTGGAGGTTTGTCTCAAGGCTGGGCCTTAGCAGGCCCACAGCAGAGGCAGGCCCAGGGCCAGGAGCAGCCCCAAGGCCAGGGTTCGCCATGGGCTGGGTGTCTGGTTGGCAGCACTGAGGAAGGGGCTTCTAACACTGTGCCCCTCCTACTGCATATCAGGATTGGAGTACCTGTGGCGGGGCACCTGGCCTGGGTGTCTTTGACCTCTCTCAGATTTCTGGTTCATGCCCCTCCACTATTATAATCTTATGGGACCACTGTTTTATATGTGGTCCATTGTTGACGAAAATGTTGTTATACAGTACTTGAATATAATTACTTGGAATTTTGGGATGGAGGATGAAACCAGCATTATTGTTTTATAATTTTTAAAACTAAACTTTCGTATCATTGATTCCTCAAAAGAAGACTTACACTGGAGAGGAGACCATGTCGCTCTGTGCGTCCACCCATGCCCATTGTCCTTCCCTGTCCAAAGACTTCATCTATGAAAGACAGCTGAGTGTTTCTCTGCTCCTAGGGCCATTATGCTTTACATCATGTGACTCCTGCTTTCCTGGGTCAGCTGACTTAGTTCAAGGATTAACCTTTGAGACAAAGATAGCTAAAACCCTGGCTACCAGCCCATGAAGTGTTACTAAACTCTGCCCAGCAAGAATGGTCAATATTGGATGTTGACTAATTATAAAGCAGATCTCCCTTGGGAGTTTGGAGGGAAACTTAAGTGAGCAGAAACTAGAGACACATTGAGGCTTCAGAAGTCACAAGACAGTAAAAGCTAACACAGACCTTGAGGTGGAGAGAAGACAAGTGGAGAGAATAGTGTTGGAGGATACAGAGTTACAAGCAGAGACTGAAATCAACCCACTTACAAGTTGGGAATCCTTGTCATAGAAAGCAACAGAAGTTTACTGCTGAATGGATCTTTGCAGATGTTGCTGTTGAGTGAGATGTCTGATAGTAGATGCTGCTATCGGTCCTCTGCATTGTGTGTTCTGAATGAGCTACAGTTCCAGCTGCCGGCTGAGTAGTTGCTAAGACACAGCCTCTTGGTTCTTACTTCCCTTCCGTACCTTTAGACCTACACCAATTAAGATAACTTGAAAATGTCATGTTTTTCTCAAACCCAAATAGGATTGACTGCTAAGGGCATTTATGCATTGCAAATAAATTATTTAATAGCAAATTTGTCTCCATTATCACATTTTTAAAAAATGAGATTTTAAATAATGCTAAATGAGTCTTACCTGTGTACATATTCTGTTAGTGTTATTTGAAATCTGATAATACTTAGTAATTCTATTTGTCTATTTAGCAGAAGCAATCAATTTATTTCAGATTACCTTTAATTCAAAGAGAAGGTGAAAGTATGCATCTTTTCCAATGGAACTTGTTATAATTCAAATAATTGAAAGTGAATGGAGAGAGATAAGAAAGTTAAGGATATTATCTGAACTAATTCAATTCCAATTTTCAGTAAAACAAATTCAATTCCTATATAACAATCTTCTCCCTATTGATTAAAAAGAAAAATGTGACAATGAAGTGGTGAATTTGGCAATAGGTCATGCATTCTAAGAAAATAATAGTTAATCAAAATTTATGGAATCTGACTGGCACAATGACTCACGCCTGTAATCCCAGCACTTTGGGAGGCCAAGGTGGTTGGATCACCTGAGGTTAGGAATTCAAGACCAGCCTGGCCAACATGGTGAAAACCCATCTCTACTAACAGTACAAAAATTAGTGGTGGTGCATGTCTTTAATCCCAGCTACTTGGGAGGCTGAGGCACAAGAATGGCTTGACTCTGGGAGGCGGAGGTTGCAGTGAGCCAAGATTGCGCCACTACACTCTAGCCTGGGTGACAGACGGAGACTCCGTCTCAAAAAAAAAAAGTGCCCAAATACTTCAGCTGTAGAATTATTTTTTATACAGTTTCTGAGACCATTAGGGTCTTTTCTCTCTTCATTTTCTAAGTCTCCCTACTTAGCATTCACAAAAGGTGTCTTGTCTTTTCTAGATTAGATCTAGAAAATTTTCTCTCACTTTTTTTTTTGTGGGGGATGGGGAAGGAATAGAAAAAGGAGAAAAACTTTGAAGCATGTACTTATTAATGCACTTAATGTCTGGAGCACAATGACTAAATTAGTTTTTAGTGTAAAAATAATTTAAAATGACTGTATTTTATGATCTCTATTTATTTCTGTATGCATTACCTTTGAAATTCTGTACTGAAATAATAGTACTGATATGATCTTCTCCATTAGTAGATTCACGAAATACTATGGTTTGGTTTACTCACTGGCTTACATACTTAATATTGAAATGCAACCATGTAGCAGTTTCGCAGCACAGAGTGGCAACCAAGAGTTAGAGAGAAAAATTTGAAGGAACTGTGTTTAACCTTAAGGAAAGCATGGCTTCTGTTGTGAACAATGGCTCGCCCTAACTGGCCTCATTTTAACTTAATTATCTCCTTAAAGATGCTGTCTCTAAATATGGTCACACTCTGAGGTACTGGGGTTTAGGACTTTAGCATATGAATCTTCAGGAAACACAATTTAGCTCATAATAGGACCTTACTTTTCTCATCAAGAAGCTGATATCTTACATTTCTGTCCAACTGCCTACCTTGTGAAATTTCCCAAACTTTTTCCTTATCTTCATAATTCACCACTGGTAAGTCATTTTTAAATTATGAAATGATACTCTATAGTCATCTTCTATTTCAAAAATTATTGCTGGGCATGGTGGCTACAGGCGTGAATCCTAGCACTTTGGGAGGCCAAAGTGGGTAGATCACTTGAGGTCAGGAGTTCCAGACTAGCCTGCCCAACATGGTGAAACCTGTCTCTACTAAAAAAAATACAAACAAATTAGCTGGTCATGATGATGGGCACCTGTAATCCCAGCTACTCGGGAGTCTGAGGCAGGAGAATCACTTGAACCTGGGAGGCAGAGGTTGCAGTGAGCCAAGATCATGCCACTGCACTCCAGCCTGGGTGACAGAGCAAGACTCTGACTCAGAATAAATAAATAAATAAATAATAAAAAATTAGCCAGGTGAGGTGTGGTGGTATGCCTGTAGATCCAGCTACCCAGGAGGCTGAGGTGGGAGGATGGCTTGAGCCTGGGAGATTGAGGCTACAATGATCATGAGCTATGATCATGCCACTGCAGTGGACCCTGGCTCAAAAAAAAAAAAAAGTATTGATCAAAGTTAATCTCAGTACTGATCTCTGTGACATCTCTCCCATTGCATAGATTCTTCTAAAATTCAGGCTCTAATTTTTTGCACTAATATATATTTTTAATCCATGATAAAATATTTTCTGTGAATATAGTTGTCCTTCAGTATCTGTGGGGGTGTTAGTTTCAGGACCTCTGGAGCATACCAAAATCTACAGTGGCTCAAGTCTCTGATAAAGTATTTGCATGTAACCTATGCACATGCTTCTGTATACTTTATATCATCTCTTAAATCATTATAATCTAATACAGCAAAGATATATAATATGTAAATTATGTAAATAGTTGTTATACTGTGTTGTTTTAGGAATATTACAAGAAAAAAATGCATCAATATGTGTTCAGTACTGATGCATTTTTTTTCCTGAATATTTTTGATCTATGGTTGGTTGAATCCATGGAAGAGGAACCCATGAATACAGAGGGCTGCTAATTTTATAATGCGATAGTGAGTAATTCACCTTTAAGATAATCTTTGGTTTGAACGTCTGAATTTAAAGTCTAGGCACTTTACCTTTGCTTGTTGTCCTTATTTATCTATTTTTCTTTTATTTTTTTTGAGACGGAGTCTTGTTCTGTTGCCCAGTCTGGAGTGCAGTGGTGTGATCTCAGCTTACTGTAACCTCCACCTCCTGGGCTCAAACAATTCTCCTGCCTCAGCTTCCCAAGTAGCTGAGATTACAGGTGCATGCCACCATGCCTGGCTAATTTTTGTATTTTTAATAGAGATGGGGTTTCACCATATTGGTCAGGCTGGTCTTGACCTTCTGTCCTCAGGTGATCCATACTGGCCTCGGCTTCCCAAAGTGTTGGAATTACAGGCATGAGCCACCATGCCCACCCCTTATTTATCTATTAATTTACCTCTTCAAAGAATGCTACTAGACGACTATAATATCCCCTTACAGAAACCACATTACTCTTCCCAGTAGATTACCCTATCTAAATATTTATTGAGTCAGGGAAAGGAACATGGGTTCTTTTGTTGAACTTCAATGTTGCGTGTATAGTCAAAGTATTGTACAGTTTCAAGACCATTAAAATGAATTATTAGATACAAAGCATTGTCAAGAATGACATTTAGGTTAGCTGGTTATGGCTAGGAATACAGAAATCAATACCTGATGAAAAGTGATGCAAAAAGCAGGAAATGAGATTGGAAATATAAAAGACAGGTTGCCAAAATAGGGTCAGAGAATCAGATAAAGAGACTTAGCCAGAAACACACAAACAAATCAGCAATAATAATAATAATAATAAAATTAAAAAACCCCCAAACTCTGGAAGTCAATGATATTCTCAATGGTTGGATTAAGGTCAATGTATTTCTAGCTAAGCTACAGAAAGCAAAATGTTTACCTGATGGCCCGTCTTCTCCTGCTGAATTTTGGATTATAGGTTAAGCTCTATGTATTCATTCCATCTATATCCACAAAGGGGTCTATCACAGAGTCTCTTGCTTATAAAGATTCTATCAAACTTCCAAGTAGAGAGGTAAGAGTCTACAATTCCAAAATCCTTTTAATATTTTATAAATCCTTAAATCTCTGGCAATTTATAAAGTTAATGAGAAATTGTATGTATTTCTACATTTTCACCTTATAATCTTTTTTTTTTGTGTGAGTCATTAATGTTTTATTCGTTTGTAGAAAAAGCACATTCCAAGTAAATCAAGGAAAACTTGGTAGACATTAATCAACATAAGCGTTTCTCTAGTTAAAGCCATTAAACGGGAAGTGTTTATTTCTCACTGATATTTCAATGTATGGAGATTAAAGCTACTTATGCCTGTGGAAATCGCTTCTGAAAATCACATGACTAAGATGAAAAATGAATAGACATAATTAAATAAGTATGCAAAATAAGTGTGCTTTTACTTTTGTTTAAAATATAAATTAAGTACCAGATAATCCAAGTGCTTTTCTTTAACCATAATAGATTGTACTTCAAAGATTGTATAATGTGTTTTTTCTAAACAAATTTAATCCAAATTAGCATTGCCAGACATTTTCTTGTCTGTTTTCTTTTTTAACTTAGAAAATTCTTTAGAATCTATTATTTTTAGTTGAAACTATCAAAAACTTACTAGAAAATGACATATATAATTTATTTTCTGAAAAATCAGTCTGATAATTCTTCTGTCTTATGGAAGAATTCTTCTGTCTTGTAGAAGAATTCTGTCTTATAGAAATGTAGGTATTAGTTCCTAGAAGAGTCAGATTGGTAAACACCAATACAATTTGAATAACTCAGAAAGACATATCTAAGAAGGAATAGTAAGCAACGGCATGCAGGTCATTGATAATAATTAAGGTGCCATTATCTGTGAAATAAACTGATAAAGCAATATTAGAGCATGAACTCCTGACTCCCAAAATGCATTTGCTTTGCACAGATAGTGAGTTTTGTATGTGGTTTCCATAGCGTAGTGGTTATCACCCTATAATCTTTTAAAACTGTTAGGTGAATACTATCTGGTCCCAACATATTAACATCAAATTTATTAATTGGGTAGAATAATGAATATGGAATTAGTAAAGTATTTGGTGTTAGGAAATTGGATTTGAGGTCTCAGACTTTTTGCCTATGTAATATTGGGTATCGGTCCTTCAGGAATTTGCTGTTACTTATAAACAGAGCATAACACAGATACATGTATTGGGTTGACTATGTCAACTAAAAGATAGGTTATTAGCTTATCTTTCAGAATTTGCCTACATTTTGGTACTGACCTTGGACTTCATTTTAAGTGGATAGATCCAAGATTGTAATTCCTACCTAAGAGAAACTAAGCAAGTTTATAGGGGACAATTGAGAGTCTAATGCTTAGAAAACTATGGATAAGTTAGAGATAAGTTAAAAGCTCTGAGACACGTTGGAGGCAAAGAGCCAAGAGTATAGAGCTGGAAATGGAAGAAGACTAAGAACTGATGAGGAATAAAGGAGTAAAGTCTAGAGTAACTGCTGAAACAGCCTTAGCTTGTCAATAGCTAAACTTTATCCAATTGATTGTATCAATAGGATGATTTTGGCTATAATTTATAGAAAACCGTGGCTTAAAGAAATCAGGGAAACATATTTTCATTTAAGAAGACACTTGAAGACAGAGTGATCCAAGTTTAGTTCAGTGGCTCAGCAGCATCATTAAGAAACAGGTTTTTGTTTTATATATATTTTTGTAGATCTGCCATACTCAACATGGAAACCAGTTCTCAGATGGATTCTCTCTACAGGTGTAAGATGGCTAAAGCAGTTCCCATCTTCATAATCGGAAATCAAAATGTCCAGTAACAGAAAGGGTGCTTCCTTCCTTGTGTTGTTATTTTAAAATTCATTTATATGTCATTTTTAAATGACTGTATTTGATTTCTAGGGCTGCCATAACAAAATACCACAGACTGGGTTTCCCAAAGAACAGAAATTTATTTTCTCATAGTCTGCAGGCTCGAAGTTCAACACCAAAATATCACAGGTTCGTTTTTTTCTAAGGTCATCCTCCTTGACTTGCAGATGGCCACATTCTCTGTGTCCCCACATGGTCTTTCTTCTGTTCACTTATCCCTGGTGTCTTTTCAAGTGTCCACAGTTCCTCTCAAAAGGACATCAGTCAAATTGGATTAGGGACTTCCCATATAACCTCATTTAATTTTCGTTACCTCTTTATAGACATTATCTTGGCCGGGTTCAGTGGCTCATGCCTGTAATCCCAGCACTTTGGGAGGCTGAGGCAGGATCACCTGTGGTCAGGAGTTTGAGATGAGCTAGCCTGACCAACATGGTGAAACCCTGTCTCTACTGAAAATACAAAATTAGCTGAGTGTAATAGTGCATACCTGTAGTCCCAGCTACCCAGAAGGCTGAGGCAGGAGAATCTCTTGAACCTGGGAGGCGGAGGTTGTAGTGAGCCAAGATTGCGCCATTGCACTCCAGCCTGGGCAACAAGAACGAAACTACCTCTAGAAAATAAAACAAACAAACAAACAAACAAATAAAAAAGGCGTTATTTCCAAAGGCATTCATATTCTAAGGTACTGGGAGTTAGAGCTTCAACATATGAATTCAACATAATTCTGCTCATAACGGTAGTGGAAAACCTTTCCATAAATTTCTCCCATATCATCTCCCCTCGTGTCTCATTGTGCAGAATTAGGTCATGTGATCATGCTTAAACCAATCCTCAGAGAAAGAACTGGGGTCATAATTATTGGCATAGGTCTATCAAGATTTACTCTTGGAACTGAAAATGGGGTAACCCTTCCTTGGTTCTGTAGCAGGAAGAGAGGTAGGCATCAAATGAAATCAGGGCCCTTCAGGCATGGAAGAAACTGGGAAGGACTGCTAGGAAGCCAGTCAACTGGTGTGCACAATCACCATAGGTTGGTGATTTATGGGTGATTTGGGTTGGTCTAAACGTTTAGAAGCAGAGGAGACCATCTTAAATACACTAAGTAGTGGTGAAATCTAGGGAAATGAAACCAGACATTTAGGATCCTTTTAGAATGTCAAGTTAGAGAAGTGGTTAGCAGAGAAGCTGATATATGGGAGACAATACTAATGGATAACCAGAGATAAAATGAGTTTGAAAGAGTGGCTCAATAAATAGTTCTATAAATTCTGACTTTGCAGTGCAGGCAATATACTGTATCCTCTATGAGTTATTTACCCTCTCTGATCTTTATTTGTAAAATGAGAATGATAAAGTCAATTATTTCACAGATTTGGAGGATTAAATAAGACAACTCAGTGAAAAAGTTATTAAAATATAAAGTAATACATGGATGTTAGAAACTCTTATAATATATAATTAACAGTATTGAATCTAGTATGTGACTTGTCTGTGTCCAGCACAATTTGAGAAAGTTAGTTCAGTAAAGACTTAAAATTTCTATAATCTGTTTTGTGTCTTATTTTTATTTATGAGGGTGTAGTTTGCACTATGATCATCAGGTAATTACCTGGATAAAAAAACGCCCTGTTCAAAAGGTTTATCTCTAAGTTTTAGTCTATTCTGTTCTGGTATATTCTTATCCCTGTGTGAATATGCTGTTGATCCCCTGGGTCTGTGTATGTGCATGCAAGTGTGTGTGTGTGTGTGTGTACATGTAATGGCTAACCAAGGTTTATGTGCTATTTTGTGTGGGTATGAACCTATGAGTTGGTTGACTTCCCTTCTGTCATTGGGAAAGTTTTAAAAAAATCCACTCTTGGTTGGATATGGTGGCTCACACCTGTAATTCCAGTACTTTGGGAGGCTGAGGAAGGAGAATTGCTTGAGCTCAGGAGTTTGAGACCAGCCTGGGCAACATAGCTATACCCTGTCTCTATAAAAACGAACAAACAAATAAATAAATCTGATCTTTTTAAAGGTGCTTAAGGTTTTCCTTCTTAATGTGAACAAAAGCAGGAAAAGTTAAGCAGTCTCTTGAATTTGAGATACATATGCCTGTACCTATTTAATTAATTAGAATGTGGGTCTTACATAAAGTTAGAAAGATCATTGAGCCAGATAATCTCTTTTGTCTTTTTCATGGCTAATAATGGTAATAGTATTGATTTTTACCCATTCTTGAACTATTGTAACTTAACAGTATGTGACAACCGTAATTCTTATTATATATGTATATGTTGTACTGTTATATCTTAGCTTGGGTTTGCCAGGAAGCAGAGCTTGAGACAAAGTCTTGTTTTAAAACACTTTATTGGGAAGTATGAGTCCAGGGATCAAAGGTGAGCCAAACAGAAGAGAGATGCAAAATGACAATGTATTATTAAGTGTATATCTCTACAGGCAACTAGCGTCTCAATCACCCAGGCATATAAAATGTATCTTAGGACTGTCCTTCTGAGACAGTGAGAAACCTTTACCTCTCAATGGTCAAATGATTGGCTTTACCCTCCTGGGTAACACATGCATGGGTGTAAAACATGCTTCTGTGTCATCTCACATAGTGGGGTCAACAGAGAACACCTGGGCAGAAGAAGAGAGGCTCCTGGGGACTGGTGTGAGGCAAGGTGCTGTAAAGGGGAACCTATACTAAAGTGGTTGGAAGTGTACAGACTGGTTGCTTCACCTGCAGCCAGAATGCAAGAGAGGTGAGGTGAAGGTCTAAAAGGATGCATAAAGACATATCCAATGTACTATAGACATACACCAATAATATTGGTTAACTAGGGTTTTATTGTTAAAACAAATATTATTACTACTAAGTAATTTATAGTGAAGAGATATTTAAGTCTATATAAAAACCTAAGTTCTCTTCAGCTGGATGACATTCTCTCTATTTTAAAATGCTTGCTTATGAAGTATAATATATTTTTCAGAGGAAATACAATATTCAAGGGTCATATTTTAAGCTTTCAGTTTTCTCTTAAAAATGAGAAGCCTTAATGATTGAAGAAGAATAGCACTTGGGGGATTGCTTTTATTTTTAATATGTGTGCTAGTAGGTTCAGCATGAGTGTGAAAATGTGATATAGTGTTTAACTAAGAGTTGTCATGTTGTCAGGAGGAACATTTTCTTTGGAATTGAAAAAACAATATTATCCCTTAGTGACTTTTTGCTGACATTCAACTAATGACAGAGAAACATTTCTGTTTCCTTAGAGGGTACTATGCTTTTAGGAATAATGCCATACTCAGGGTAATTTCTGAGCTCCATTGCTTGCTGGGTCTGGAGTTGGACAAGATGAAATGGCAATATCAAGCAGCCACCTGCATTTTATTACAATTTCTTATTGTAATTATAGTTATCATGGCCATTTTGATCCAACTTAGTTTTTCCAGATGAATGGGTTAATTTGCAAACTTGTGGTGATGAGGTAAGTTGTGATATTCATGGTCTTTCAGAAACAATAACTTTAAATGGTATTAACCAGTTGTACTGAGAAGGCTTTCTACTGGATAATTTTTATGATGGAAATGCTAGCCTATTTGATATTACTTTTCATAAGAAGTTATTTTCAAGAAGGGTAGGGTATATAGAAGAAGGCAAAGTTTCTCTTAGTACTATCCTTTTCTTTCAGTACCAAGGTCAAGTATTTCATGATGAAATTTAAGGGTGGTGGTTAAATTTTGAGCAGAGGAAGAAATTTCATCAACCAACTACTTTCTTCCTTCGGGTGCCCTGATTTGAACTATTTCCTTATGAAACTGGCATACAGATTGCAGAAAAGTTGAACTTAATTGACATCCATATGTTTTATTTTGCATCATAAGCTGTTCTCTCTCAAAATTTTTTCTTCTTTCTTTGAGACAGAGTCTCACTCTGTCACCCAGGCTGGAATGCAGTGGCACAATTATGACTCACTGCAGCCTCGACCTCCTGGGCTCAGGTGATCCTCCCACCTCAGTCTCCTGGGTAGCTGAGACTACAGGTATGCACCACTATGCCTGGCTAATTTTTTGTATTTTGTTTTTTACAGATAGGGTTTTGCCATGTTGCCCAGGCTGATCTCAAACTCCTGGGCTCAAGCGATCTGTCTGCCTTGGCATCTCAAAGTGCTGGGATTACAGCCATGAGCTACCATGCCTGGTCCATCACTTTTAATAGGTATTTGTTTGTCTCTTAACTGAAAAAAAATTTTTTTCCTGAACTTTCCTTCTGCAAATTGAAATCAAATTCCAAATAGGGTTTCCATATTTCCGTAAAGTTTCTGAAATATTCAAACCTGTATTAAATACAAAGCAAAAACATGCATATAAAAGGCAAATACAACTCATGGCATCTAGAGTGAGGATAGAGAGCACAAAAATTTAGGAAAGAAAGAAAAGGGCTATTTTTTTATTTTGATGCCACAATGAACACAATTTTATCCTGTTGGCTAACCTGCAACATGTCAATAAAAATGCTCCTTCCATAACTTCTCTATGAAGGCTAAAAAAAAAATGTATTCAGAAAGTGAATGTTATCAAGTCAATCACATAAGACTCCACCTGTCAAACAGCAGATTTAAGTTGGTGATGCTTATGACACTGTCTACCAAAAGGGAGCAGCTTGAACATAAAAATAGGTCTGTGCCCTAGGGAGGAATGCTGTTTCCTTTCCTGTAATATGCGTCTGCAGACTCATCTCCATCAAGAATACCAATTCAAATTGATTTTATTGCTTTCTATTCTGTATTTTTTAAATGTCTGCCAAGTACCTACCAATGTGTAAAGTAGCACAGAAATTCAACAGCAGGAAGACAAGGTCTCTGGATTTTTGAAAACTTTTTTTGAGAGAGATGTGTTGAAACAGACACATTTAAATAATGCAAAACAAAACCCTGCAAATGACTAAAAGCCATAGTAGATCTTTAGCTAGAAAATAACTTTATGAGGCTGGGTGTGGTCACTCACGCTTCTAATCCAAGCACTTTGGGAGGCTGAGGTGGGTGGATCACCTGAGGTCAGGAGTTCGAGACCAGCCTGGCCAACATAGTGAAACCCTGACTCTACTAAAATACAAAAAAATTAGTTGGGTGTGGTGGCAGGTGCCTGTAATCCCAGCTACTTGGGAGGCTGAGGCAGGAGAATTGCTTGAACCTGCGAGGTGGAGGTTGCAGTGAGCCGAGATTGCGCCACTGCACTCCAGCCTGGGCAACAAGAGCAAGACTGCATCTCAAAAAAAAAAAAAAAAGAAAAAATTTATGGCAGATTTCTTCTACATTAACCACAGCAACATTTTACAAGCCTGTAAAACTTTTGTAAAAAAACCAAAAACAACTAAAACTAGCTTCATGGATCCTACTCCAGAGAGTTTCATTAAGTAACTTGAATGCATGAACTAAGACTCTGTATTTTTAACAAGCTTCTGAGGTCCGTCTGCTAATCATTGAGTTATTGACCACTGGAGCAAGGGTAGTCAAAGAGGACCTGCTATAGTCTGTTTTGATGCACACACATCATACAGATACTAATCACTGAGAGAAACTGAAGAGGCAATTTTATCAGCAATACAGATAAAGAAAGAAATAGCATCAACTTTTCTCCTGTTTTACCTCCCAGGTGCAAGTCATCCCTGAGGAAGTTGTGACTAGCTGTGGATGCTACGCTGAGGCCCTTCTTTAAGAGTGATCTGATGGCACTGGATGTCTGCTGAGGCTTGTGTCTAGAAGGAATGAAAGGATGTGCCAGTAACAGCAGTGTCTCCTCATCTTCAATGCTCAGGCCTCATGGTACCCCCTTCTCTTGGTTCTGTTTACTAAAACATATCAGTGCCTGACTATGCCTGAAGGATCCATCTTCCTCAAGGCTACTACACCATAACTAGGAGCTTTTAAAAAAAAGAGGAGGAAGGGGGGCATTTATGAGGCACTCAAAAAAGCACATGCTTTTAATTGAGGGATGGGGGCGACAAGGGATCATTCTGTTGATTTTAACTATCTCGTATTTGTTAACAGCATTATTTTCATGGATAGTTTTCTGAAAGACTCCCTATCCACTTGGAGGTGAGGAGAAGTAATAGGGGAGGAAACCCTGATGAGCTGCAAAAAGCTCTGAATCCAGTCCTTTAATTATCTTGCTTAAAATTCTTCATTGGCTCTTTGATGCCCTCAGAATAAAGCAAACTCCTTAAACATGACTTACAAAGTAATTGCTATAGTTTGAATATTGTCCCCCAAATCACATGTTGACATTGATTCCTAGTGTCAGAGGTGGGGACTGGTGAGAGGTGTTGGGGTCATGGGGGCATATCTCTCATGAATAGATTAATGCTCTCTCAGCATGGCATGGGGGTGGTGTGAGTTCTCACTCTTATTAGTTCCCAAAGAGTTGGTTATTCAAAAAGAGCCTGGCACCTCCCTCCTCTTTCTCTCTTGCCTCCTCTCTCACGTGCGATCTGTGTGCATGTGGCTTTCCGTCGCCTTCCCCATGAGTGGAAGTGGCCTGAAATCCTCACCACAAGCCAATGCTGGTGCCATGCTTCCTGTACAGTCTGCAGAACCATGAGCCAAATAAACCTATTTTCTTTATAAATTACTCGGCCTCAGATATTCCTTCATAGCAACACAAATAGCGTAAGACAGCCATTAATATCATGCCTACACCTGAGACAGTGGTATGCATTAAACATTACATTTGCCCCTACATTTTCTAGGTCATTATACTTTTGGGGGTGGAGTGGGAGAAGCGTGTGACTAGTACTGACCAATAGACTGTGGGTTGAAGTGATGTGTGTCACTTCTAGACTGAAGTATATAAAAGTAATTCAGATGTCTGTTCCCCTGCTGTGGTGATCAAGAAACTGAGACGTTTCTATTGTTGCAGATATGAGATGTTGTCTCCATCACTCTGGATCCCTAAATGTTTGTGTTCATTAAATGCTGCAGCTAAACTGAAATTCTTTCCGTTCCTTGGTCATGCTTATCTGTCATCCTTTGCAAATACTTTACTCTTTCTAGGTTGCTTTTCCATCTCTTCTTCAAGTGTCTCTTTTTCTTTCTTTCTTTCTTTTTTTTTTTTTTAATCTGGTTTAAAGTGGGCGGTTAAGGATTGAGGTCTGCATTTGTTTTTGGTTTTTTTTTTTTTTTTTTTTTTTTTTTTTTTTTTTTTTTTTTTTTTTAAGATGGAGTCTTGCTCCATCGCCCAGGCTGGAGTACAATGGCATGATCTCGGCTCACTGCAACCTCTGCCTCCTGGGTTCAAGCAATTCTCCTGCCTCAGCCTCCTGAGTAGCCAGGACTACAGGCGCACACCACCACGCCCTGCTAATTTTTTGTATTTTTAGTAGAGATGGGGTTTCACCATGTTGGCCAGGCTGGTCTCAAACTCCTGACCTTAAGTGATCCTCCTGCCTCGGCTTCTCAAAGTGCTGGGATTGCAGGTGTGATCCACCATGCCTGGCCAAGTGTCTAACTCTTTTCTTCTTTTCTTGGTCAGAACATCACTTTGCTCTGGGAAGCTTATTTTGATCTTCTAGGTTTACATTAGGTGTTCTTTCTGTAGAATTATCCTGTACTTATCACACCATAAGGTAATGAGTTCCCTGCTTCTTTATCCTTGCACTTCTTTGAAGGATTGAATGAACCAACTCCCCAGGGCTGAGTTTGGAGAGCTGGGGCAAAAGCTGGAGTGAGGGAGGCAGCACGGCAGCATCTGGAAGGCTGTGGAAAATTTGCCTTCAGGGCATGCAGTTGATGGTTACCAATTCCCACTCTACTCCCTGGTTGATTGTTAGACCTCTTACACCCTCTGGGTTTCTCTCTGCCTATTGGCTTGTCATAATTCATAAAAGATATGTTAGTGTCTATCGCCAAAGATTAAAAAAGCCAACTTGCTCTGGAATACTAAGTGGCAAATGTTTACTATAAGCCAGATGAAGACAGGCTGTTCCCTTAGCAATATTTTGCTCTAAGTTAAGAGGAAAATTAGTCTAAAATTAATTTTAGATATAAATTATAATGTCAAAAAGATTCAGTGCATATTTATCTACTTCTTTTTGAGGTATCATTTGCACTTAATTTTCTTAATATGGAAGCAGTCTGTTTAGATTAGAAAAGCACAAGCAAGACACTTCAAATAGTATATTTTTCTTTTGTTCTGTTTTGTTCTGGGTTCGGTAGCCTACGATCACTCAGTTGTACTATGTTTGGACAAGAATAGTGGCCACTTGTGAATGTACACCATTGTTAAAGCGCACTTTGTATGTCTAGTAGAAGTTATTCACCCCAAAATCTTGTTTTAGCTAGCAAACGGATTCAGTCTGAAAGTAGATGAGTTTTACAAAGTCAAATAAAATACAATTTCCTGTTTCTTTTTTTCATTTTAAGCCTATTCTCTGATGATTCCTTTCTCATATTTAAAATTCTACTGGGCTCAGGTAAGAGGCAGTCAGATAATTATAAAAGAAGTTAAAGAGAAATGCAATAGATGAATGTTTTCTAGAAGCTCAGAAAAGGCTGAGTGTATCCATTGCCATTTGTTTGAGTCTATTAGGGAGCTATAGTGCAGAATATTGAATCCAAGCATAGTGATTTTTCTAGATGTCAGCATCAGTAGCCAGAGGGCTTGCTCTTCATCAAGTCTATCTTCACCCTTCATAAGTTGGCTCTGAATAAATAGAAAGTATTGATTAAGAAAAGTGAGGAAGGGGAATAATTTTGATGTTTCTTAGGTTTTAGATAGTACTCCTGGTGTTTATTATCTGCATTGCTCTCTGCTGTAAGCGTAGGGTGTCTCTTCAGAAATGTTCTGTGTTCTGCCCTTAATAATAAGCTTTTGGATTAATAAAAAAGAAATAGAAAGCTTTTTCTCTGCCTTTGAAGAGTGTAGGAATGGTTAGAGAGACAAAACACAGAAAATGTAAGCACAATTAGCAAGCATTGGGGGAACATGGGCAAAATAATCTGGTATGAAATAGGGTCTGTGGAGTAAAGAATCATATATCGTGGAGAGAGCATAGCACAGTGTCTTAGAACATGGGTTTGGGCTGCTTGGGTTTGATATCATTCAGTACTATTATATTTAATTTGTGACATTAAGAAAATTACTTAATCCCTAGGCAAAATAAGGATAATACAACATTCACTTCATTTGGTTCTAAGGATCAAATGAGACGATATGTAGAAAGTAATTATCATGATACCTAGAACATAATATGTGCTCAAAAACCATTAACTATTATTATCAATATCATAGGCAATATTTTTGATTAGGGAATTATCTCACTTAAAGGAGGTAATTTTCCACTCACTTCCTAACATGCTATCTTTCTCTCTTGTTTTTCTTATCTCATTTCCAAACTCAGCATTATCTAGACCCTTTAAAAAGTTTCTCAAAGTTGAGAAATAGTAACACTTATTATTAAAA
The DNA here is from genome assembly GCF_000951035.1 of Colobus angolensis palliatus. Taxonomy (NCBI): domain Eukaryota; kingdom Metazoa; phylum Chordata; class Mammalia; order Primates; family Cercopithecidae; genus Colobus; species Colobus angolensis. The sequence goes on along the minus strand of NW_012115611.1, from coordinate 3,188,652 downwards.
ATAATGTACCAGCCAAGGGCAAACTGCCTTAAATACATTACCCTCTTAATCTCTCCGACAACTAATGAAGTAGATAATGTGTAAGACAAATATATACATATCCACATAAATTAGTGTTTTCATATTTTGCTTCATGTATCAACCTAGGGAATCTGAATAAAAATGTTTCCATATATGATCCAGGTTTTATTGCAATTTCAATGCAAACTAGTAGTAATATTTGCCAAGAAAGATCATAATAATTGCTATATAATAATATACATATAAGTATATAGTAATAATAGCTAACTCATATAATTTTTGTCAAGCACTCTTCTAATATATACATATATGTATATATGTATGTGTGAGAATTAATTTAATGCAGTTACAGAAAGTCGTATTCATTATGAAGACCACCAACAGTGTATTCTTTTGGCCACTCTATAGTGCTTTTTATCAGCTCTGGGTATATTTAACCCAATTTTTAAATTCTGGAATTCCTTAATTTCTAGAATTTGTATCTCTCAATGTTTAAAAAAGAAAATGATTAAAAAGCAAAAACGTAATTAATTCTTGATAACATGTTTTCTTATTGCTCCAGAAAATCCACAATAACATCAATGACAATAGAGTCTTATAACCTAAACAGAGTTCCCATGATAATTAAGAAACATTTGTGTCAAAATGTCTAACTGTCTTCCCAAGACCAGGTTTTCCTAACATTTTATTATCAGCAACTTTTTTTTCTCTTTTCCAGTCACAATTTCCTTTTATTACAAGACCATATTTGCACAGCAATATTTCTTTAAGCAAGATATTGAGACGTCCAGGAATAGCACATGTAATATCTGAGCTAGGTATAGGTTTTGTTATCACAGATACTGTGGAAGACAATAACGGAGAGGGCCCTCACGCCAAGGATGCAAGCAGCCTCTAGAAGCTGGGGAAAACAAGAAAAACCATTTTCCTTTCCAGCCTCCCTGTGCATCCATTTTGAACTTCTGACTTCCAAAACCATAAGACAACACTTTTATCTTGTTTTAAGCCATTACATTTGTGTTAATTTGTCATAGCAGCAATAGGAAACAAATGTGGATACTAAATGGGAGAATCATTGTTTGTTCAAATCTGGTCTGCAAATGTGTCTGTTCCAACTACAAGGTGTTTATAATCCTAAGTGATGTATTTTGTTCATTTTAACCTCTTGGAAATTGAGATGCATCTTAGAATCAATGACATCTTACAATTGCTACTGGTCAGATGGCAAAGGTGCTGTAGTCGCATTACCCTTCTTTCTGGAACCTAGAAACACTGTCAGCAAAACTTGCAGAATGAGTGTTAACTATTTCAAAGAAAATGTCAGGAAAAATTGGCTGGGCATAGTGGCTCATGCCTGTAATCACAGCACTTTGGGAGGCCAAGGTGGGTGGATCACGAGGTCAGGAGATCAAGACCATCCTGGCTAACACAGTGAAACCCCGTCTCCACTAAAAATACAA
>NW_012115611.1:3161416-3187121 GCF_000951035.1 Colobus angolensis palliatus | reverse complement strand
TGGAGATCAAGACCATCCTGGCTAACACAGTGAAACCCCGTCTCCACTAAAAATACAAAAAAAAAAAAAAATTAGCTGGGTGTGGTGGTGGTGGGCACCTGTAGTCCCAGCTACTCGGGAGGCTGAGACAGAAGAATGGTGTGAAGCCGGGAGGCGGAGCTTGCAGTGAGCTGAGATCGTGCCACTGCACTCCAGCCTGGGCGACTGAGCGAGACTCTGTCTCAAAAAAAAGAAAAAAAAAAATCATGGAGTGCTATTGAAACCATTTTGTTTTGAAATAATTGCATACTTTCAGAAAAAAATGATGCAAATAATTTCTTTATAAGCTGGACCCAGATTCCACAAAGATTAATATTTTACCACATGTTTTACCATTCTGTCTCTATCTAGGTAATATATATTGGTGGTGTTTTTTTTCTGAAGAATTTAGGAGTAAGTTTCGGGCATGCAGACACAATGCCTTTACACTTAAATAATACTGTACTTAAATGTGTATATTCTAAAAATAAGGTCGTTTTCAACATAACCATAGTACAGACATCAAAATTAGTCCGTTAGCATTGATAAAATATTCTATCTAAAGACATTCCAATTTTGTCAATTGTCCCACAGATGCCACTTCCCCTTCCCTTGCATTTTTTTAGAGAGTCTTGCTCTGTCTGTCACCCAGGCCGGAGTGCAGTGGCCCCATCTTGGTTCACTGCAACCTTCGGCTCCTGGGTTCAAGCCATTCTTGTACCTCAGCCTTGTAATTGTTTTTGTATTTTTCGTAGAGACTGGGTTTCGCCATGTTGGTCAGGCTGATCTCGAACATCTGACCTCAAGTGATCTGCCCGCCTTGGCCTCCCAGAGTGCTGGAATTACAGGCATGAGTCACCGCTCCCTGCCCCATAGATGCTCTTTTTTAGCAAAAGAAAGAATTCTCGTCAGGGTTACATTTTGTATTCAATTGTCTTGTCTCTTTAATCTCCTTTAATCTGAACAATTATTCAATCTTTCCTTCTCTTTTATGACCTAACATTTTTGAAGATTACAGGCCAGTTATTTTGTAAATGTATCTTAATTTGAGTTTGTTCTGATGTTTCTTCATGCTTAGATTCAGGTTATACTTTTTCTGGTGGAGGAGAGGTGGGGCAGGAAAATCACAGATACCCATTTACAGTGTAGCACATTAGGAGTTACCTGATGATGTCATTTTGTCTTATCACTTTGATCACTAGGTTAACATGACGTCACTAGGTTCCTCCACACTGTAGTTACTATTTTTCCTTTAGTAATTAACATGTATCATGTAGGAAGAAACTCTGTGCTTACTTAAATATCTTTTTTCTTCTCATCATTTCTTAATTGAGCACTCTTCTAAACCATAGGAACAAAATGGCTGTGGAGGAGGTACAGGAGGTGGTGAGTCACATGTGTTTGCAATGTGCTTGCATTGGGAGTCAAAGGGATGTCAGCCAGCTTTATATAGTCTCAAGTAGCAACAATGGCTTTTGGTTCTTTGGTAGATTATTTTATGAAATGCTGTGTCACCAGTGCAGTTAATGTAACAGAGGATATTTTGTGGAAGTAAATTAAAACATGAGACTGAGCCCAAAAGGTAGACTTTGATGTAAAAAATTGTAGGAAAAAAGTAACCAATTTATTTACCTTATTTTTTTGGTATGTGCACACAATGATGTGTAATAAAAATATACATATAATTAAGTGCAAAAGAACTTTTAAAATAAGTGTAAATGAATATTCTTAGTGTTAGGAAAGCCTTCTGTCATAGTTTTTTATTTTTTATTTTTTATTGGTACATTATGGCATGTTTTACAATTGTGGTGTCTTAGATTCTATATGATGGAAGATTTGACATTATAAGATAAGGACTTTGCTGATCTAGTCCTTACTATTTTATTCTTTGCTTTCATTTCCCTCTAAATTGCATTCTTATATTTTCTAAAAGAAAGTCAGATGAAAATAATTTACAATGTATCATCAGCGTGATGAGCCCTAGTGAAAACTATGAAGTAGAATAAATTCTTTGCTATTTAGAAAATCCCGTTGGTGGCATCTAATCATTATTTCCCCCTCTCTTACCACCCACTCCTCCACACACAGGGACACAGCTGCTCTTAGAAAAAAATTCAGATCAACTTATTTAAAGCGAGTTAGGAAAGACAGTAGCATCACTCCGTATTCTATCTCAGCATATTTGGATATTTGTGCGTACAGAGCCCTAGGTCAGCTTGACCAAAGAAATGAAACCTAACCCAACACTTTCACACATCTTGGTGCTTCATGGGGTATTATTTTTAGAGAGTTGGGAAGATTTTTATTTTTGTTTTACCACATAGTCAACAGCCCGGGACTAAGCAGCCCACCTGGGGTCTTCTGGACACAGTAGCCCCAGAGGAGCCTGTTTTATTCACTGTATTTCTTTTGCATGATAAGTGAAACAAGAGTAGTAGCATAAGCAGAGATTTTGTAGTCACAAAATAGCCTATTTACCTTCATGAGACAAATACACATAATTTCTAAAGTCAACAAACTCAAGGAAGACCCAGATTGGAGGCGATTTTGCAGACATCAGTGACAATAAGCATAGATTAGAGTAAAAGCCTTTCTCATGAAAAATGAAAAGATTTGAGAATACTGTATTTACTCTGCAAAGGGAAGATTAAGGGAAAAATGTGTTTGCTGCAGTTAAAATATGAACTAGGAATAAGCCAGTTCTTTACCAAAACTACTCTGGGCCTCTATTTTTTCTCCCATTATTAGCCCGCACTTGAGAAATTACATTGTCTAAATCCAGGAACTTTAAAGGACCAAAAGTCATTAGTATTGGGTTATAACAATGTAAATCATTCCCTATTTGACTAATAACCATTTATACTAAAAAATGTGTTATTTGACTGCTGGTTCTCATTTATAGGTAAATGTAGAAAAAAAGTTGGTGACAACTTCAGCAGCTGCAGTGAACAGAATTATGACTTCCTTTTGGCTCTTAGGAGTTCTCCAGAGGTACAGCAGAAATATCAACACCAGATGGTTCTAACGGAGATTACATTCATTTTTTATTTATGTTCCATCTATTTCTAAAAAAAGGATTTAATATAGTCCAAAATCTCAAATCATTGTCGAGTGGAAACTTCTAATTGTTCTGAATATAAGTCTCCCCAGAGGGAAATGCCATTTTCAGTGGTTTACAGAGCAAATCTCTTGGTTCGGTTGTTTATAAAAGTGTTCATAGAAGTTGGTTCTTATACGACAGGGCCCTGTGACTTGAATTGCTATGGCAGGGACTGACCTTGGTCCTGATCCAAAGATTCTAGAAAATAGAAAGCATTAGAAGAGCACCCAGGATATGTTCTAGGATTTTTTTTAACTACTTAGATTCATCTGAATAGAAACAGTTTAGTTTTCAGTAAATGCTCATTAGTAGTTTTACAACTTGCTTTGCTGAAAGGGAAAGACATAATGATAGAGATGAAAGCTAACTAACATTTTGAGAAATTAATATATGCTAGATGCTAGACTTGCCACTCTGACAGAACCAATCTGTTTGTCTTGTATTTCCTTTTTGATGTATGCGCAAAAATTGCGTATGATAAAAATCTATGTTTCACAAGCAGGGCCAGCTATGTAATTTGCAGGGCCCGGTGCAAAGTGAAAACACAGGCCTCTTGTTCCAGAAGCAGGAAAAAATGCTTTTTCCTGTTTCTAAAGTTTTTTTCTCTACCAGTCATGGTATTTAAAAAATTTTGTTATTTAATATTGTGTTTGCACCTGCGCAGGCCTCGGCTAGGAGTGGAGGGCACCAGTGGTTGCTGAGTGAAGAGAACATCTTTGAGATCTCATCCTGGGGAGATGTGTAGGCAGGACCCATGTGAGCCAAGGCTCCAAGCCTCCAGTGCCTGCTCCATGTCCCACAGGACTTCACTTACAAAATTCAAAGTCAAAGAAAATTAAGAATTTCAAGGTAGTGGCCTCTGGGCATTAAACCCTAAACATAGGCTTATGTGAGTGTGGGAATCTGCATGACCATGTAACTGCCCTGGTTGTATAGCTCTGCTTATACATCCTTCTGAGTAGGTTTTGGGATTCTTATTTTATAGATAAAGAAGTTAACTATGAGTACTCCAGCACTTTGGGAGGCCGAGGTGGGCGGATCACCTGAGGTCGGGAGTTCGAGACCAGCCTGACCCACATGGAGAAACCCCATCTCTACTAAAAACACAAAATTAGCTGGGCTTGGTGGTGCACGCCTATAATCCCAGCTACTCGGGAGGCTGAGGCAGGAGAATTGCTTGAACCTGGGAGGTGGAGGTTGCGGTGAGCCAAGATCAGGGTAGCTGGGAGGCAACAGGCTTGTGCCACCACGCCCAGCGAATTTTTTGTATTTTAGTAGAGATGGGGTTTCACCAAGTAGCCCAGGCTGGTATCAACTCCTGAGCTCAGGCAATCCGCTCACCTCGGCCTCCCAAAGGTGGGCATGATTATAGGCGTGAGCCACCGCGCCTGGCCTTATTTTTCTTAAATGCTTTGAGTACTCTATTCCTATTAAGATGGCATGCTTCTGAAAAGAATTCTGTAAACTCAATATATAAGTCTAACAGTTCTCTCAGTCACTTCCTAGAGAATATTCATTTTCTTATTGCATTGACTCTCCACCTACCTGCACAGGGAGTTTGAGAAACTAGTAGGCCCCATGGTTCAACAATCAAAGCAGAGCCTCTGGGGTGAAGACTGGGCATCAGTGCTTCCAAATTTTCCCAGCTGATTCTGATTTGTAAACACAGTGGCGAACTACCGCTTTGCCTGTCACACAGAATAACCTGACATGCACTACATTATTTTATAACAGGAGCCTTTCAGTATCAGAATAGATTTCAAGTGACCTAGCGTTATTGCCACCTAATATTCAATACCTTCAATTACACCTGCATATGAATGTGTTCAAGCCAATATAGAAATATTTCTCCTGATATATTGATTAGTCATAATGGACATCTATTTGCACTTCAAAAAGTAGCAAGTATACATATTGCAAGTCACATGACTTAAGACTCTGCCTACAGAAAATGCTGGATGGATGTTTTGTGGTATTATTGAAGGACTTCTCTGGTCAGGTGCTCCAACTTTTCTGTGTATGAAGTTAAGTCATCATAAAACAGCACATTTAAACTGATGTTCCCTTCCTTGTTCAGATTTAAAGACATACCCTTAACCTTTATAGAGACAAATATGAGCAGCACCAATGTGAAGGAAAGTCTCTGGATTTCCCGCAACTGTAATTGAAGGTAGTCGTCATAGTGTTAATATTTAGATGTGGCCCACCTGGAACAAGTTGATGGTTTTTGGTCAACTTCTCTTTAGCACAAATAGAGGAATGCTGACGGAGTGTGTGTTTAAATATCCATTCTGTACGCAAATATGTATTTTGCAGTGACTCTGTGCCAGGCTTCCTTCTTACTCCAGAGGACATAACAGTAAACAAAACAAGATAAAAATCTCTGCCTTTGTTAAGTTTACATTCCGGTAGGAGGAAACAGACAATAAACAAAATAAATGAATTTTAAAAATTAGAGGCTGATAGATGTTTTGAAGAAAAAGAATGCAGAGGAGTGAAGTAAGAACATCGCAGTGGCAACATGCTGCGTGTACGGGGTGGGGGGAGGGGCGTTAATTTTAAAAGGTGTTACCGGGAAACAGTTACTGAAAAGGTGACGTTTTAATAGAGGCTTGAAGGAGGGGAAGTGGTTAGCTGAGAAAGAGTCTAGAGGAGAACAGCAAGTGCAGAGCCTGGCATTCTCTAGGAATCCCAACAGGGCTGTATTTCGGGAACGGAGGGGACAAGAGTGAGAAAGTTCCCATAGATGGTGAGGTCAGGGATTTTGAATTTCTGCTGCTAAAGGTGCTGAGGGGAATTTTATAAAGCTTCAGGGAGAGTGCTATAAAAGATTCACCATCAGAGGAGTACTTGGACCAGATAGCCTTTAAGGGTCCCTACGAAATGCAGTGATTCCTGGTTGTCGTAAGATGCACGTTAGTCTCTGAGCAGGCGTCTTTAACTTCAAAACCAGTCAGGAAAATCAATGAAAAGTCAAATTCAAAGTTGCTCCCTCTTGAAATGAAAACTCCATGAAGGCAAAGAGTTTTATGTTTTGTGTCCATTGCTATGTTTCAGGAGCTACAAGCATGCCTGACGCACAATACCTGCAAAATGAATATTTGTTGTTTAAATAATGGTCATTAAAGTTGACAGTCAATCAACCTCCCCTTCATTCTTGCTAACAAGAAGTTAACTGAAAATCATCCACCTGTTCCAAGTTAAAAATCTGGGGTTGTAATTTTAACATACCTTTCTTTGTAACCATAAAGATATTTTAAAGATGGAAGACAATTGGTCATGTTGCAGTTTTGGCACTTAACATCCTATATTTGCAGGAGAAGATATCTCTTGTCCTGGGTATATGCATGGCACAATTCCTCAGTGTCTGTTCAAATCTTACCTTCTCTATCCAAATGTCACGTCTTTGATTACCTTATCTAAAGATGCCTCATCTCTTGACTGTTACTTTTATTTCTTTTACTGTGCTTTATTTTTTTATTTTTTTTTTATTTTTTGAGACAGAGTTTTGCTCTTATCACCCAGGGTGGAGTGCAGTGGCGTGATCTCGGCTCACTGCAAACTCTGCCTCCCGGGTTCAAGCGATTCTCCTTCCTCAGCCTCCTGAGTAGCTGGGATCACAGGCATGAGCCATCACGCCTGGCTAATTTTTGCATTTTTTTTTAGTAGAGACGGGGTTTCATCATGTTGGTCAGGCTAGTCTCGAACTGCTAACCTCAGGACATCTTCCCACCTTAGCCTCCCAAAGTGCTGGGATTATAGGCATAAGCCACTCCGCCTGGTCTGCTTTATTATTATTATTTTTTAATGTGGACTGTGAGTTGAATTGTTTTTCCCCAAAATGATAACATGAAGTCCTAACCTTCAGGATCTCAAGATGTGATCTTATTTGTAAATACAATGTTTGCAGATGTAGTGAAGATGAGATTATTAGGGTGGGCCCTAGTCCAATATAACTGGTGTCCTTATACAAAGGGGAAATTTGGACACATATATAGATGTGAACAGAAGGAAGAATATGTGAACAGAAACAGGAATAACACCGTGTGAAGACAGAGTATTGGCCAGGTGTGGTGGCTCACGTCTGCAATACCAGCACTTTCGGAGGCCAAGGCGGGTGGGTCACCTGAGATCAGGAGTTCACAACCAGCATGACTAACATGGTGAAACCCCGTCTCCACTAAATACAAAAAATATTAGCTGGGCGTGGTGGCGCATGTTGTAATCCGAGCTGCTTGGGAGGCTGAGACAGGAGAATCGCTTGTACCTGGGAGGCAGAGGTTGCAGTGAGCCGAGATCGTACCATTACACAACAGCCTGGGCAACAAGAGCGAAACTCCGCCTCAAAACAAAACAAAACAAAACAAAACAAAACAAACACAGAGTATTAGATTGATGCATCTACAAGCCAAGGAATGCCAAAGATTGTCAGCAAATGACTAGAAGTGAGAGAAAGGCCAGGAAGATTTTCCTCCAGGTTTCAGAGACAGCATGGCTCTGTGGACATTTTGATTGAACTTCCAGCCATAAGAATTAATGGCACAATAAATTTCTGTTGTTTTAAGTTGCCCAGTTTGCAGTACTCGGTTATGGCAGCCCTAGGAAATGAATACACCACCTGGCACATGATGTACTATTTTTGTTGTTCAATTTCTGCCTGCCCCTACTGGACTATTACCATGAGGAAAGAGACATGGTACATTTTCTTCACTTTTGTACCTTAAGTACTTAGAACAGTGCCTAGCACTCAATACACATTTGCCAAAAGAATGTAGGGATGAATATTTTATTTTTCATTCTTTTTTTAAATTGATGCATAATATTTGTACGTATTTGTCGGGTACATGTGATATTTTGTTATATACATAGAATGTGTAACGATCAGGTCAGGGTATTTTGGATACACATCACCTTTTGCATTTATCATTTCTATGTGTTGGGAACATTTCAAGTCTTCTGTGTAGCTATTTTGAACCATGTGCAATACATTGTTGTTAACTATAGTCACCCTTTTTTGCTATGGAACATTAGAAACTATTCTTCCTTTTTCCTCCCCTATACACACACCCACACTGACACCCATACACTTCCTAGTCTTTAGTAATTGTCATTTTACTCTGTACATCCAAGAGATCAACTTTTTTTTTTTCTCCCACATATGAGTGGGAACATGCAATATTTATTTTTCTGGGTCTGGATTATTTCACTAACATAATGACCTCCACTTCCATCAGTGTTGCTGCAGATGGTATTATCTCATTCTTTTTTATGGCTAAATAGTATTCCATTGTGTATATGTATCACATTTTCTTTAATCACCTGTTGATGAACACAGGTTGACTCTCTATCTCTGCTGTTGTGAATAGTGCTGTAATAAACATGGGGGTGCAGATGTCTCTTCAACATACTGATTCCTTTCCTTTGGATAAATACCCAGTAGTGAGAGATCATATGGTAGTTCTGTTTTTAGTTTTTTGAGAAATCTCCATACTGCTTCCATGGTGGCTGTACTAATTTACATTCCTATCAACAATGTAAAAGAGTTACCTTTTCTTTGCATCCTCACCAGCATCTATTATGCTTTTGTCTTTTTAATAATAGCTATTCTAACTGGGGTAAGATAGTATCTCATTTTGGTTTTAATTTACATTTCCCTGATGATTAGTGACGTTGAACATTTTTTCATATATTTGCTGGCCATTTATATGTCTTCTTTCAAGAAATGTTATTCAGACCTCTTGCCCACTTTTTAAAGGGATTATTTATTTTTTTGCTGTTTGAGTTCCTTGTGTATTCTGCATATCAGTCCCTTTTCAGACAAGCAGTTTGCAAATATTTTCTCCCATTCAGCAGGCTGTCTTTTCATGCTATTGATTGTTTTCTTTGTTGTGCAGAAGCTTTTTAGTTTCATACGGTACCATTGTCTATTTTTATTTTTGTTGCCTGTGCTTTTGAGGTCTTAGCCATAAAGTCTTTGCCTAGACCAATGCCCTAAAGTGTCTTTCCTAGGTTTTTTTCCTAGTAGTTTTATAGTTTGAGGTCTTACGTTTGAATCTAATCCATTTTGAGTTGATTTTTATATGTAGTGAGAGATGGGGATCTAGTTTCATTCTTCTGTGTATAAATATCCAGTATTCTTAGCACCATTTATTGAAGACGGTGTCACTTTTCCCAATGTGTATTCTTGGCAACTTTATAAAAAAAATCAGTTACCTTTAAATATATAGACTTATTTCCAGGTTGTCTATTCTGTTTCATTGGTTTATGTGTCAGTTTTTGTATCACTGCAATGATGCTTTGGTTGCTATAACTCTGTAATATATTTTGAAGTCAGGTGGTATGATGCCTGCAGCTTTGTTCTTTTTGCTGAGGATTGCTTTGGCTATTCAGGCTCTTTTTTGGTTTCATGCAAATTTTGAGATTGTTTTTTCTATTTCTGTGAAAAACGTTATTTTTTCATTTTTTCATTTTTTTTTGCTACAAACTGCTTCTTTCTAAAAGAGAAATCTAAGTCCAGGTATTAATGAAGTAGGAAAAATTTCAATAATTGTAAAGGTATATACATAAATTAGAAAACGGAACATAAAGTAGAAAACTTAACTTTATGTTCTGTTATGGTTCCCTACAAAATACTCTGCAGTAGAAACTATTTCTCTGGTAGGGAGAGTCTTAAACATCTGTGAGCATATCCAGGAAGGCACTGTTGCCAGGGATGGAAACATTTTCTTCACAGGAGACCCTGTTGGGTACTAAGGATCAGGTTGTCCTGTGTGTCTCAGGATGTTGCCTATTGCCTCTTGCCTGTTGAGTCTGCAACAGAAATCTGCAATTTCTGGCCAGACTGTTCAATTTCCTTCCCCTTTGGTGTTACTGACCTCTGCTGTTATAAAGCAGCACCTCTGCTTGCCTCTAAAGCTACTCTCTGGTTTCCAACCATTAAAACATTCAATAACCAATCTCATCATTCTGGAAAACAAAAATATCCTGGAGTTCAAAGGCTACAGAGACTTTTCCAATTATTTCCTAAAATGGCTTCTTAGGTTTGAAAGTTCATCTGTGAGAACCAGGGTTGCATGCGTGTCTGTCTTCAGCGTTACAGAGGAAGACAGATGGAGGTTGTTGTGCTCACAAGAGAAAAGGAAACTTGAGGCAACTTCCCCTTTTCTTGACCACCGGATGTGTCTTCTGCAACTTCTGTGAACTCCAGTAATTGAGGTCATATTGTGGCATTAAAAAATAAAAAATAAAAAAAATCCAACTGTTTGCTTGGTTCCATTAGTCCTTACTCTTATCTAATTCAACCACCTAATCTGGCCAAACAATGTGAGGGGAAAAAAATTCTATCCCTTCATTTGCGAGACAGGTGAACAGTCTCTAACATAAACCACAAATAAGACTCTGTGTGTGTCTGTGTGTGTGTGTGAGAGAGAGAGAGAGAGAGATAGAGAGAGAGAGAGAGAGAGATACAGACAGGGTCTTGCTTCTATCGCCCAGGCTGGAGTGCAGTGGTGTGATCATGGCTCACTGAAGCCTTGATCTCTCAGACTCAAGCAATCCTCCTGCCTCAGCCTGTCAAGTGACTGGGACCACAGGCATGCACCACCACGCCTGCTGAATTTTTGTATTTTTTATTGAGATGGAGACTCTCTATATTGCCAGAGCTGGTCCCGAACTTCTTGGTTCAAGCAATCCTGCCTCAGCCTCCCAAAGTGCTGGGATTCTAGGCGTGAGCCACTGCACCTGGCCAAATAAAACATTTTTAAGATTATTGATCTTAGTGGAGTCCTTGTGATAAGGCATAAGCATGACATTCCAAAATAGAAAGAATACAAAACAATGGATTTGTGCATAAATATCTCTACTAATATGCGAGTTTTGGAAAATCCCATATTTCGTGAATCATTAGCTTATAAGTTTTGTTTTGATGTTATACAAGCCTTTTAATAACAAGTCTGTGTAGATGTTGCCACCTACTGTTTGCCTAGAAACATCCTTAGTATAATTCACTTTATGTAACAATACTCTTCTTTCTACTTGCATTTATTTTCCAGGAAGGTCATTTCTGTCTCAACCATTTTTTGTTTTAAAATTATTTGTCTGTTTATTACTTACTCTTAAGTACCATATCTACAAGGGCATTACAAGAAATTCTTTCTTTATACATTGGAAAATCCTGAGGCAATGACACAATTTTCTTTAAATGTTCCCTAATGTGTTGGAACAGTAAATCAGTCTCAGGTTTAAAAAGACTATACAGTATATGTCATTGAAACCTCATTTAAAAAATTATTAGTTTCCATGTAAATCAAAGGGGTCAAGATCATTAGATAACTGTTAGTTTTATTTTGACATTCATATTTAAGATATTTAAGCTGAGTGTGGTGGCTAATACCTGTAATTGTAGCACTTTGGGAGGCTGAGGTGGGTGAATCACTTGAGGCTAGGAATTCGAGACCAGCCTGGCCAACGTAGGAAGACCCTGTCTCTACTAAAAATACAAAAAATTAGCCTGGTATGGCAGCGGGCACATGTAATCCCAGCTACCTGAAGCTGAGGCACAAGGCTCACTTGAATCTAGGAGGCAGAGGTTACAGTGAGCCGAAATTGCACCACTACACTCCAGCCTGGGTGACAGAGTGAGACTCTGTCTCTGTCTCTCTCTCTCTGTCTCGCACACACACACACATGCACACACACACATGCACACATACACACACACACATAAAGATATTTACAAGGCAAATATCTGCTTTCTTTTTTTCCCCTTCCTGTTGTCTTAATCTTTTAAGGCTGCTATTAAAAAAACTTCATAAACTGATTGGCAAATAAATATCAGAAATGTATTTCTCACAGTTCTGAAGTTTGAGAAGTCCCAGAACAAGACACTGGCGGCTTTGGCATCTGGTGAGGGTCTGCTTCCTCACAGACAGGGTTTTCTCACAGTAACCTCACATAGTGGAAGCGGGAAGGGATCTTTCTGGGGTCTCTTTTATAAAGACACTAATCCCATTTGTGAAGGTTCCACTTTGATAACCTAATCGCCTCTCAAAGGACCCACCTCTTACCATCACCTTGGGGGTTAACATTTCCACATACGAATTTGGGTGGGGGGACACAAATATTCAGAATATAGCACTGTAAATAGTTTTGGATGTTAGTGATTGAATGGCAAATTCTTTTTTATTAGGATAAAAAATCAATTGTTTTACTTACCAATTGGTCATTTGAACCGGTTTTTTGTTTTTTGAGATGGAGTCTCGCTCTGTGGCCCAGACTGGAGTGCAGTGGCGCCATCTCTGCTTACTGCAAGCTCCACCTCCTGGGTTCAAGCAATTCTCCTGCCTCAGTCTCCTGAGTAGCTGAGATTACAGGCATGTGCCACCATTCCCAGCTAATTTTTGTATTTTTAGTAGAGAGATGGTTTCACCATGTTGGCCAGGCTGGTCTGGAACTTCTGACCTCAGGTGATACACCCACCTTGGCCTCCCAAAGTTTTGGTATTACAGGAGTGAGCCACCACCCCGGCCTGAACTGTTTACTTTATAGTTAGTTTTATTATGTGCCTGTGGCACTATTTTCAGTATGCTGTTTATTAAAACTGGAAATAAAGTAAAAAAATTTAAATCTTCACAACCAGGTTAATTTGAACGCACTGAGATCGTTTATGGTTTGCAGACAAATAACTATGACTAGATCCAGTAATAATTATAATTAAAATCTGTAAAATATTTTCCAGTTTGTGAAGTCCTTTGTATATTTTAATAAATTTGGTCCTACTAACAACCCTGTGAAATAATTAATATAGTAGCTGCTTTCATATTATAACCAAAGAAAGAATGAAATAAATCAAGGTAATAGTTGAATAGTGCACAGCTAGAATAACTCTATAAATCCAGTTCTCTTAACTAAAAAGCTTACTCACTTTTACTATTCCTCATAAGTTAATTATTAGGTTGGTGCAAAATATTTGCAGTTTTTGCTAATTACTTTGCACCAACCTTAATAATTTACATGATAGGTACTGAACTCTTTTTCAACTTTTCCTTGTTGAATGAATAGTTTTAAAATGCTTTGAAATAAGCATTCAGTTCTAAATCTTTGGGTAGGTCTCTAATAACTGAAATGGAACTGTATTCATATTCTATGAAGCTGGCCTGGATAAGCCAGCTTATCCCTAAATGCCCCCAGAATGCGTTAAGAAGTGGATTGTTCCCGGTCTCTGTGAAAGAACTCAACCTACCCAACACCTTGATTTCAGTCTTATGGTAACTTGAGCACAGCACTCAATCACGCCGTTAGGACATCTCATCTACAGAAGCTGTGCTATCGGAAATTTGTGTTATTTTAAGCCCTTTTTATTGTAAGACTCTGGTTCCTGTTTCCTTGCTGGCTCTTGGCCAAGGGCACTTTCAGCTTCCAGAGGCCATCTGCATTCTTTGCCATGTGGTCCTCTCCATCTTCAAAGCCAGTGGTGGAAAAAGTCTCCCTTGTCGAATTGCAGTCATAGCTTGAATCTCTCCAACTTCCCTGTTGCTGACCTCTAAACACGGATTAAAGGGTTCATGATTAGGTCAGACTCTCTTAGGATGTTTCTCAACCTTAACTGATTTGAGGCCATAACCGCATCACAAATCTTTTCACAGCAACACCTAGATTAATGTTTGATTGAATACCTAGGAGAAGGTGTGTTTACACTAAGGGTTGGAAATTTAGGGGGCCTTTTTAGAATTCTGCCAATCATGCTTCTCATCAGCTACAAGCATTTCCTAATTTAGCCCCCAGTCTCCAATCTCTGTCTTAATATTCCCACAATTTACATTACAGAGTAGCTTCTTAATGAATCATTAAGAAGTTCTGATGAAGTTTATTATCTTACTTAAGTCAATAACAACAAAACAACCAAAAGTTTGAGGGCAGCCTATGGCATGTAAGCAGGTCTTTGAAAATCAAGGTCTAAAGGACCCCTGTTTCTGTTCCTTTCTTCACGCATCATTAAATTGAGTATTCACCTTGTTTTTCCAAGTATTCACCTTACTTGTGCATAGTAAGCTCAGTGCTTTGACTTCTGCCCGCTTTTCCTTATCTTCAACTTTACAGGAACAAGTCTCAATTGTTTCAAGGCTGCTTTCCAATGCTAACTCTTCCAAAGAACTTTGCATTACCCTGTTCCCCTTTGAAAGCCTTTACTACCTTGTTTTAAAAATCTGTCCTTCTGGCCAGATGTGGTGGCTCATGCCTGTAATCTCAGTGCTTTGGGAAGGCAAGGCAGAAGGATTGCTTCAGGCCAAGATTTCAAGACCAGCCCAGGCAACACAGAGAGACCCCACCTCTATTTTAAGAAAGCAAAAAAAATAAAAATAAAAAAAGTAAAAATCTGCATTTCTAGTGTAGTTAGTATCCTACTTTGGGTTAAGATACTAAATAAATGCTCCATTACTCCTACCAAATGCAGATTCCTGTAGGCCAGATCTGCAATAAGATGTTTTCTCTCTTCAACATCTAGTAGTGCCTTGTAGAGATGATATGTTCCAAAATATTTGTTGAGCCATTAACTAAAAAATCAAAATAGAAACCAGAATGCCATGCACACTAAGAGCTCATAGACCTGCATTGTGAATACTTAATTACATTTCCATATATATATATATTTTTTTTTTTTTTTTTTTTGAGACAGAGTCTCACTCTGTCGCCCAGGCTGGAGTGCGGTAGTGTGATCTCGGCTCACTGCAAGCTCCGCCTCCTGAGTTCAAGCCATTCTCCTGCCTCAACCTGCCCAGAAGCTGGGATTACAGGCATGCGCCACAGCTTCCAGCTAATTTTTGTATTTTTAGTAAAGACGGGGTTTTGGCCATGTTGACCAGTCTGGTCTTGAACTCCTGTCCTCAGGTGATCCGCCCATCTCTGCCTCCCAATCCATACTTTTATATTAGTCTGATAGTCTGTTCTTTCTTTTGTGGCTGCTAGTTTTCAAGGTCTTTGTTTCCTGAGCTGCTGTATTTACGTTAGACTATATTCTTCAGCTCTTGGCTAATATTGAATGACTAGCTTATTTATGCTTTCTTTTGTTATAAATCAGTAGTTTTATTTGTTTTTTGTTACCTGGAGAGAGAAGTTTCTGCTCCAATTTTAAGAAAATTTTCAAGAGCTAGAAGCAGACTTGATCTTATATCTTATTTTCTTATTCACACAATTAACTTTTTTCTAATATTAGGAATATTTCCCTACAAATCATTCCTGACTAAGGGACTCTGCTGTATGAGTCGTATATGACTCAGCAAGCATTTCGGATTTTTAAATAAGTTACCACTTATTTAAGCAGGCTACAGAAACATTAGTCATTATGAGATTCAGCTTACACGTTTTCACTTAGTGACTAATTGAGAATAAGAATGGAACAGATATTTACGTGGTAGTTTTCCAAATTTTCAAAAGACTTTAGCATCAATTATCTTATTTCATTAAATGTGTCACTGTAAGATAAAGCAGTACCTTATCTTAGAGCCCTCTCTAGCCTTTTAAGCATACTCGAAAAAGCCGTCTTGGAAAAAAATGAATGAATGAAAGAATGAATGAGTGAATGAACTGATGGAATAATGATGGATTAGAAAAGACACTGAAGCAGGAAAGGCATAGACCTTGGAATTATATGTCTGAACAGTAAATTAGACCTTATAACTTATCTGAAGAGCACAAAGAAGACCTAAATAAATAGTAAACCATATCATTATGATAACCCTCCAAATTGTAAAAATGTCAATTTCCCCCAAATATTTAGTTAATGCAAATTCAAAGTATTTTGGAGTTTTTTTCAAAAACGACTGGTTTTGAAATTAATCAGTAAGGAAAAGTACATAAAACTAAGAAAGTTTTGAAAAGAAATAATGAAGTAAGACTTGCCCCATGAACTGTTTTTCCCTCTCCTACTCACTACTCATTCTCATTTCCTCACTTCTCACACCAGATGTGTAGGATTTATTTTTGCCCACATATTAATGCTCCAGCAAACATCAACTGGGTGTCTCTGGTGGCACAGAGCTTCCAATCGCTTGACATTTCCTGGGTGACAGGAATGCCTCTTGTTCTAATGAGGCAACTTTTGGTGGGCATCTGAATGGAGGCTGGTAACCAGAAAGACTAAGTCATGATTTAAAGACTGGAACTTTCAGACTTCGCCGGAACATGCTACCCCTCTCAGCTTTTTCATGTGTTCAACAGTCCATAGCTCTGCAAATTCATTGTTCAGGGATTTTTATGAAGGCTTTTTCGAGAAGGCATGACAGATCCTTAACTCAATCTCTACCTTCTCTCCTCTTCCAAAAGGATGGTGGGGTGAGCTAGAAAGTTCCAGGCCTATAATTCAATTCAGTTCTGGTAATACTTATCTAGAGTTAGAGTCACATCCCATGGGTTAAGGGCTCATTCTCACAGGTTTGCCCCACTTCAGAGGCCAACTGAAATCTGGGAACTTCTGACTGGCTGGCTATGAATTGGGATTCACATGACTCCCTCCTTAGGTTAAATCATTTAATCGTTTACTAGAGTGGCTCACAGAACTCAGGAAAGCACTTTACTTTCGTTTGCCAGTTTATTATAAAGGATATTATAAAAGATACAGATGAACAGTCAGATGCATAAGGCAAGATATGGGGAAGGGGTACAGAACTTCCATGTCCTCTCTGGGGCTCAGCATCTCCATGTGTTCTGCAGTCCAGTTGCTCTCCAAACCCATTGTTCGGGGATTTTTATGGAAGCTTTTTCAAGAAGATATGATCAATTATTAACTCAATCTCCAGCTTTTCTCCTCTTCCAGGAGGATGGTGGGGTGGGCTCAAAAGTTCCAGGCTTCAAATCATGGCTTAGTCTTTCTGGTTACCAACCTTCATGCAGATGCCCATGAAGAGTTGCCTCATTAAAACAAGAGACACTCCTATCACATAGGAAATTTCAAGGGATTGGGAACTCTGTGTCAAAGACTTTATTACAAAATATTCACCTAGCACCCCTATTGCTCAGGAAATTAGAAGAGTTTTGGGAGTTATTTGCCAGGAACTGGGGACAGAGACCAAATAGATATTTCCTATGTCACAATATCACAAAAGTATACTTTAAATTTGTGGTAAATAAAACAGTGCAGAGTTAGTGTAAGATTCAACAAATGCATCAACAGAATGGAATATGTAATCCAGAAACAGACCATTTAGTTTTGGAAATTTAGTTTATAAAAAGGATGGTCTTTCAATAAGTGGGGTAAAATTTTTAAGTAAAAGATATTGGACAAAAGAGTGTTCGTTGGCTCATTCTTTGCTGCTTCTGTAGTTATGGAGCCCATGATTTCTAGATGGACAAATGGCTGCCCACAGTAGATAATACTTCCCAATCTTTCTTGGAGTAGGGTGGCCATGTGATTAATTCTAGACAAGTGGGATGTAAGCAGAAGGTTGTAATCTTAAAGTGAGGGGCATGACCACCTAGACAGGGCTTTCCTGCTGTCTGAAGTGAGAACATGATATCAGCTACCTAAAACTATCTTGGCTCATGTGGAAAATACAATGGTTGTGATTGGTGGAGTAACAAGATATTAAAAAAAGGGATCTCTGACACTTTTAGTAACCTCCTAAGACAGGCCTCATAATGAAGATACTGTGTCTTTGGAATACACTACAAAACTTGAATTGCCTGTCTTTAAATTTTATTTTTGGAGGAAAATAAAATTCTAGTTAGTTTAAGCTACTATTATTTTAGATTTTCTGTTATTCTTAAATGAACTCAATCTTAGCTGACACAGATGTGAGGTTATTGAATATGCATTTAAAATGTAAAATTTACAAAAAAGTAAAAGAGAAGAAATAGAAAAGAAACCACCTCATTAAAATCTGTTAAAAAGGAAACAAAGAATTCCAAAACCCAAAACATATATTTGTGAGTCTGGGTTTCATCCTTCTATTGCTCATGTTATAATTTTTGAAAGGAATATCTATTTTTGTGGGATAATGGTGTCAGTTCCAAAAGTGTATTTGTAAATCTTTTATTTAGGTCATAGAATGTATTTTCCTTTAGAAATTAAGTGATTAACGATGATTGGGTTTCCTGTGAACCAATGCTATAGAGGACAATGGTAGATTTTAATGATCACATAATACTATAAACCAAAATACTGATAGTGGTATGCATTTCTAACACAATCACGTTATCACATTGTAAGTTTACAGTATTATGTGTGCTTATAGTATCTTGACTATTTATTCCTTAGCCAAATATTATTCTATGATTTTTTTTTCTGTACTACAACTTTTCGTTTTCCTTTGAGCTAATAATGGTTGTTTCGTTTTTTTGTTTTTTTTTTTTTCAATTTGCTTGTCTTTCTATGTACTAACAATCACTTTGGCCGTAAACTCTCAGTCAGTTGTCTAAATCTCCTCTTCATACACTCAGACCCACCAGGCATTCTTACAATGTCCATCATTCTGAAGAATCTCTCCCAGGCCTGCAGAACTGCTTTCATCTAGAATGGTTTCCCTGTGGGCCCTGTGTACAGCCATCATCATGGGAACTCTTTTCACTTCTTCTGTAAGTAGGATCTGTTGTTTCTTGAACTGCATGATTTCTTCTTTTTTATTTGACTTTCTTTGTAGTGGAGCACATCTTCTAGTAACCTTCTAAAAGACTTCATAATGACAATACTGTGTCTTCAGCATATCTTGGTATATCCTCACGTTTGCTTGATAGTTTGACTGGATAGATAGTTTTGGGTTTGAAATTACTTTTCCTCAGAATTTCAAAAGCAACTTACATTTTCTTCTAAATTACAGCTTCGCTCCTGAGAAGTCCAAGCCATGCTTATTTCTAGCCCTTTATCACTGTATTCATTTTCTACTACTGTGTAATGAGTTACCACTAATTTGGGGACAACATCTATTTATTATCTCATAGTTCTAAAACTTGGAAGTCAGGGTGAGTTTTCTTCTTTTAGGGTCTCACAAGGCCAAGACCAATGTTTTGATTTTGGGCTGGGCTCTCACATGGAGGTTAAGGGGAAGATTGTGCATCCAAGCTCTTTCAGATTTTTGACCAAATATGGCTTCCATCTGTAGGACTCAGGTCCCAGTTTCCTTGCTGGTGGTTCTCTGGGGGCAGCCCTCAGCTTCTAGAGGCCATTCTCATTGTTTGTCATGTGGCCTCCTCCGTCTTCAAGCCCGCAATGGTGCACTGAATCCTAATGGCTTCAGTGAATTTCCCTTCTGCCAGTCAGAGAAAACTGCTTTTAAAAGCCTCATAGGATATGATTAGGCCCACCCAGATAATCTTTGTATTTTAAAATCAGTGATTTGGGCTTTTGGTTGCATTAGCAAAATCCCTTCACAGCAGTACCTAGAGTAGTTTGATTGAATAACCAAAGGAAGGAAATCTTGGGGGATCTCTCTTTAGAATTCTGCCTACCACAGTAACCATTCATATTTTGCAAAAAGCATTCCCTTTCCTGGGAAGTTCTGATACTCTTCCTTGCTGCTTGAGTAGGAATGTACCCCATACCCTACTCATTGTCATCAGCCAGAGTCTAGGTTTCCACTGTAGATCACATGGAGAGTGACAGGGAAGCAACTAAGGGCAGAGCAGGACTGCTTATTTATAAGCTGAAAAAATTGTGAGCTGGATAATTCCTTTTCAAACACACATATTTATTTAAGTTACATTTTTTGACTCTTCTGTTTTATAAACATATAATTCAAAGTGATAGGAACTCTTAAATGGCAGATCATATCTCAGACTGATGAAAGTAACTAGGAAATAATAAATATGTAATTGAATGCCTAATCTTTTATGGAGATTCAGGTTAAAATGTGAATAGGACTTAATTAAAAACTTATGCAAGCCTACATAATGAGTTAGTTTACAGACTGTTTTCTTTCAACTGTTTTGTTGGTATAAAATCATAATTAACATTATTCAAACTATTATATTTTTAAATCTGATATGAGTAGGCAAGTCATGATTGCAATTAAAGCATAAGGAACTTGAAGACTTTTATATTAAATACATTTTATAATGTCATTAAAACCAAGAAGTGAATCTGAAAAGGTCTCATATGTTTGAGAGGAAGCAATATTTTGATCCAACTAGGAAAAACTTTCAACTCAAAAGCAGGCTGAATAAGTAAATGTAGGGGAGAGAGGAGATTGATTCCCACATGGTTAATGGTTAGTGTGACATCACTGTAGGAAA
Source organism: Colobus angolensis palliatus (assembly GCF_000951035.1). Taxonomy (NCBI): domain Eukaryota; kingdom Metazoa; phylum Chordata; class Mammalia; order Primates; family Cercopithecidae; genus Colobus; species Colobus angolensis. The sequence goes on along the minus strand of NW_012115611.1, from coordinate 3,166,783 downwards.
CATGATTGGTGAATAAAGGATTAAGGCTAATTGACACCATCAAGCTGACATAGGCTAGGGCCAGAATTTGAAAGCCTGGTGTTATATCTGTTATATATGTTTCAAATAAACAACCTAAGGAAGTAGAAAAGCAAGAACAAACCAAACCCCAAATTAGTAGAAAGAAAGAAAAATAATAAATATCAGAGCAGAATGAAACAAAATAGAGACTAAAAAAAGGATCAATAGAATGAAAAGTTTGTTTCCTGAAATGATAAAATCAATAAACTGTTAGCTAGACTAACCAAGAAAACAAGAGAGAAGACCCAAATAAGTAAAATTAGAAATGAAAAAGGAGCCATTACAACTGATACTACAGAAATACAAAAGATCATCAGAGACTGTTATGAACAACCATATGCTAAAAAATTGGAAAACCTATTAAGAAATGGGTGAATTCCTGGACACATATAACCTACTAAGATTGAACTAGGAAGAAATAAAATCCCTGAGGTTCAGAACTTCAGTGAGGACCTGAAGAGTAGACAGGTGCTACAGAGGGATCTGCAGTGTAGCTCTACCCCCACCCCAAACCCTACTCCTAAGATCTCAATCATGGTGATGTTAGAGTGCCTGTAATGACATCTTATTTGTGTATTTGTTTGTTTGTTTGTTTGTTAATTAATTAATTAATTTATTTATTTTTGAAATAATTTTGAACTTATGGAAGAGTTGTCAAAATATTACAGAGTTCTGGCTGGGCATGGTGGCTCACACTTGTAATCCCAGAAATTTGGGAGGTCAAGGCCAGTGGATACCTGAGTTTGGGAGTTTGAGAGCAGCCTGGCCAAGATGGTGAAACCTTGTCTCTACTAAAAATACAAAAATTAGCCAGGCATTTTGGTGCCTACCTGTAATACCAGCTACTTGGGAGGTTGAGGCAGGAGAATTGCTTGAACCTGGGAGGTGGAGGTTGCAGTAAGCCAAGATTGCACCACTGTACTCCAGCCTGGGCAACAGAGCAAGACTCTGTCTCAAAAGAAAAATAAATACATAAATAAAACAGTACAAAGTTCTTATATAATCATCGTCAAGCCTTCTCTTATGTTATGTATTTTTATTTTTTGCTTTTGAGACAGTATCTCACTGTTATCCAGGCTGGAGTGCAGTGGTGCAATCATGGCTCACTGCAGGCTCAACTTCCTGGGCTCGAGTGATCCTCCCATCTGAGCCTCCTGAGTAGCTAGGACCACAGGCATGTGTCACCATGCCTGGCTAAATTTTTTCTATTTTGTGTAGAGTTGCAGTTTGGCCATGTTACCCCGGCTGATCTTGAACTCCTGAGCTCAAGCAATCTGCCTGCTTCGGCCTCCTAAAGTGCTGGATTGCAGGTGAGAACCACCTCACCTGGCCCAAAGTCTTTTTTGTATTTATTTATTTATTTATTTTTAAAATTGAGATAGAGTCTCGCTTTTGTCTCCCAGCTGGAGTGCAGTGGCCCTATCCTGGTTCACTGTAACCTCTACCTTGCAACCTCTGCCTCTCAGGTTCAAGTGATTCTCATGCCTCAGTCACATGAGTAGCTGGGATTACAGGCATATGCCACCATGCCTGGCTAATTTTTGTATTTTCAGTAGAGACAGGGTTTTGCCATGTTGGCCAGGCTGGCTTTTTGTATTTTAGGAAACTACATTATATTTAGAAATGTCAGGCCAGGTACTGTGGCTCATGCCTGTAATCCCAGCACTTTGGGAGGCCGAGGCAGGCCGATCAAGAGGTCAGGGGTTTGAGACCAGGCTGGCCAACGTGGTGAAACCCCATCTTTACTAAAGATACAAAAAATTAGCCAGGCATGGTGGTGCACACCAGTAATCCCAGCTCCTTGGGAGGCTGAGGCAGGAGAATTGCTTGAACTCAGGAGGCAGAGGTTGCTGTGAGCTGAGATCCTACCATTGCACTCCAGCCTGGGTGACAGGGCAAGATTCTGTCTCAAAAAAAAAAGAAAGAAAGAAAAAAAAAGATATGTCATCATTTTTGGGGCCGTGTGTGGTGGCTCACGCCTGTAATCCCAGCACTTTGGGAGGCTGAGGCGGTACTATCGCCTGAGGTTGGGAATTTGAGACCAGTCTGGCCAACATGGTGAAAATCTGTCCCTACTAAAAATACAAAAATTAGCTGAGCGTGGTAATGCACGCCTGTAATCCCAGCTACTATGCGGGACACTGAGGTGGGGGAATTGCTTAAATTCGGGAGGCAGAGGTTGCAGTGAGCTGAGATCGTGCCACTGCATTCCAGCCTGGGTGACAGAATGAGAGTCTGTCTCAAAAAAAAAAAAATCATTATTTTTTATTATTCCATGTAATCTATACATATAAACTTTATAATTTTATACATGTATACATATATACACATTCTATAAGGAAAATGACCTTATAAATTGTATTACAATTACAGCATGGGAGTGAAGTCATATTTAAAACCAGTAATACCATCGGAAGCATAAGTAAGTGCAGGGGACTGCAGATGGGTCTCTTTCTTTTACTTTTATGCTCTACATGTGTACATATTTATAGGCTACACATGAATCTGTTACATGTATAGGATGTATAATGATCAAATCAAGGTATTTAAGGTATCAATTATCCAAGTATTTATAATTTCTGTGTGTTTAGTACATTTCAAGTCCTCCCTTCTAGCTCTTTAAAAAAATACAAAACATTGTTGTTAACTTTAAAAAAATACAATATTTGTCTTTCTGTGCCTGGCTTATTTCACTTATCAGAATGACCTCCTGTTCCATCCATGTTGCTGCAAATGACATGATTTCATCATTTTTTATGGCTAGATAGTATTCCATTGTGTATGTATAGCACATTTTCTTCATCCAGTCATCTGTTGATGGATACTTAGGTTGACTTCATATCTTCTATTGTGAATAGTACTGCAATAAACATAGGACTGCATTTATCCTTTTGATATGTTGAATTATCTTTCCTTTGAATAAATACCCAATACATTGCTGAATTGTATGGTAGTTCTATTTTTCAATTTTTTTTTTGAGAAACTTCCATTCTCTTCTCCATAGTGGCTATATTAATTTACATTTCCACTAACAGTGTAACAGTTATTTTTTCTCCACATTATTTTCAACATGTTATTTGTTGTTTTTTTGACAATAGCCATTCTAATTGGGGTAATAGGACATCTCATGTGATTTTGATGTGGTTTTGATTGGCTTTTCCCTGATGATTAGAGATGTTGAGCATTTTTTCATACACCTGTTGGCCATTTGTATGTCTCCTTTGAGAAACGTCTATGCATGTCATTTGCCTACTTTTTAATGGCATTATTGTATTTTTTACTGTTGAGCTGTTTTTGTTGCCTGTGCTTTGGATGTTTTACTGCTGAGTTGTTTTTGTTACCTTTGCTTTTGAGGTTTTAGTCATAAGCAAAGATTTTTGCCTAGACAAATATCTTGAAGAGTTTACCCTATGTTTTCTTCAAGTAGTTTTATAGTTCCAGGTCTCACTTGTAAGTCTTTAATCTATTCTGAATTTATTTTTGTGTGGTGAGAGATAGGGGTCTAGTTTCATTCTTCTACATACAGTCATCCAGTTTCCCCAGCGTCAATTATTAAAGAGACTGTCCTTTCTTTAATGTATTTTTTTTTTTTTTTTTTTTTGAGATGGAGTCTCATTCTGTCTCCATGCTGGAGTGCAGTGGTGCAATCTTGGTTCACTGCAACCTCCACCTCCAGGGGTTCAAGCGATTCTCCTGCCTCAGCTTCTTGAATAACTGGGATTACAGGCGCCCACCACCACACTTGGCTAGTTTTTTTGTATTTTTAGTAGAGACAGGGTTTCACCATGTTGGTCAGGCTGGTCTTCAACGCCTGACCTTGTGATCCACCTGCCTCGGCCTCCCAAAGTGCTGGAATTACAGATGTGAGCCACTGCGCCCAGCCCAAAGTATTTTCCTGATGGCTTTCTTGAAGATCAGCTCTCCGTTAAGTCGCAGATTTGTTTCTGGATTTTCTATTCTGTTTCACTGGACTACGTATCTATTTTTATACCAGAACCATGCTGTTTTGGTTACTACAAACTTGTAATATATTTTGAAGTCAGGTAGTGTGATGCCTCCAGCTTTGTCCTTTTTGCTAAGAATTACTTTGGCTATTTGGGCTCACTTTCAGTTCCATAGAAATTTTGGAATTGTTTTTTCTGTTTCTGTAAAAGTGACATTAACATTTTGATAGGGACTGCATTGAATATGTAGATTGCTTTGGGCAGTATGGTCATTTTCACCACGTTATTTTTTCTAATTCTTGAGCATGGAATTAATCTTTCCATTTGTTTGTGTCCTCTTCAATTACTTTCATTAGTGTTTTGTAGTTTTCCTTGTAGAGACCTTTCATCTAATAGGTTAAATTTCTTTCTTTCTTTCTTTCCTTTTTTGTAGCTATTATAAATGAGTTTGTCTTCTTGGTTTCTTTTTCAGATATTTCGTGATTGGTGTATAGAAATGCTGCTGGTTTTTATTATGTTAATTTTGTGTCTTGCAACTTTGCTGAATTCATCATTTTTGTTTTTTTGTAGTCTTTAGCTTTTCTAAATGTAAGATCATGTCATCTGCAAAGAGGAACAATTTGCCTTGATCTTTTCCAATTTGGATGCCTTTTATTTCTTTCTTTTGCCTGATGCTCTGGCTAGGACTTCTAGTAGTACTGTGTTGAATATGAGTGGTTAAAATGGGCATTCTTATTTTCTTCCAGTTCTTAGAGAAAAGGCATTCAACTTTTTCCTATTTGGTAAAATGTCAACTGGGCATTTGTTATATATGGCCTTTATGATTGTGATATATATTCTTTCTACACCCAGTTTTTTGAGAGCTTTAATAATGAAGCCATATTGAATTTTATCAAATGCTGCTTCTGCATCTATTTAGATGATCATATGGTTTTCGTTCCTTCTGTTGATGTGATGTTTCATGTTCATTGATATGCCTATGTTGAACCATCCTTGCACCCACAGTATAAATCCCACTTGATTATAGTGTCTTACCTTTTTGATGTGCTGTTGGATTGACTTTGCCAGTATTTTGTTGAGGATTTTTGAGTTTATGTTCATCAGGCATATAGGCCTGTAGTTTCCCCCTTCTCCTTCCCCTTCCTCTTCACTTCCCCTTCCTCTTCCCTTCCCCTTCCCTGCCTTTTTCTTTTCTTTTTTCCTTCCTTCCTCCCTCCCTGCCTTCCTGCCTTCCCTCCTCTTTCTTCTTTCTTTTCTTTCTTTTCTCTTTTCTTTTTCTCTCTCCTCTCCTTCCTTCCTTCCTTCCTTCCTTCCTTCCTTCCTTCCTTCCTTCCTTCCTTCCTTCCTTCCTTCCTTCCTTCCT
>NW_012115611.1:3040577-3161366 GCF_000951035.1 Colobus angolensis palliatus | reverse complement strand
TCCTTCCTTCCTTCCTTCCTTCCTTCCTTCCTTCCTTCCTTCCTTCCTTCCTTCTTCTTTCTTCCCCCTCCCCTCACTTCTTTCCTTTTCTTTCCTTTTCTTTACTTCTCTTTTCTCCTTTCTCCTTTCTCCTTTCCTTTCCTTTTCTTGTCCTGCCTGGTTTTGCTGCCAGGGTAATACTTGCATTGTAGAATGACTTAGGGAGAATTTCTTTCCTTTCAACTTCTTGTAAGGCTTGTTATTAGTTCTTCTGTGTACATTTGGTAGAATTCAGCAGTTAATCTATCCAGTCCTCAGCTTTTTCTGCATTGGGAGACTTTTTATCACTGATTCTACCTCACTACTCATTATTGGTTTGTTCAGGTTTTCTATTTATTCCTGATTCAATCTTGATAGGTTCTATATTTCGAGGGATTTCTCCTTTTCCTCTAGATTTTCCAGTTTGTTAGTGTATAATTGTTTATAACATTCTCTGATGATCTTTTGTATTTCTGTGATATCAGTTATAACGTCTCCTTTTCCATGTCTAATTTTGCTTATTTGGATCTTCTCTCTTCCTGGTTAGTCTAGCTAGGGATTTATTAATGTTGTTTATCTTTTCAAAGAACCAATGTGTTTGGTTGAACCTTTGTATTATTTTGTTAGTTTCTATCTCATTGAGTTCTGCTCTGATATTTATTATTTCTTTTCTTGCACTAGTTTTGGGTTTGGTTTGTTCTTTTTTGTTGTTGTTGATGTTTTGGGTATTTTTGTTTTGTTTTGTTTTTGTAATCAAGTTCCTTGAGGGACATCATTACATCATTAGATTATATAAGTGAAAATTTTCACTTTTTTTTTTTTTGAGACAGAGTTTCGCTCAGTCACCCAGGCTGGAGTGCTATAGCGCGATCTTGGCTCACTGAAATCTCTACCTCCTGGGTTCAAGTGATTCTCCTGCTTGAGCCCTCCAAGTACCTGGAACTACAGGCGCACGCAACCACGCCCAGCTAATTTTTGTATTTTTAGTAGAAACGGGATTTCACCATGTTGCCCTGACCTCATGATCTGCCTGCCTCGGCCTCCCAAAGTGCTGGGATTACAGGCATGAGCCACTGTGCCTGGCCTCCTTTTTTTTTTTTTTTTTTTGATGTAGGGGTTTATTGCTATCAACTCCCCTCTTAGGAGAGCTTTTGCTGTACCCCACACGTTTTGGCACGTTGTTTTTCTATTTTCATTTGTTTCAAATTTTTGTTTATTTTCTTCTTAATTTCTTCATTGACCCAGTGGCCATTCAGGAGCATGTTGTTTAATTTGCACATATTTGTAGAGTTTCCAAAGTTACTCTTGATGTTGGTCTTTAGTTTTATTTAATTGGAGTCTGATAAAACATTTGATATAATTTTAATTTTTAAAAATTTGTTTAGACTTGTTTTGTGTCATAACATATAGTCTATCCTGGAGAACAGTCCAGGATAGTCCATGAAGACAATGTGTATTCTGCTGTTGTTTTATAAAATTCCTTTAATATTTTATACAATCACGGAACAGAGTTAAGGGAAACCTGAGAGATCATCTTGCCCTAACCCACATTTTGCACAAAAGGAAACTGTTATCAAGAAAACTACATGATATGCCTTTAAAAAGCAGTGTTTCCTGTAGAACTCAGGTCTTTAATCTGCTGGTTGTTTCACTACAGCAGCCGTTCTCAAAGTATGATTCAGGGACCCCTTGGGATTCCAAGAATCTTTGAGGAGACTGTGAGGTCAAAATTATTTTCACAATAATGGTAAGACCCTATTTGCCTTTTCACTCTCATTCTAGCTTTGGTGTATAGTGACGTTTTCCAGAGGTTGCATGACATGGCTGTATCAAAAGAATGAACACAGGTCGGGAGCGGCAGCTCACGCCTGTCATCCCAGCACTTTGGGAGGCCGAGACGGGTGTATCACCTGAGGTCAGGAGTTCCAGACCAGCCTGGCCGACATAGCAAAATCCCGTCTCTACTAAAAATACTAAAAATTGTTCAGGCGTGGTGGCAGGCGCCTGTAATCCCAGCTATCTGGGAGGCTGAGGCAGAATTGCTTGAACCCAGGAGGCGGATGTTGCAGTGAGCCCAGATCGCATCACTGCACTCCAGTCTGGGCGACAGAGCAGACTCTGTTTCAAAAAAAAAAAGAATGCAAAAGCAGATATGAGATTCCAGTGGTTTTCCTCTTAAGCTAGACATTAGAGCAATTTGCAAAACTAAGAAATAGCATCAATTTTCTATAAAAAATGCAATTTATGTTAATATGTACAATGCCCATTGTTGTTGTTGTTATTATTATTATTATTATTATTATTATTATTATTATTATTATTTTGTGACGGAGTCTTGCTCTGTCGCCTAGGCTGGAGTGCAGCGGCGCTATCTCAGTTCACTGAAAGCTCCCACTCCTGGGTTCATGCCATTCTCCTGCCTCAGCCTCCTGAGTAGCTGGGACTACAGGTGCCCGCCACCACGCCTGGCTAACTTTTTATATTTTTGGTAGAGACGGGGTTTCACCGTGTTAGCTAGGATGGTCTCAATCTCCTGACCTTGTGATCCGCCTGCCTCGGCCTCCCAAAGTGCGGGGATTACAGGTGTGAGCCACTGTGCCTGGTCTATTGTTATATTTTTAAATATGGTAATATTGAGTAACATAACCTGTGTATGTGTGTGTATGTAAGTGTGTGTGTATATATACACATATGTGTGTGTGTGTATATATATATGAGGTTTTGGTGCTCTCAAGAATTCATAGGTATTATCCCCATAAATAGAATGATGTCATTAAAAGAAGGAAACAAGGACAGCACCAGCTACCAATTTTTAAAAATTAATAGTGTTATAAAAATGTCTTCTGTGAATAGACAGTGGAGACTCAAAAGGGGGGAGTGGGGTCAGTGATGAGAAATTACTTAATGTGTACAATGTATATTATTCTGGTGATGGCTACACTAAAAGCCCAAACTTCACCACTATGCACTATATTCATGTAACAAAACTGCACTTAGACTCCATAAATCTTACAAATAAAAAGAAATGTATTCTGTGGCACTCTCCTTCTTCTAAAAATAGCTTGGGCTGTTTTGGAATAATTTTTAACTTATTGTATGTGATTGCAAGCTCCTTATGTGCCTTGGAATTCAGAATTTCATGCTTTCACTTTCACAACTAACTTCATTTAACTTTATGAAGCTTATGCTAAATATATAAATGCTTAAGGATATGTGGAAATCATTGAAAATGCTAAATTAAAGTGATTTTAAACTAGTTTTAAATTGTATCATCTTTACAAAAAATTTTTTTCAGGGAGTTATACTGTTTTCTACTTGTTGTTTATTTAGGTTTATCAAAGGGGCAGATGAGAGGAGAAATTCCCTTTCTAAAACAAATGAAAAGGACACACAAAAATATTCTTCAGTTTCCCTGCCAATGTGTGTTTCCGCTCAGCCCTGATTTCACTGATTTTTTACCTGTCCTCACTCCAGTGATCGGTTTTAAATCTTAATTCTATAAATAGATCTACCATTTTCTTAGAAAATGAGCTATTTCTGAGCAGAAATGAAAAGAGGTAGGGACTGGATTCATGAAAGGAACTTTTGGGGGCCTTTGTGAACAGGAGTTCTAGAACCACTAGGGAAGCTGAAATATTACCTCATAATTTTTGTATGACGTTCTCTTCAATAAAGGGTGTCAATGTAGCCTTCCAGTTATGTATGTCATAATTAGATGCATATAAAGGAGGAACAAACCCATGCGGTTTCTAGAACAACAACAAAAATTGGGAGAAAGATAGAGTGGAAGTATCCTTCTGTCATGGTTCTTACGTTCTTATGCTGACCTGAAACCACATTTTTGTGATTGATGAAGGTCATAAGAAAGACTATTTCCTTCACTGAACTTGTCTATTATTCTCACAAGTCAGTTATTCCCTTGGTCTCACTGGGCATGTTTTCACCCAATTTCCTTATCAGTTAGTGCTGGGAAGACAAGAACTTTGTATTTTATACACTGTACTGTAACATATAATATACATAAATATGAAACAAAAACAAATTCATTGTGATTTCATTTTCTCCCACAATGAAAGAATAGATTTAATCCTTTACCTAATTTGCATCCTTTGCTCTTCCAATCCTGTTCAATAATTCATCAGAAGGCAGTAGTAACTTAGTGGTAAACAACATATTGTTTCCCCTTGTTGGTACTTAGTAAGCTTTAGCTTCTGCAATCTGTTCTTGTGAAATGAATCCCATAATTCCTTTAATCATTTTAGTTACTCTTCTCTGGATCCATTCAATTAGATTACAACTTTTTGGCAAGATAAGTACTTGAGTTGAACAGTCTTTCCATATGTTGTCTCAGAAGAGTGGTAAGGGAAAGGCTTGTATCATTTACATTCATGGCTCAATGGCTACATTCATTTTGACAAAGATAGCTTTCTGGATATAGTACGTATTGAACAAGTACTTGTGAATGAAAGTGTTTAATATGGACTTATTGACCATTTATTGTTTTTCTAATCTATTTGTTAAGCCCTTTACTGACAGTTGGTTTCTCCTTTGGAAAAACAGATTCTAAATAATGATAATACTTTTAAAATATGTATTATGCTAATATCATAAGTTAGGTTATATACCATATGTCCAACCAAGCTTTAGAACACTTTTTACAAAAATGGGCAAATCAAGGGTTCTGTAAAGGATATTATAAAAAACTCATGGATACACATTGAGAAGAAGAGATTGTTGAAATAAGGTAAGGAAAAGAAGATAAAATGAATCAAATTGCATATTCAATAACAATAAAATTCCCAGGAGAAAATTTGGGTAAGTAATACTATGAAGAAATGGTTTTTTTTTTAACATGTCCCAATACGTAACTGAATATGTAAACCAGCTTGGAGTTCTTTTCTTTGACATAGGAAAGGGAACATTTCAGAAACAAAAATGAAATTTTTCACAAAACATTTTTTTCCATACCTCAATGGCACCTGTTTTGCACGGAGACAAGCACAAGCAGGAAAAAGTTGCAAAAGTGGAAGTAAACGTGGTTTCAGAAGAGGATTGAGAAAATCTTAGGTAAGACTCTGGTATAAGACATTGTGGGAATTAAACACCCTACCAGAGATCTGGGAGAAAGCACCAAGAGCAAGTCAAATACTAGAATAGGAGATAGAATCCCTTTTCTTGGGGAAGTTCAAGAATCCAAAACAGCCATATTCAGGATGCAGTTTCAGGTATCAGCATCAGAACTAGGTCCAAATCCAAGATCTGGTTGTAGATCAGGCTACACAGAGAAGAAGCTTTAGAGTCAGTCATGGAACCAGTACCAACAGAATGGAAATAGGAATAGTTAATTGCTGTCTTTAGGAAATGGGGCTTTTGAAATGGGCCAAGAGAGTCAGGCAGGATTGACTCGTTATAGTATTGGCTTGGCCTTCTTCAGGCCCAGAAGACCTGGACAGAATGATTAGCCATGGAGACTATACACTTCCACATGGAAAATGCTTAGAGAGAATTTGGTTTGGTTCAGAAGAACTCCATATTCTCCTTTATCAACTATACTTGAAGTTGAGTTGATGGCAGCAGAAGTGTGATTTCAAACTCCCTTTACTAGTGAATAGAAAGCATTCCCTATTTCCTCTACTGAGTTAGGATTGTTTATGGGACCCTATGGGGCAGCCTGTGGATTATTCCATATTCATTGTGGACAGTGGGGATGGTCTGGGATTTGTCATAGACTGACATTGGAGAATTGGAAAGGCTAAGGGAAGATATTTCAGTTTTATAATAAAGGTCCAAAATTAATCTAGAGGCCAGAGGGACCCAGAAAAGAAAATAAAAATGAGAATTACAAATGAGTGGATCTTTGCCATTGGTAAAAATCTGGGTCACTTATAGCTGTATTTTTCCATCTGTGCTTTTGTCTGTGAGCTTTGATAGCATAGTTGTCTAATAAGTGTTTCATCATCTGAATCTGACAATAGATATCATTCCAGAATACAATTGTTATGTAACAAAGATTCTGTATTCTGGAGAAAAAAGTCAATCAACACAATTTTAACCTTTCTATGTCTTTTGTTTGCAGGGATTCAGGCATAAACAAGCATTTGTCATTCGATTCTTCTAGTGCATTTCCAGCATACTGTGCCTTGGGCATCACACATCAGGGTCTGATGTTTATCTTTTATTACCTGCCAGACCTCTCTGGAAAAGCCTCCATGGAATTCATCATCTGCAGTCTTTGTTGTAGGTACACATATAAATACATGTCGAACACATTCGTTGAGGATATTGTGGTTTCTAAAGCTGAACTTAAATAAAAAGTGTTGAGATGAATAATGAAGAGGACTTTCTGCAGAAGGTATGAAGCTAATCATTAAAATGTTTTAAACCAAAATATTGACAGCAAATCTTTTAAAAAATGTGAAGTATTTGAGTGCTGGTAAGAATAAGCGTAGCATAATTATACTTGTTATATGTCCACTTTGGAGAAGTTAATGAAGAATTGCCCTTCTCTACTGCACAGTGAGTTTATAAAGATAATAAAAACTAAACAGTTCAAAATATTCATCTAGGAAAGCTCATTTGGTTTGAATAGTCATTTAGATTCAATAGGCACCAAGTTTCAGAAGAATACGTATGCTATAAAAAATTTTATTTCTATTTTGGTTGTTATTGAGAGAATAATCTTTTGTTTTTCTCAAAGCTTTGGCCTCATTCTAATAAATATGCTTTGAGATTAAATGACTAAAGGTGGAAACCTGTTTTCAAATTACATTTGAAATGCACAGCATGAATAGTGACAGCCACTCATTGGGGCTAGCATATATTAAAATAATCAGTTGTCAGCATATAGCATGTCTCCTCACTTCTTAATATGTGTGTACCCAACCTTTACACTTGTATTTCTGACCAACCATTTTGAAAGACTGAAGTACAGACTTGGAGGCAAGCTGTGGTAAAATTTGGGAGGATGTGGGTTATCTTTATTAAATGAAGAAAATATATTGCAAGAAGCATACCTACTATGTGAAGAGTGCAGTGGAAAACCAGTGCATTATGTATGAAATAGTGGCATATAGAGAACAAACCTGGTCCCCACTTATGCATGGAGTGTAGAAGATCGCTAACATCTAAGAATGGGTTCACTGATCTGTATAGTGAATACAAGCAGTTGTTTTGAAAGAGGCAAGAACAAATGCACTTTCCGTAAGGAAACTGGGCAAGGCTGTGTGAAGAAGGGACTCCCTGAGGCGGAGGTGTGGCTTATCCTGTACTGTCATGTCACTGTTGTAGGCATCAAATGGTGTTTTGTGTGATTATAATGAATTTAGCTAAAAGTAAATTCATAGGTGCAAATGAAGGCTTATAGAAAGAAAGTAAGGGTGATTAGCATGTACATCATTAGCTTTTGGGGATTTCGATTTCTAACTATGTAACTTCTTGGACTAGGTTTTACTTACTACTTCTGAACCCACGGCAAGAACTCTGCTTTCTTCCTCAGCTCCCACAATTTTAGCCCAGGATTCCAGGTGATGCAGCTCCTACGAAAGCCCTTAAAAGCCATGCCCTCCTCAAGACCAGTCTAGACCAAATGTTGATTGTTTACTCTTAGGAGGGCAGAAAAATGAACAATATGATTTTTAAACTGCACAATTCTCACAGCAAGAGACATTCTCTGTCTTTTGAGGAAAGTTCCTTTGGAGTTGGAATAGAGCATTGTATTTACTAGATGTTATAAAGGTGAATGTTGGCTGTCCACTTGACTCAACTCCACTGAGTAAGCTCTTTTATACTCTCCTGTATAGGGTCACATTCTCAGGAAGTGAAATATGGAAGGAGGCAGAGAGATGACATGTGACATTCCTTTTCCAGCTAACTGATGTCTGGAAAAGGACAAGATTGTGTTTCATACTAGATGCTCTGGGAACGTGAGCAAGAGCAGCATGAAGTTAACTACAAAACACAGCAGCTGAACAAAAGCTCAATGGATTCGGAAAGGCAGATAGTGTGTATGGAGAAAATCTCTCAGAATAATTACTTCCCCAACCTGAACAAATTCTTTGTTAGAATCTTCAGTAAAATGAACAGTTATTAATCTTAGATTTGGTACTTCCCTACAGAATATTTTACTGAGATTCTCTATTTAAAACAATGCTGTAAAGTCATGCATTCAGCCACATTCTTAGCAGTGGCAAACAAAAAATAGATTGAAAACACATTCTTATTTCTTATAGTAGACCCTATGGGGTGTATGAAGTTGAGAAATTGAGTGAAAGAGTAGCATATCGTAACAATTAAAATCTGTTTATCAAGAACCTTGTGTGTGGTGCTGAGCTGGGTAATATGTCAAGTGAGTAAGATCTGTTCTCCGCCCTTCAGATATTTATAACTCAAAACAGAGAACATTGACACAAGTAGACACAGTTCTGACATTTCCATATCACAGAAGGAATGAATGTCATCTGGGGTGAAGTCAGAGATTCATCCAGCTCTGTAGCCTGTATCTGTTGGGGGCATAAAGTGCAGCCCCATGGGAGGCTCTGCCTGACCTTCTAGAGGCTTGCTTCAAGAGGCTAGAGGTTTACCTACCCCAACTCTCCCTGCTTTATGCTGTTGTCTGTGTGACTCTAGAGACCACCTGATTCTTGTTTTATATTTTCCATTTGTTTTGTCTTTTAGAATTCAGAAGATTTGTCTTCTGAGGATTTCAAGGTTTATAGTTCATTTTATAATTATTTACCTCAAACCTACCTACTTCCAGTGTATCAACATTTAAGAAATCTCAATGGAGAGACAAGACAAAAATTAGATGGGAGTTTCAAGGGCAGTGGGTTAAGCTCGCACTTCCCGAAGTCAGAATGCCTGCATTTTAATCTCGGCTTTGCTACTTACTAGCTGTGTGATGTGGGGCAAATTATTGGACTTCTCTGTACCTCACTGGGATATTAATAGTGCCCACAGGAAGAGATTTTGTGGAGATTAAATCAGTTAACACATGCAAAATGCTTAGAACTGTGCTTACAATATAGTGAGAACTGATTAAAAAGGAGTCATTCATTATATATACTCTATTTTGTTATGTTGACCTCTAATAGCTCTCCTGTTTTCATTTTTACTTAAAGAGTTTTACATTTTCCTTTACATGATGGAATGTATTTGCTTATGATAGTAATGATAACAATTAGATATAATGTACGTTTTTACATAAACATATATCCATCCACTTCTAGCCTATAAAGGCTTTCCTAAGGCACAATGACTAGAACTATTTTTAACAATCTAGTTACAGGCATATTATAATTTTTTAAAAGGACAGAACACCTTCCCCTCTCATATTTAAAGTATTTTTATATTCATATTTGCAGTATTTTTATATGCTGCAGCAGCCCATTAGCTGATACCTTCACTAACAGTTCCATAACGTTCTTGGATCTTTTTCATACTATATTACAGAGCCCATTATCTTAAATATATATTACATATACATGAATATCTAAATTTTTTCCACATGTCTTTTTACCTTTGAAACATTTTCGTTGCTTTTCTGCTCACCCACAAAGCCTTCACAAATTATTTTTGTCCATCTGCATGGATAAATGTATTTTTAGCCATACAATCTTAATTTCTCTAAAAAATATGGAGAATTCTTTTTTGATATACTTATGAACATACTAAATAAAACAAAACTTTTTGCTTCCTTTATTATTTTAGTTTTCTTTAATATTTAGCTTCATATTATGAAAATCACATGGTGTTAGACCTTTGTAAAATTATGTTTTTCCTTCTCTGAAAATGTTTGGTTAGGTATATTTTTCTTGTGTAGAACTTCTATTGTAGATTTTGCATAACTTGCCCATAGAGGTGAGATTTGTTTATAGGTTGATGCCACCGTTGACTATTTGCCAATTTGTTGGGAATAAAAATGAGACTCATAGCGTTTCATATGGGAGCAGCTATATCATTTACATTCTGATACTTCTTTCACACAGAGCTCTCAATAATGATTGTTGCTCTATCATTCTTGGTCACGTGTGAATGTTCCACCTAATCCACCAGCTTAGATCTAGGTTATTATCTTGTAATAATAATGAGGATTAAAAAGTTAGAAAGTGAAAATTTGATGGTAGAAGTGGAAATTAACCAGGTTGACCCTGACATTCGGCTATCTAATCTCCCCACAAATGTGCTTGGAGATGGGAAACTCAACACTTTAACAAATAACCCATTCCATTTTGGGCCCATTATATTAAGTAAAATTCTGATTCCTTGCAAATTCCAAGAAATGTATCTGGATTTTCCTTCCATGCTTTGTTTTACTTCAAAAGATAGAGATACTATTGAACTCTCACTCGAAGTGTGGAGTTTTTTTTTATTTTAAAGACTTGGATTTCCTTAGTTTTCAGTATTTTGTCACATATAAAGTTTTTAAGTAGCATGAAGAAATGAAATAAGAGTTGCAAACCACACATATTTTAATTCTGCTATGTTTTAGGTATGAAGCCAGGCAAGTTGCTGTATTTATCAGATCCTCAGCTGCCTCACTGAAATATATATACATATATATATTTATATAAATATATATGTATGCATATAGATATATAGTGAAAGCATGCATACACACACACGCACACACACACACACACACACCAGACACAGAGAAAGAGAGAGAGAGAGAACGTTTTAGCTTTTTCAGAAAAGCATGAGAAATAATGTTTTCTCAGTATCTTAAGTGGGGTAATCATAACCCTAGGGAAAACGGCTGATATTGAGGATAACTACGGTGAAAAAGCCCTAAAGAAAAGGTAAAATTTATAGAGTAAAGATACAGAGGCATTGTAGAGCAGACTTTCACCAGCACAAGCCCATCTAAGTGAAGAAGCACAGGTCTAAGCCCTTCTAGAGAAAACTTTGAAGAAGACCATGCCATATTTTATCTAGGAAAGCTGTTTTGACTGAATCATCCTACTGGGTTATCATCAGCTCTTGTTGACATCCAAAGAAGTCGCATTCAGAATCTTTTATAAAGGAGAAGTCTGAGTCAAATGTCCTTTCTGGCTTTATACTTCAACATGGTAGGTCTTGTTTATAATTAATTAATTAGAAATTATTTACTCAATTACTAATTTTTGCTAGGCAACATATTAGGCACAAGGATATATCTAAATGCCACCTTCTAAGAATCTTCAGTCTTTGACATCTTCTTCTTGTCAGCCTTTTCTGACTTCACTTCCTATCCCATCTGTCTTGGATTCCATATCCTATTATTTTATCTTCCTTGCCCAAATCCTCAACTTATTTTTGCCATTGTCCTTCTGAGTTTGTGACCTCATAAAATCTTAAACCATGGTGTCTTCACATTTCCAGCTGAGCTTTGCTAGAGAAAATAATTACCTGTGCAGGTTGGTGTCACTAAAACTTTAAATACTTCAATTCTTTCTGGGCCCTTGGTATTTTTCTTTCCTGAGTCAGCTCTTTCTCAGTCTCCACTATAACTATGTCAAACAATTTCCATTCTCTTTAAGCCTTTAGTCTTCCATATTCCTACTCTATCTGAGCACTTCTTACCCTAAAGGGACAACTGGAAGCACCGCAACTCTCCACCTTTTCTTATCCAGAATGGATAAGATAGATTAAGGTTTAAGATCAGTTTTAGATTGAAATTCTGCCATTTATTGGGTGAAAATCTTCCTGAGGCTCAGTTATCTCATCTGAAAGGCACTCATGAAATGTTAACAATTCTTTTCTTTCTCTCCTTCTCCTCCTGATAGTCCTCTTCCTCCTCCTCATTTTTTCTCTTCCTTCCATGTCTCAGTCAGTTTGGGCTGCTATAACATAACAAATTGTCATAGGTTGGCTGGCTTAAACTACAAACATTTATTTCTCACAGTTCTGGACGCTGTAAGCCCAAGTTCAAGCCTCTGGCAGATCTAGTATCTAGTAAGGCCTCACTTTCTGGCTTATAGATGTACATATTCTTGTATCCTATATGGTGGAGAGCAGAGAGAAAGGAAGTAAGCACTCTTCTATTTTTTTTCCCCCCATAAGGGTACTAATTGTATCATGAAGGCTGTAGCCTCATGATCTAATCACCTCTCAAAGGCTCCACCTCCTAATATCACCACATTAGGTGTTAGAGTTTACTGTATGGATTGTGGCGGACGCAAACATGCCGTTCTTAATTCTGCTCTTTCTTCTAACGATCTACGCTTTTTCTTCCTCTGATAGAGGAAAATATATTAAAGTTAGTTCTGTTATTTCAACCCCAGATTCCATTTTTTCTGTCCTCCCAGGGACCTCCATTTGTTTTTTTTCTACTTTCTCCTACATCCCCTTTTTTGGTTCCTTTCATTAAGCATGTATGTATGTATGTATGTATGTATTTATTTATTTATTTATTTTTGAGACAGGGTCTCACTCTGTTGCCCAGGCTGGAGTGCAGTGGTTCACTCTTGGCTCACTGCAACCTCCACCTCCCGGATTCAAGCGATTCTTGTACCTCAGCCTCCCAAGTAGCTGGGATTACAGGTATGCACCACCATGTCTGGCTAATGTTTATATTTTTAGTAGAGACGGGGGTCTCGTTATATTGGCCAGGCTGGTCTCAAACTCCTGGCCTCAAGTGATTTGCCTGCCTCGGCCTCCCAAAGTGCTGGGATTACAGTGTGAGCCACTGCGCCTGGCTCTCTTAGCATTTAAATATATGCAAGTGTTCTCTACCTAAAAGCAACGTAAACTTTTCTTGAGCCTCTATATACTCCCCTGGCATACATCTTTTCTGTCTTCTTCATACTTTTGAGTTATATTTCGTATCTTCATTTGATAATATTTCCTGTGTGCTTACTGGGTGTAGATCCTGGGCTAAACAACTCACATTCCTCTTCAACTCACTGGATCTTGCTGCTGCTCACATGCTTCCACTGTGACTGTCCTTACCAAGGCCTCCAGTAACTTGGGTTGCAAAATACAATGGGCATGTATTAATACCAACCTTATTTATCATTTCAGCAGCTTGGTACATTGGTACTTCCTTTTTATGTGTACTCATTAAATATGGTGGGTTCTCAGTTCTATTTATTTATTTATTATTTATTATTTTTACTGTATACCATTTAAATGAACATCTCAGTTCTGTTTTAGAATTCTTATTTTCTCAGTCACTGTTCTTTCCCTTAATAATTCTAACCACTATCAGGGCTATTTTTTCCTTACATTTCGCTTTTGCATTTTGACCCTTATGGTCAACGCTTGCTGGACACTTCCAGGTGACACAATCACCTTAGATTCCATATGCTCAGAACAGAACTCATAATTTCCCTTCTCAAGTCTTTGCTTTTTGGGTTTCCTAGTAGAAATGTGGCTGTCACTTTTCAGTCGTCTGTCTCTGACACTTCCTATATCCAGCCAGTTACCAAACTGCAAAATCTACTTCCCAAGTATGTCTGCACTATGCTCATTTCACCCCCTACTCCAGAGCTATTCTCCTAGTTCAGATCAATGTAATCTCTATCTAAATTACCCAGGTGGGTACTAGAGATATAAAAAGTTCCTTGGTTTATAGTATCCTGACCTAGATGTAGTGTTTCTCAATTCTACAAGGGACACTTAACTGTATACTTGGCACTTAAGAGATCGTAATGCCTAGACTAAAGTAATTAATGCCTTTTAGTTTGGAGAAAAAAAACTTATAGATGGATGAAAGCTCTCCTTTAATGATGCTGAAAGTTATTTAATGAAGCATTAGGTGAGATCTCCAAAGGGAGACTATATAATTTACCAATTATAATGAAGACAACATAACTATGAGTTATTTGAAGAGGACATAAAGTTTAGTAAGGATTATACTTTCACTGAAGACTTAAGAACATCAATCATCCATTAAAAATAGAGCTACTATATATGATTCAGCAATCCCACTACTGGATATATATCCAAAGGGTGTGAAATCAGTATGTTGAAGAGATATCTGCATTCCCATGTGTATTACAGCATTATTCACAATAGCCAAGATAAAGAATTGACCTAAGCATGTGGCAATAGATGAATGGATAAAGAAAAAGTGATATATATACACAGTGGGATAGTATTCAGCCTTTAAAAGGAAGGAAGCCTTAAACAGGCAATAATTAGCTTAGCCCAGGCATTATGATCTCTTAAGTACCAAATAAAATTTTCTGTTGTTTGTTAAAACATGAATGAACCTAGAGGACATTATGTTAATTGAAATAAGCCAGACACAGAAAGACAAATACTTCATGATCTCACTTACATGTGATGTGTAGAAAGGTTGAACTCAGAGAAGCAGAGAGTAGAATGTGGTTAACAGAGGGTAGGTGGTGGAGGGATTGGGGAGATATTGATCAAAGAATAAAACATTTTATTTAGAAAGAGGAGTAGTTTTGAGAGATCTACTATACCACATAGTGACTACAGTTAATATATAAGGGGACCTCAAAAAGTTCATGGAAAATTCGTATTATAAAAAAAAAACTGTGCATGGATTTTAAAATCTTTTTGAACCAAGTAAGTTCATGCTAATTTGTTATAACATGTCTGAACAGGATATAGTTTGAGGCACTAAGCATAAGACATCAGTTTGAATAGAGTGTCTATCAGAGCAGCATGAATTCTGCTAAAATCAAAGTAAGAATGAACATCAAATTTATGGTGAAGGTGGGGTGGAAGAATGGTGAAATCTTTGATGCTTTATAAAAAGTTTGTGGGGACAATGCTCCAAATAAATCAGCAGTTTGAAATGGATGACTCTTTTTGAGAAGAGATTAAACAATGTTGAAGATGAAGATGAAGCCTGAAGTGGCAGACCATCCACATCAATTTGCCCTAGTTGTTGATGTCTTGATTGAAGACGACTGGCTTTTAACAGCAGAAACAAGAGCCAAGACCATAGATATCTCAATTAGTTAAGTTTACATAATTCTGACTGAAAACTTAAAGTACGGCAAACTTTCTACTTGATGTGTGCCAAAACCATTGTACCCAGATCAACTGGAGATAAGAGCAGAGCTTTCAGTGGAAATTTTAAACTGGTGTGATTAAGATTCTGAAGCATCTCTTCAAAGAATTGTAACAGGAGAAAAACATGGCTTTACCAGTATGATCCTGAAGATACTGCCTAATCAAAGCAATGGCTAGCAAGAGGTGGAAGTAGTCCAGTCAAAGTTAAAGTGGACCAGTCAAGAGCAAAAGTCATGGCAATTGTTTTTGAGATGCTCAAGGCATTTTGCTTGTTCACTTTCTAGAGGGCCAAAGAATGATACCTACTTATTAGGAAAGTGTTTTGAGAAAGTTAGCCAAAACTTCAGCAGAAAAATGCCCAGGAAAGCTTCACCAGAGAGTTCTACTTCACCACAATGATGCTCCTGCTCATGCCTTTCATCGAACAAGGGTAATTTTGTGAGCATTTTGATAGGAGATCATAAGCATCCGGTTTACAACACTGATTTGGCTCCCTCTGTCTTCCTTTTGTTTCCTAATCTTACAAAAATCTGTAAAGGGGATTCATTTTTCTTTAGTTAATAATGTAAAAAAGACTGCATTAATATGTTTAAATTCCAGGACCCTCATTTTTAAAGGGATACACTAAATGGCTACTATGATTGCTTACAAAAGTGTATTAACCTTGATATAGCTTATGTTGAGAAATAAAGTTTATATTTTATATTTTTATCTTTTAATTCCATTTCCATGAACTTTTTGACATACCCTCATATTGTATATGTAAACATTACTGAGAGAATAGATTTTAAGTGTTTTCACCACAAGAAATGGGAGATAATATATATCCTAATAGCTTGATTTAGCCATTCCACAATGTATACATATATCAAAAGATTATATTGTATACCACAAATATATACAATTTTTACTTGTCAATTAAAATTAATAAACATTTTGAAAGGAAAGGAGATCCAGATCACCTTTTGCAGCCCTTCTCTCCCCAAATAAGAAAATGAATCATTTTGTAATGGATGGCTACATCAAACCACCCTGCAGGTTAATTTTTGGTTGTGGCCAGAAAAGTAGGTAACTGTCTTACCAGGACAAGCTAGAGAATCAACAGGAGCCTAGGAAAGAAGGAAACTGTGTGGCCACAAGAAATGATAAAACTAATTTTGTACAGATGGAGATAGGGTTTGTACCTGAAAATTCCCAGCTGTGAAAGCTGGAGAGATTGTTGACAGGCTGGATTATGCAGAGCCTTAGAGAATACCAGTTTGAGTTTTCCCTTGAAGGTGAAGGGAGAATTGTGGAGGTATTTTCAGCAAAGAAATAACAAAACCAAAATTGTGTTATAGAGAAACAACATGGCAGTAGTATGAAGGATGGATAGAAGAAGGGTAACACTGGATGCACAGAGAATGGTTAGAGATTGTGGAGCTGGTGAAAGAATACAAAATTATAGTTAAATAGGAAGAATAAGTTCAAGACATGTATTACACATCATTGTGGCTATAGCTAATAATATACATTCTTGAAAATGCTAAGAAAGCAGATGTTAAGTATTCTCATCACCAAAATGATAACTATGTGAGATAATGCATATTTAATTAGCTAGATGTAACTATTCTGTAATGTATATATACTTTAAAACATCATGTGGTATATACCATACGTAGAATTTTATCTGTCACTTTAAAAAATTAAAGGAAAACGCTAAAAAAAAACCCATCAGACAATCCTATAAAAATGGACAGTTTTAAAAAGACACTTCAAAAAAGAAGATATTAAAAAAGTTGTGTCAATTCAGGTGACACAAGATGGAAAATGGAAACACTTCTTTTTTTTTTTTTTTTTTTGTGAGACAGAGTCTCGCTCTGTTGCCCAGGCTGGAGTGCAATGGCATGATCTTGGCTCATTGAAACTCTGCCTCCCGAGTTCAAGTGATTCTCCTGCTTCAGCCTCTGGAGTAGCTGGAATTATAGGCACTCGCCACCACACCAGGCTAATTTCTGTATTTTTACTAGAGGCGAGGTTTCGTCATGTTGGCCAGGCCGGTCACAAACTCCTGACCTCAGGTGATCCACCTGCCTCGGCCTCCAAAGTGATGGGATTACACACGTGAGCCACCGTGCCTGGCCAGAAATGTTTATTTTTAAATGTTAAATCAATTGAAAAGAATTGCCATGTGTATTTAACTCTTTCTAGTTTGTTGTATGCTACTTTCACATTTTTACTATCATAATGAAGGTGGCACTGAACATACATGACATATCTTGGATTATTTTCTTAAACCAAGTTGCTAGGAGTAGGAATACAAGGTTAATAGGTATGGATATTTTAAAAGTAGTTAATACAAGTTTGTGATGTAGTCTTTGAAATAACACTTCTGTAAATATTTTAAGCACGTTTTCTTTCTTTTTTCTTTGAAGAAGACACTTCAAGGTAACTGAAGGCACATTCTTTCATCTTTGACATATTCTTTTAAGTTTGATAATATTGATCCCTTTTTCCACTATTTCTAACAGAGGTTAAAACTTGATGAAATTTTGTTTTGCTTGTTTGAGTTTCCATGCACCTCTCTCATTAACAAAATCAGAGTGTTTGGCAAATGCATTAATGGCTACACCTCAGACTGTAACTATTATACAGGGGTCAAAAAAAGTTTGTTTTGTTTTTGTTTTTGTTTTTTTGATTTTAGTATTGACATTAAAAAGGTAACTTAGAGAAAATTAAAAGTAAATCAATAAAATCAGTGATATTTAGAACCTAAATAACACATTATTATATTGGAAATACATTTATTAGGTCAAATTAGGGTCTACGTTTAATGCTTGGCAGTATTCCTTTAGGTTAAGTGTTTTTTGGTTAATTTGATCAAGTCACTGAGTTGAAATGCAAAATGACAAACTTATATTAAACCATATAAACACCATTTCAAAAGAATCACCATGGTGAGAAAAACATGAATAATGAAAATATCTTGTAATGAACTTGAATGTAAGAAGGAAACATTCTTTATGGCCATTCCCATATATGAGACAAAAAGGAGCCATCTGACGAAACGATAGTGAAAACATTTTGGAATTGTGAAAAGCTGCTCTGGTGAAAATATCAAAAGAATGAAAATCAACCTGTTGTAGGAGAAATTTGGGATTGTCCAAATTAAGAGTAAATTAAATTTGTATATTTATGCCATGCAATCAAAATGAAATTGCATATCTGTACTTACGCTCATGATTCTTCCAGCCTGGTTTACCTCTGTCCCTATCTTCAGCTCAAATGCTCCCTCTTCTGTTTAAGCTTGGCTTATCTGAAGACTGAAATATTCTGCTTGTGTAGTAATAGCATTATTGTAGAGTCCAAGCAAGGCTATTTGGATCACACTGCCCCACTGTGAGAATCTTCAGACTGCTTAATATACCTTCAGGATCCTGAGAGGTTCCCCTATTTTATTGTATTTAGAATCTAGAGCTTCTTAGATAAGGGAATAGAGCCCGACCCAAAGAAAATCACCTCTAGGCTGGCCAGGGCCTGTGAGGTAATCTAGAATGAGTTATCTTTCCATGAGAAATCCTCAGTAATGCATGGTGCCTGGGTAATAATTCTGGCTGACCTCTATTTAGTACTTACTATGCATCAGGCATTGCTTTTCCAACATAATGTTGCAACTAGGGAGAACTGTATCACTGAGTACTTGATAAATGGTCAAATATTTCTAAACTAATTGGTAAACAGTGGCTAACAAGAGCCTCTTAATGGTCTACTCTACCCAAACTTTTCTACCTGTCCTAGCATTTTCCTGGGGCTGTTGGACTTGTCCACAACCCATCAGTTAAACAGTTAAAGAACTAGTACCTGGCCCTACACAGGTCCTCCAGGACCTTGCTACAGCTTCCCAGTACCCCAGCAATGGTTGGGAGGACATCTTGATGACAGTGTTCATCACGAATGTGCCAAGTACTTGGTGCTCTGGAGCCACCTGGCTGGGTTCAAATCTTAGCTTTGTCACTCATGAGACTTGTGAGCTTGGGTTAGTTGAGTAGTCTTTCTTTGACTCAATTTTTCTCATCTCTGAAACAGGATGGTGATGTATTTATCACATGGGATCTTTTTCAGACTAAATAAATTAAGACATGTAAAGCATTTAGAAGAGATCTAGCACATAATAGGTGCAATATAAGTGTTGCTTATTCTTATTAGATGTACTGATGGCTAAATGTTGTCACTATCACCCTTCAGTGCCACACTAGATTCCACTGTTGGGGAAAAGACAGGTGGTCACTGCTGATACAGTTGTGCCTCATATCTCTAGAGCTGCTCCAGTAGTTTTGAGACCTAGTTGTATGGTAGTTGAGAAAGTTTATTTCTTTACTTCTTACCTTATATTTTAAATCAATTGACAATATTTAACAATCACAAAATTTCAAATAAAAATCCATATTTCTGGCATTTTTTGAAAATTTGTAAAACTGGCAACATGAGGGCCACGTTTTAATATGGCAACAATTGGCTGGACTCCTGTGTTGCCTCCTTCTTGGGAAGGGGTATCAACTGCTGTGTTTGCCCTCCAGCCCACTGTGTTTTTTTGTAATCTGTCTGGTATTTGAGTTTGCTCTCCGTGAACTAGGCTAACCTAAGCATATCTCTTTCTTTAGAACATGGAGGCCCTTAAGTGCCACAACAACACTTTATTGCCTCTACTAGATTGTAATATTCTTTGTGAATCATGTTTTATGTTTTACTTATTTTTATGTCTTTGATTTTGCCTTATCCATAGTAGGTTACATCCTCACTCTTGGGACTAATGAAGTTTAAACTGGTGGTGATCTGAATTAAAATGGGTTTTACTTTTATATAGAAAAGAGTTATAAAAATACAATTGAAAAAGAATATATAATTGAAGAAGTTAAACAAGTTTTATGAGTTACACAGATAACATTATATAATAAAAACAGAATTCCATTTAAGTCAGTTATCAAGCTATGGTGATGTAAGAAGAACGTCAAACAAAATACTTGGATTTGAATTCCCATTCTTCCTCAGATATGACTTGGGACAAATTACCTAACCCCTGTGGGCATATTTCTGCTTTGGAAAAAATGTAGGTAATAATAAATACTCCCTGTATGTTGTGGGTATTCGATGAAATATAAAATATTGTCTGGATATGACAATGCTTTTAAAATGTTAATATTTTTATAGGTATTGTTTTAAAGACTTTTTTTGTTGTTGTTGTTGAGACAGAGTCTCACTCTGTCACCCAGGCTGGAGTGCAGTGGTGCAATTTCGGCTCACTGTAACCTCCACCTCCTGGGTTCAAGTGATTCTTATGCTTCAGCCTCCCAAGTAGCTGGGACTACAGATATGTGCCACCAAATCTGGCTAAATTTTTGTATTTTTTGTAGAGATGGAGTTTTGCCATGTTGCCCAGGCTGGTCTTGAACTCCCGGCCTCAAGTGATCCTCCTACCTCAGCCTCCCAAAGTTCTGGGATTATAGGCATGAGCCACCACACTTGGCTGGATATTATTTAAAAGACTTTAGACAAATTAAATTTAACAGAGTTTAATTGACCAAAGAATGATTTGAGAATTGGGCCTCCCTGAGAACCAAAATAGGTTCAGAGTGACTCTGAAGCTGCCACATTGTTGGATAACATTTATGGACAGAACAAGAAAAGTGATGTGCAGAAGACAGAAATGAGTCACAGAAACAGCTGAATTAGTTACAGCTGGGAGTTTCCCTTATTTGAACATGGTTTGAACAGTTGGCTGCCTGTGATTGGCAGGCATCTGAAATTCTAATTGGTACAGGAGTAGGTTATAGTCTGTTTATAAAGTTCTAGGCCAAACTTAAGATATGTAAAGAGGCAGCTTTATGTAAACAATTCCTCCCTTTGGGTCAACCTCTTAAGATGGAGAGGTTGACCGAAACCTTAGGCATTGACGTCACTCTCACACCATTGTAAATGGACTTATTTGGTCTCAAATTCCACTGGGAAATAGCAGTACAGTCGATTTTGTAAGGTGGGAATGTGGAAACAGAATGAGGGAAAAATAACCTGATTGTTTACTTTAGGTTAATTTTTTGTAAGGGTTAGAGCAGAGGGGACTTCTTTATTATGCTGGTATCTCCTATTTTCAGAAGAAAAAAAAAAACTGTTCTGCTTTGGAATCTATCTTCTTCCTTAAAGTTTCACTATGATTATGTTGTATTAGCATGAGTGATTTTGTTTTGATTTGGTCTGTTCTGTTGGGGCCTAATGCAAGAGTTCAGTCCAAAACAATGGTCTTCATAATTTTGTTTAACAATTCTCTTTTTTTGGTCAGGTTCTCACCTAGATGAGAGTGTGACCAAAACTTAGGGCTTTGGTGCTACTTCATATTACTATTATTTTGGGTTTTCTGTCTTAGCACGTTATTGATAGGTTATAGTGTCCTCATGATCAGGTGTTTCTTTGAGATTTTGTCATTCCAGTCAAAGAGACCATCTGACATTCTACACATGACTGTCTGCAAACATTTAAAACTTTGGAGAGATATAGCATACCAGGGAGAATACTATTGTGACTGTCAGAATGATAATGATAATGACCACTATAGTGACTGGCAGGAGCATACCAAGAATTTAGAGTATGCTCCTTAGCCAGAGTTCCTATTGGTTCCTATTAATCAATTAAAATTAAATAGCTCAAAGAATAAGCCAGGTGAAAAGTCTACATGTTTTAATTAAGAATCCTGTTCATTAATCTCTTGTAGCTGAATCTCTACAAAATCCAATTTGTTTATTCATGTACAATAAGAAGTGTAAGCCACTGTGCAGATTTCTCCCTGTTCAGCCTGTAGGTAATCTAGAGCTATCTAGCACAACTTTAGCAAGAGAATTTAAAGAAGTCTGCTGCACAGCCATAGGTTTTGCATTAAAATCTGCTATAGAAACTACTGTAAGGGATACATTTCTAATCATTACCTCATTTACTCCAAGCCATAGAAAAAGGGACCTAACAAATGATGCCCATCAAGAAAGGTGAAGGCTCCTGGCAATGTTTTATTTAACCTAGAATGTAGGTTAAGAGAAGTGGACTGATGTTCTATTTCTGACTGATTATGGAGTAACAAAGGTGTCATTAAAATTCCTAGCCTACACTGGCCCTTCATCTTGCATCTGTCAAGAGATAAGGTTGCTCATGTATAAGGTTGTCTGTGAAATCTAACACAAATAAAAATATACTCCATGGGTACACACAAGGCCCCTTTTCCCACTCTGTTGTTCAAAGAGGCATAAGCAAGGAAAAAATTAAGAAAGGTTAGGAATCTTATGATAGGAGAGAAGTCTTGTTCCATGATCTTGGGAAAGCTTTCTATGTATAGGATGCCATCTGCTTCTAGGGAGAAATTTCTCTGGTTAGCTTTACCTTAAGGTCTCTAACAAGTATTTGGTTTCAAGAGGCTGGGCCTTCTGAATTGTAATATTATAGACTCAAGGTTCAAAGTCCCAGCACTTTATTGCAGTGTGGGTGGCAAGGGAAGTCTTTCTCTGATGGTGTTTCCAGAAGGCCCAATCTCTAAGTTTTAGACCATGAAGGGTTTGACTGTACTCGGTCAGTGGATCATAAAAAGCTCTTTTTACCTAATGAAAATACACTTTGGCACAATGCATTAAAGCCTGCATTGTAGCATTTAGGCATATGAGAATTTAGGTGCAGAAGATACATAAGGTTCTATTATTAGAGGCTTTGCAGTGACTGTTTCATAAATAGTCAACTCATGTTTTGATTGGAAGAGGAACTGATTGTCATCAGTCTGCAGTACCTTTGACCAAGACAATTCAGTCCATTCAGTTAGATTTGCCTAATCCTATTATATCTGTAACATCTTATGTTTTACAACTTGTCCAGTGAAACAAGTACCTTTATTGTTGGAGATTTCTCTAGGAATGTCCCATGACAGAAACACATTTCTTGATAACTGTTAAGCTATTTGAGCTATGGTTATTGCATTAGCCTTCTTGCATGAGAAAGCTTGTATATAACTAGAAAACATGCATTACAAATAACAATTGAATAGAAGCCATGTGTAAATGTTCAAATGGCCCATCAAGTAGCAAAAATGTCCTGAAGTTTTTATTGTCTTCCTGGGATTATGGATTTGACAAAACAAAATAAACCACTTTGGCAACTTAGAATAGTCATGACACCAATAAAATTTTAAAAATATAATTTGGATGCAATCTCAGCTCACTTCAACCTCTGCCTCCTGGGTTCAAGTGATTCCCAAGTAGCTGGGATTACAGGTGTGTACCACCATGCCTGAATAATTTTTGCATTTTTAGTAGAGATGGGAGTATCACCATATTGGCCAGGCTGGTCTTGAACTCCTGACCTCGAGTGATTCACCTGCCTTGGCATCCCAAAGTGCTGAGATTACAGGCAAGAGCCACCATGCCTGGCCAAGTGTAGAGCTTTCAATGATGGAAGTTTTAATCACACAAGAAGGACCAGGCAGCTCTCCAGACTCTCCATGAGTCCACACTCAACATTGAATTTATATTATCTTAAATACAAGTTTTGTTTCTTCAATTCAGGTGCATAGCACTGTTTGTTAAATGGGTTATTATAGGCAACTTAACTTGAACCATGAACCTCATTCAAATGGTATATTTTAACAATTTCAGTACTGGCTGATCTAGCATAGTAATCTGCCAAAGTATTTCCTTGGTATTCAATTAGTTCTTATGCTACTTAAGTTAACAATTTTATAAACTGGTCAACTTCTTCATTAGAGTTTTTAGTATTCCTATCCCGTCCAAATGATATAATTCTAGAGTTATCAGAAACCTGTATTCAAGAGTGTTCATGAGTATTCTTTCAAACCTTTCCATGAACCTCCTTGCGGACACAACATTTTAGGATTTTACTTGATTGTAATGGGCTTTCAGAAAGTTCATCAGAATTCATAAACTGTCAATAAGACTTAAAATGGTTATGGTTAAAGATGCAAATGACAAGGAAATTTGGCTGTTTCTGTATCCTATATTAATTTGACATAAATAAACATAATTATTATCGATAACATATACTAAGACATATCAGAATATTAGGAGTCACATACAATTTTGAAACACATATTCATAATATATTCATAAAAATATAACTCAGAGAATGTTAAGTATCATTTATTTTACAATGCTTTCCATTTTATTTACCATATCAAATAAGCCTATTTATTATTTCTTCTTTGGATGCTTCAGGGACCTTTTGGAACATCCTAAAGTTAGTTTGATGTAAAAAATACTTAATTTTAGAATTTGAAATTTGATCTTAGGAAGCCTATCAAATATGCCAAAGGTTTTAAACACTGTTAAAATAGAATCGCAGATTACAGCAAAATAATAGCAATTCATTTAGCCTAACTGATAATTAAAAGGTTTTCAAAAGCAAAAATCCTGATTCTTTGATGAAAAGGAGACTCAGTTTTCCAAATAATCAAAAGACATAATAAAGACAGCATAAAACAAAATCTGTCTCTCCTCTATTTCTTTGCATTTTACTCAAAAGGTGGACGAAAATCTTTCACTCTTATTAATACTACAATAAATTCTTATTCAAAGGAGAAAACAGACTTTTACTTTTCTCTCCTGTGAACTCTGCAGAGAAATATGAATTTGACTTTTGTATTAGTGTATAATCAATACTACAGCTAATTTTAATAAAACCTTATAAACAAATACATTCACCTTCAATCAGCTTTTGAACACACAGGATTTCCATAATCCTTTTTATAGCTTCTTACATTTTTTTCTATTTTCCCTCAATCTTGAATATCCATTAAATTTTATCTGTGTCATTGTTTCATTTTGAAAGAACCTTTAAAAAACCTCTAAACTAGACAAAACTATTTTTTCTCAACAAACACACATTTTCATTTTCTCATCAAAGACAATCTTGCTTTTCTTGTACACTTTGCATATGCAATTATTTATTTTATTTTGTTTATTTGTTTTTTTAAGACAAGAGTCTCACTCTGTCACCCAGGCTGAAGTGCAGTGGTGCAGTCTTGGCTCATTACAATCTCCACCTCCCGGGTTCAAGCCATTCTCCTGCCTCAGCTTCCCTAGTAGCTGGGGTTACAGGTGTGCATCACCATGCCTGGCTAATTTTTGCATTTTTAGTAGAGACAGGGTTTCACTGTGTTGGCCAGGCTGGTCTCTAACTCCTGACCTCAAGTGATCCTCCCAGCTTCGCCTCCCAAAGTGCTAGGATTACAGGCATAAGACACCATGGCCAGCCAAATTATTTACTTTAGTAGTTATAGTTACATATATTAACTTAAATTTTAACTCTTAATAATTCTAACTTCCATGTAAAACCTAGGAAGTAAATGATTTTGAAGTGTTTTATATCAGTATCTGCAGATGAAAACCATTTCATAATTTTTTAGAAAGATGTTTCCTCAATTATTTTTAATAAATCTAAATATATTTACCTTTTCAATATCATATAAAAATAAGATACTAAAGCATAAATTTATGTTAATAATTAATACTTCAATATTTTAACTTACTTAGAAATGACTCAGATATTTAATGAGTATTTATTTCCGAATTTATTCTTATTTTTTATTTTTATTTTTTGAGGTAGATCTTGCTTTGTCACCCACATTGGAGTGCAGTGGCATGATCTTGGCTCACTGCAATTTTTGCCTCCCAGGCTCATGTCATTCTCCCACCTCAGCCTCCTGAGTAGCTGGGACTACAGATGCACACCACCATGCTTAGCTAATTTTTATATATTTTGTAGAGATGCGTCTCATCATGTTGCCTAGACTGGTCTCAAATTCCTGGGCTCTAGTGATCCTCCCACCTCAGTCTCCCAAAGTGCTTGGCTTATAGGTGTGAGCCACTGCTCCTTTCCCTATTTCTGAATTTAACATGGCTTTAAGATTTTAAGTTTCTGGAAATAATTTTGAAAAAATAACATAGGTATTCTCCCTAATGTCTTTCCCAGTCATCATGGGTCCTGAGTGGCACCTAGCATGGCTAGGAAGGCCAGGGCCCATCTGGGTCCCTAATTTATACACCAAGTATAGAGTCAAGGACCGAGGATGGAGCTACGAAAAAGATGTCTGTAGGATCCAACCCCTCTCAGCATGGCCAGGAGGCAAAGCTGGAGGAGGGAGGGCAGGGCCATATTGGGCTTGGCTGTGCCCTGCAGCTGGTGGCCCAGGTACAGTGGACATACATGTCTCCAGACCTGACCATGACCACCTCTCCATGCCTCAGAACTCAAAGGCTCAAAATCAAAGACATAAGTTCACAGTAAGATGTGTGAAAGGCCTCAGGGAAGCCCAGTAGTCAGCCTTTTCAGTGTCAGCTTACAGACAAGTCAAGCACATATCAAAATTTTACAGAAGCAGCAATTTTATGACCTTAAAACATATAGCAAAAACAGCATAAACCTTTCTGACCAGTAGACCCAGAAAAACAAAGTCTGAATTATATTTAGTATTGGCAATTCTGAAGATACTCATATTTTATTTTGCCAACAATGTAAAAGCTTGCTTCATTTGCCAAATATTATATAAGATCAGAAAGAAACATCTGATACACATAACACATATATACATATAGACAGACACACAGACAAGAGCAGAAGTTAAAGTTTTCAGAAAAATTTTTCATTTGCTAGTTTCCAAATAGTTTTTCTTTCCCCCACTTCAGACTATCAATATTCCAATTACCTGTTTCATTGTTCTAAGCAATTCTTAGCTAGAAAATCCTAAAATTTCACTTCTAAAGGGATGACTTTTAGGTAAAATAATGTAGAAATTTTATCTCCCAAATGCATACAGCTGAGACTTTAGGCCTACATGTTGTACCATCTTTTGCACAAATCAAGGAAGGAGGATGTGAATCCTCCTTCCCAGTTAAGACAGGATGGATACGAAAAGGTACTTCAGAGGTGAGACTTCTTACACAAATCTAAGTCAATGATAAGAGTCTCTAGTAACTTAGTCTTTCCTCTCTTCCTACTGCACAGAGGCAGACACCCTTAAAAATGGAGGTCTCCTTTACATATGTAAATTTCCTTTAAAAATGTGTTTCAAAATAGCCAGCTAAATGCCAGAAAGGTGAATTTGGAGACCAATTTAGTTCAATAGGCAGTCTTTTTAAGTTAGCCACTATTTTTTAGCTAAAATTACTGAGTTCAGGTTGGAGTCCATGAATTAATAAGGCCAGGAAATAAATCTCTAAGTGTGGTCTCAGCATGGATAGCTCTGAAAAGAAAAAAGTCTACTTTACTTGAGGGCCTACCTTCCATGAACACTTTATATAACTCGCTTTTTATCTTTGGGGCAGGATAGTAGTAACTACGCCAAAAGATTAGCAGATTCAATTTTTCTTGTCAATTAGTTGCTTAAGCTTTCTATTTGCCTTTTGAAAGCCTTTTAAAAGAGGCAATAGGAATATTAACTTTTTTAGAAGTTTCTGCACATTAATAGGCATCCTTGGATATGCCTAATTTGGGAGCCTTCATTTTTAAATGCACTTCTTAAAGTGTGGTGTTGGTGTTGTTTATTTGGACCATTCCACTATAATTTTAAATTATCTTTATAAGATTTTGCCATTTTTGTATGTATTTGTGGCTGGTAGGACCTAAAAAATATACATGTAGAGGTATGGGGTAGACAAAAGTTGAGCACTCCATTCTTCAGAAATTAAGGATACCATTTTTATGTTGAATATTGGTTTTGGCTCTCACATCTCAATCAACTAAGCCAAAGATTTTTCCCTACCTAATGCATTGCAGAACACAAAATCCTGGTGAATTTCTGAAAACCAGAGTTCACACCTTCTGCAGTATTGCCATTTCTTGCCAGTTTGTCTGACCAGTCAGCTATCTAAGACTTCTAACTGGATATAAACCAGTTAATTATTGAGTCTAACCCAGTCCAGTGTCTGTCATGACTTCTGAACCCAGTTCAGATAAAAAATGTGCACATCCAAATTCAGATAATCAAAACACAAACACATGGATCTCCATAATTGGAGAGACAACTTACCCATGATCCCCTGTTGATTCGAGAGAGCAATGGATACAATGGAGCTGGTGGGTACCTTGCTTCATCACTCCGTGCTCCTGGGGGTTGCTGGAAGCTCTACTTCAAATCTCACTTCTGAGGCCATCTGTTAAAAGAAAACCTTTAGAAAAATTAAATTTTAAATTCAGTTAAAGAACAATTCAAGAGTCAGGCAGCCCTCAGAACCAGAATACATTCAGAACGACTCTTAGACTGTCACAAGGTCAGATGATATTTATGGACAGGAAAAGAAAAGTGATGTACAGAAGATTTCCATCTTGGTGCAGAAGATGGAAATGAAATACAGAAACAGTGTTTGAATATGTTTTGAACAATTGGCCACCTGTGATTGGCTGAAACTCTATGATTGGTAAAAGAGTAGTTTCTAGTCTGCTTAGAAATGTTTAAGTCAAGCTTAAAATATGTAAGGAGGCAGCTCTAGGCTCAATTAAATTTTACAATATGATTGTATTTATATTAGTGTTTACAGATGAGAATGCCAAGGCTCTAGAAGGACTTGCTACTTTGTGGAAAGGTCAGAATTACAACCCAAACCTCAATCATCTGGGCTAGTAGGATTTTTACTGAAGCATCATTCACATTGCACCTAAGTGTAATTAAAAGATTAAGAATTAAGGAGAATAAAAATACTCTACTGGAGGTGGGATAAATGAGGGATCCAATAAATTTGTTTTATTATAGCTATGTTTATATGCTAATCACCCTAGTATGTAAAAGAAAACCAAAGGATTGAATGAAATGTATTCTTCATTTGAAACCCCCACTCCCTTTTTTGAGCATTTTCATGGAGTAAAAGGTATGTACTACAACTTAGTTTTTGGGCTTCTTTATTTTTTTGATACCGAGTCTCACTCTTCTTGCCCAGGCTAGAATGCAATGGCGCCATCTCGGCTCACTGCAACCTCCGCCTCCCGGGTTCAAGCGATTCTCCTGCCTCAGCCTCCCGAGTAGCTGGGATTACAGGCACGTGCAGCCACGCCTGGCTAATTTTTGTATTTTTAGTAGAGATGGGGTTTCACCATGTTGACCAGGCTGGTCTCGATCTCCTGACCTTGTGATCCACCCGCCTTGGCCTCCCAAAGTGCTGGGATTACAGGCGCAAGCCACCACACCCGGCCAGTTTTGGGGCTCTTATTGGTAAAGTTCTCAGTTAGTAACTAGGAACGTTTTTTTTTTTTTCTTAAGAAACTTTCCCTTTTGATCTGGTTTATATGAGGGCAGGTGAATGTTTTTAAAAATACCTTTCTTTTGTCTTAGATCTCTGGCTTTTAGGAAGCAGAATGGCATGTTGAAAAACAAGGTATTTTTAGAAACTGCATCTTTCATTCACTCTTGTGGCCTGGGGCAAGTTACTCTGAGTCTCATTTTTCTTATTTGTAAAATGGTGAGATTTTATTAACTTAAGGGGTACCATGAGAAAACATGCTTGACAATGTGCTCAATGTTAACACATTGTTATTTAATTGTTTATTCAGTTGCAGGTTAGAGTTTGAAACTCAAAGAGATGTTAAAGTTTATCTCACGCAATTCCTTCAATTTATATATGAAAAGATTATATATGAGAAAGGGTCAAGCTAAGACAAATTTAGTCTGCTCATATTGCATTGATAATTATATACCTGGCTAAGTATTTCATTTTCTAAACAATACTTCTTTAAAAGACTATATAAATAAATAAGTAAAAATAAATATATACATATACATTTAACAAAAGTAAAATTATAGACTATGCATTTCTAGCAAAACAATTTTAGACATGGTGAACACATACAATAAATCTTTATATTTCTGCCAGATTCTATCAGAAGTGTGTTGGGAAAATTTATGCAAATATTGAAATTAAATCCTAAACTACTTACAAAATTATTTATTATATCATATATTAAGTATCATATTATCCAAATATAAGGTTATGTGGAGTGAAAAAGACCACAATTTTCTAATAAGTGAAACTTTAAAACTACAGAAAAGCCTTTGTTCTTGGAAGTATAACTGTGTTAATAACAATAATAGCAATGCATCATAATTACATACAAACAACAAAAAATGAAAATCTTTCTTTTTCTGTTTTAGCCTTGGGAGAATGAACTCGTTTTATAGATAAACTGATACACTTGCTCCCCAGCCACTACTCAACATATATTTATATAACTTGCCTACAGAGGTGAAACCCCTCGGAGGCTGCTTTTCATGAAGACACTAAGCTCAAAGCATTTACGACATGCTTTTTGACCCTGACCCTGTCACTTTCCTCTCTCTTCTAACCACTATGAGGGGTTTGTAAAAAACCTTAAAAATATCAGTGTCAGCTTTTTCAGAATTTTTCATATATTTTTTTCAGCGACAGCTTTTGTGTCTTGGGACTGCAGGGGTGAGTCTGTGCACTGTTAGTGCTGAGATTCCTGAGTTCCCAGCACCAGCCCTTGCCTCACTGCCCAGCTCCCCACTGGGCATATCCTCTCATGTCAAAGATTATAACTAGATTGTGAAAGCTAGGTTATTTTGTTTTAAATGCATTTCCTTAGATTTTCTTAAGCTATAAAATGGTTTGGTCATGATGT
The DNA here is from genome assembly GCF_000951035.1 of Colobus angolensis palliatus. Classification (NCBI taxonomy): domain Eukaryota; kingdom Metazoa; phylum Chordata; class Mammalia; order Primates; family Cercopithecidae; genus Colobus; species Colobus angolensis. The sequence goes on along the minus strand of NW_012115611.1, from coordinate 3,130,736 downwards.
TTGTTTTATATATATAAAACACAGTCACAAAATAGCACTTTATGAACTTAAGTACTTTTTTGAAGTGAAGTAAATATTGATGCAATTATTAATTGCATTATTAATTTTTCCTTTTACATAAGGAAAAAGAGAGCAGAGAACACAATTCTTCAGACGCTTATGCCTTCAGACAAAAAGGTTAGAAATCCTAAAAAACAGAAATCATAAAAAGTAAACTTTTTAGTTAAAATAGGTTTTGCAAAAATATTTAGGAATAAATCATATAAAATTCCCCAAGTAAAAAATAAACATAGAAATCTTGAGTAATTAGACAAGGTTTTAATTAACTTAACGATATTTTCTGTACCACATATAAAAGGAGATAGAGAATATCTGGCCTATCAGCACAACGTTGGGTATTTGAGTTATTCAGGTGAGTGTGGAAGTGACAAAATTTTCATCATTATAAAAGTCTTCTATGCTCATTAAAAAATTGAGCTATTCAAATATACTCTTTTGATATCCAAATATCATTGTTTGAATAATCTGTTATTTGGCTTTTTGTTTATTAATTATCAACAGGACTCAACAAGAGATGAAGGCAATGAGACTGAAGACAACAGCATGAATAAATTAAGAAAGAAGAAAGTCACTAAGCCACATATTTGTTCAACTGAAGTGGAAGAAATGGATATGTCCAGTTCAAATGGTATCTAGCTGCTCTGAGCCCTCAGAAATGGTGTGGTCAATGGCCATCTCCATTTGGTCTTTCTTTTCATAAAACATCTTCATTTCTTTTTTTGGGAGAAGCAAAAGGACAAATAAAATTTATTCCTATATAGGTGTCATAAAAGATGGCAAATATAAGCTTACAATGTGAATATATAAAAATAACCAATCAAAATATTTACAATGTAAAGAGGGTTAGGATTTGGATGATAGTAGTAGAAAAAAAAAGAACAAAACAGAGGCATGTATGAGTAGGAAGAGAGACAGTTTTCTGCTCTGAAAATGAATACAGCAATCGTTACGGAGGATTTGAGGGGCCATAAGAATGGTATGGAAGGTGTTTTCGTAACACATTTTGGAACTCCAACTGGATCTCAACAGATCTGAGACACTGCTAAAACTAGAAGTTAATTTGGGCAACAGGCTCAATCCTAGGAATCACTGTGTCCCTAGGAATTCCCAGCATATGATTATAATAAAAAGAAGTCAGATTTTAGTAGAATTTATCTATCTATCTAACTATCTATCTATCTATCTATCTATCTATCTATCTATCTATCTATCTATCTATTTAAAGACAGAGTCTCACTCTGTCACCCAGGCTGGAGTTCAGTGGCATGATCTTGGTTCACTGCAATCTCTGTCTCCCGGGCTCAAGCGATCCTCCTGCCTCAGTCTCCTGGGTAGATGGGATTACAGGGCGTGCCACCACGCCAGGCTAATTTTTTGTATTTTTAGTAGAGATGGGGTTTCACCATGTTGGCTGGTCTGGTCTCAAACTTCTGACCTCAAATGATCCACTTGCGTCAGCCTCCCAAAATGCTGGGATTACAGGCTACAGACATGAGCCACTGTACCTGGTCTGTTTTTAAATTCTCTACAAGCAATGCACTTTCTTGGCCAGTGACTAGGGTAGACCACTTCCATTGCCCCTCATTTAATATGTCACTGCTAGGAATATACTATTGTCTCAAGTATTCCTCTCCATATTATATTAAGAGACAGCTGAAAACAATGGGAATATATTTTAACATTTTTCCTTATTGCTACAGAGAGGATCAGAAACCAAATGGGTTGCCAGAAATTAGGGAATACAAGCAAACCCATCATGGGACCTGGCTCTGATGAGTCTCATCTGTCACATCATGACAAGGACTCTCAGGATGAGACCACAGTGATAACACCATTGCCCCCCCGAACAACAACCAATGTTCCTGGAGGTGAATTTAACCCAAACTCTGGTAAGGATTTACTGGTAAGGTTTCTGGAACAAACTGGTATGTGGTTCTAGCCACTAACCCTAAGTTTGTATTTGAATTAGAGAGAATGTCATGTTGGTTGAGGAATACTAGCCTGGAATCCAGAACACTTACAAAGATTTTTATACCTATCTTTTATAAAATGCTTTGTAGTTTTCTTTACCCTTTAGGCTGTTCATCTGGAAAATAGCGGGGTTGCAATGGAAGATGTCCTGCCTTTTCTAAAAGTAAAATCCTATTATTCTAAGTTTCTGGCTGATTGATAATGATGTAACTATTTTGGTACATGAGTGTATTGATTAAAACTCACTTGAATGAAAATGCTGGAAATTAGTTATAAAAGGAAATCTAAAAGCCAGGCACAGTGGCTTACACCTGTAATCCCAGCACTTTGGGAGGCTGAGGTGGGGAGATCACTTGAGAACTGGAATTCGAGACCAGCCTGGGCAACATAGGCAGACCCCCTTTCTACACAATAAAAAAATTAGCTGTGTGTGGGAGCACATGCCTGTGGTCCTAGCTACTTAGGGGAATGAGGTGGGAGGATCATTTGAGCCCAGGAGGTTGAAGCTACAGTGAGTTGTGATTGTGCTGCTGTATTCCAGCCAGGGTAACAGAGAGAGACCCTACCCCACTACCTGCCTCAGAAAAAAGGAAATCTATAATGACAGGGTTAAACATACAAGATTTGAAAAGATGAGAATATACCAGAGTGGGAAGTTAGAGGGATAGTGTCTACCACGTTACCCTCACTTCTGACACAAATTACAAGTTTTGGAATTCCCCAAGTTAACCTTAGTTTAGATAATTTGCTGGAAGGACTCACTGAACTCACTGAAAGCTGTTATATTCAAGGTTATGGTTTATTACACTACAAGGATACAGATTAAAATCTGCCATGGGCAGTCCAGGCAAGTTCTAAGCACAGAATGTTCACTTGTTCTTTGTTCACTTGTCCTTTCTTAGTGGAGACACGGACAGGCAGCACTATTCTTTTGGCAATGACATGAGGAATATTGCCAACCAGGGAAGCTCACTTGAGTCTTGGTGTCCAGAGTCTTTACTGGGGCTTCATGGTTAACTGGGCATTTGGCTGACCTCACTCTCCAGCCCCTTTGGGGATCAAGCAGTTACTGCATGACTTGAAGTCACCACTATAAATAACATTGTTAGAGTTTCTGGCGTGGCCTAGAACCTCTTGATAACAAAGACACTCTTGTCAGGCAAGACATTCTAACTGTTTGGAAGGGACCAAGGGCAGAGACCACAGCTCTCTTTGGGCAAGGTTAGATCCTTTAATACACACAGGGCCTGAGGAGGAGCTGCAGCCTGGAAAATAAACACTATCAGAATTCTGTATGTATTAGTCTTCTATTGCCACCATAACAAATTACCACAAACTTACTATCTTTTTGAAAACACAAGTGTACTATCTCACAGTTTTTTATGTTAGAAGTCTAGGTTGGTTCATCTGGTTTCCTTGTTTCAGGCTTTCCAAGGCTGAAGTCAAAGTATTGCCATCTGGGTTCTTATCTAGAAACTCCAGGGAACAGTACATTTATAAGTTCATTCAGATTGTTGAGAGAATCCAGTTCTTTGTGACTGTAGAATTGAGGTTCTTGTGTCCTGGCTGGCTGTCAGCTGGGGTGACCCTTATCTCCCAGAAGCCTCTCTCTGTTTTTTTTTTTTTTTTTTAATCTCAGAGATAGCATTGCCTCAAATCCTTCTCATATTTAGAACTTCTCTGAATTCCCCTTCTTCCACATCCCTTTTCTGCCTTCAGCTGGAGAAAGCCATCTAATTTCAAGGGCTTACAAGGATAATCCAAGATAATATCCCTATTTTAAAGTCCATAACCTTAATTACATTTGCAAAGTCCCTTTTGCCATGCAATTTAACATATTCATGTGTTCCAGAGATTAGGTATGGTAGGAATTTTCGTACGGCTATTCTGCCTACTGATACCGAGAGGAGGCAGGGAAATACTGGGTAGAAGAGGGCAGTTCCCCGGCAAAGGCCCCACCCTCAAGCCTGGAAACCCATGGCCCTGAATAGGAACAGGCATTTCTGTTTTTGTTCCAAAATGTTGCCTTTTCCAAGACCACTCTGGCCCACCATGTCCCTATCCTATGCCCATATAAACCCCAAGCTCCACTGACAGAGCAGCAGAACAGTATGGCAGAGAAGGAGCATCTGAAGGTGGAGAGGAGTTCAGCTGGGGACGGTTGGAGAGGAGATCCGTCGCGGGACAGCCGAACTCCAGGGGAAAATCGTATTCCCACTCCATCCCATTTCCTGCTCCCCAACCATCCCACTGAGAGCCACCTCCATCACTCAATAAAATCCCCACATTCGCCATCCTTCTAGTCCATGTGACCTGATTCTTCCTGGACTCCGGACAAGGAGCTGGGTACCTAGAGAATAGGGTGTAAAAGGCTGTTACCCGGACTTTCCACTGAGCTGGTTAACACTTAGCCGTCTGTGGATGGTAGAGCTAAAAGAGCATGGTAACACCCCTAAACACTGCCACAGGGCCGCAACCCAAAAGTGCTCATCTTGCACGTTCCCCCCTCCCATAAGTGGTTTGAGTGCAATGGCCAAGTAAATGAGTCACGTCCCTGTTGCAAGCCCCGCGAGGAGGTCAGGGAACTCTCCCATCTCACTACCACACCATCTCTCGTAACTGAATTTCTCTCTCTACTTTGGCTTTATGAATTTCTCCAAAGTGAAGAGCATGAACACTAACAACCTCTGAACGTCAGGCAGCTGTTGATACAAATGCCCACAGGGGCCAGATAGTTAATACAAAAGATGGGCTGGTGTAAGAACATAGGGAGTGGTTCTGGTCATGAGAAAACTGGCGCGGAGAGCAACAAACTATGGCCCAAAGGCCAAATTCAGCTTGCTGGTCAGTTTTTCTAAGTAATGTTTACAAATTGTTTATAGCTGCTTTTGTGCTGAAATGACGTTGTGCTAAATGAGTAGCTGCAACGAATACCATATGGCCTACATGGTTTTAAATATTTACTATCTGTTCCTTTACAGAAAATGTTTGCCACCCCGTTAAGTAGAGGTTGCCTGCCCATCTAGACTACCTCAGAGTTCCAACCAGTTGTTGCTGTGGAGAAATACCTACCCAGGGTTGCCAGATCTAGTTTCAAAATAAATTTGAATTCAAGATTTTTACATAAAATTTTCTAATAATGAAGTGCTGTCCACTATTTCAAAAAAGTTTCTGAACACTGGGAAGACTAATCAGATAACATCTGCTGGCCACACTGGCTCCTCCAGAGCTTATGGTCACTGTTTTATATATTCTAGTTTTAGCTGCAAAAGAGAGATGGATTTTCCATTTCTTTGTCTTAAGCCAGAAATCTGGAGAAAGATCTTGTGTCGTGAGCTCTCTTTGCACTGTCAGTTGTGACTTAGGGCATGGGTACCGTTACTAACTCAACTTCTTTAGCTCAGAAGCTCCCTTTTTGGCCCAGGGTGTATTAAGTTCTCTATAGGCCCTCAGTACCAAAAATTTAAAACACAAACCAATACATATATATAATTAAAAAATAGATTTAAAAATAAACCCTCAAAATAAGTGTAAGGAATTTTGATATGGTATTTCTTCTTTGGAATAACTTCTCTGAGTTTTTCCAAAAATAATATTTTGTTTTTTTCAAAGAAAAGCCCCCTTTCCCTCCCACTTTTTATTGTATTGCTTTTTTTCCCCACTTTGTACCTGGTTATTCTGCCACCTGGGCTTTCCAACAATGTCTGCACTAATATGATGTGGCCAGAAGGTAGCACAAACAGGGTGACTCTCACCATAGCCACAATGATGAAAGACGGCTGGACCTTGAAACAGCATGGTACATTATACTAGGTGTGCAATAAGCTGAATGCATTCCAGGGTTTTCTCTCAAATGCACTTTTCCCTTTCTTTGAATTGGTGTTTCTGAAGCCCAAACGTCTCTTCGATCTCCCTTTTATAAGTGACCATGGCTTGTTCTGTATAACTGATATATGTCCTCATTGTCACTGAACACGGACAAAATTTCTCCAAGGCCTACTAGTTGCTATAGAGCTTTGACTTTTTTTAAAAAAATGTTTTCTTATTTTTTCCCTAAACATTCACAGCACTAAAACATCTTCTATAAAAACACATTGATTTAATTTATTAATCCCTTGATGGAATAGAAAAGAAGAAAATCTCCCAGGAACCACACTGTAGAAAAAACAAATGAGCTCCTGAACCGGCAATTATCTGCCAGCTATGCATCTTGTGCAACTGGGAAAGGCTGACCAAAAGGTTTAATTGTAAATAACAAGTATGATTTATTGAAGAAAATTTCAGACAATGATGCAGCAAGATGAGTTGATGCCTTGAAAATGAAATGGGATTGGATAGGTTTCTCGTATTTGGTGAAAGAATTAAACTTTTAAATGAAAAATAGATACTTAGGATATATACTAAAATATATGATGACAACTTTTACTTATCAATTAGACAAGGTCAAATCACACAGGATGTATTCATTCATTCACTCACTCACTTATTTAAAAAATATTTGTCGAATGGCTATGAGATGCCTATACTGCTACAAGTACCAAGAAAACAGCAGCAGGTAAAACTAAGCCTTGGCTCTCAAGGAGCTGATAGGCAATGGGGGATGACAGGAACATGTGAGTATACAGTGTGGCAGGTGCCAATAAGGACACTGAAGATAACAGAAACAGAATGATACACTGTTATGTGTTGAATGGTGTTTCTCCAAAATTGTTAAAATGATATCCTAACCTTTGGTACCTGATAATGTGGCTGAATTTGGAGATATACTCTTTAAAGGGGTAATTAAGGTTAAATGAGGTCAGCAGGGTGACCCCTAATTCAGTATGATTCGTGTCCCCTTAAGAGGAAGAGATTAGGTCACAGATATGCACAGAGAAAAGAACATGTGAAGGTGCTGGAAGAAGATGGCTGTCTATTAGCTAAGGGGAGGGAGACCTTAGAAGAAGCAATCCTGCTGACACCTTTGGTCTCCGACCTCTAGCCTTCAGAACTATGAGAAAATAAATTTCTGTTTAAGCCACCTGTCTGGGGCATTTGTCATAGTAGCTTTAGCAAACTAATACATGTACCCTACTCACTGTCCAGTCACAGAGCAACTTGGAGACTTCAAAATGAATCAGGGGTTAGAGCTGTCTATGTTGTGATCAAGTCTCATACAATTAATACTTCAGATGATTATGGTTTTGTTTTGTTCTTTTCTCAGCCCTTTTACTGTGTGAACTTATCTCACCCTTGCATTTGATTGCATGTCTATTATCTATACCTGCCCCACTTTATAATATAAAGTTCTATGAGGGTAGGCCTCTTTCTGGCTGATTCCTAGATGCATGTTCAGTATGAATAGTATGTGATGATGAAAAATATCTATGTTGAGTGAATGAATATTATTATCATTTTTATTGATTATTTTTGTTTTTTGAGATGGAGTCTCGCTCTGTTGCCCAGGCTGGAGTACAATGGCGCCATCTCGGCTCACTGCAACTTCCGCCTCCTGGACTCAAGAGATTGTCCTGCCTCAGCCTCCTGAGTAACTGGGATTACAGGCAGATGCCACCGCCTGGCTATTTAAAATTTTTTATTTTTATTTTTATAGAGAAAGGGTTTCACCATGTTGGTCAGGCTGGCCTTGAACTCCTGCCTTCGTGATCCACCCACCTCGGCCTCCCAAAGTGCTGGGATTACAGGTTTGAACCACCGTGCCCAGCTGAATATTATTCTTATTTTAAAATAATATGTATTCATTGTAGAAAGTTTGGGAGACACAGATAAAGCAAAAAGCTAGTAAGACTACCTATTATCCTATTACTGGTAAACCAACAAAATTACCTTTTTCCTTTTGTAAGGGATGTCTTCTTTATAGCTTATGTATAATTGCTTATTTTGTTTAGAATACTCATTATCTAAAAATTTCTATATTATTATTATTATTATTTAAGACAGTCTCTCTTTGTCGTCCAGGCTGGAGTGCAGTGGTACGATCTTGGCTCACTGCAACGTCCACCTCCCAGGCTCAAGTAATTCTTGTGTTTCAGCCTCCTGAGTAGCTGGGACTATGGGAGCACGACACCACACCCAGCACATTTTTGTATTTTTAGTAAAGACGGGGTTTTGCCATGTTGCCTAGGCTGGTCTTGAACTCCTGGCCCCAAGTGATCTGCCCACCTCAGCCTGCCAAAGTGCTGGTATTACAGGAGTGAGCCACTGCACCTGACCCAAATTTCCATATTTTAAAATGCTTATAAATTTTGCTTTAAGGAGCATTATTCATCTTGGGCTGAATACTCAATATTTCAGAGTAGGTTGGGAATACAGCAAGTGTTAATTTAGCATCAAACACTTTAATTGCTACAGTTTGTTTTAAATGGAAGGTAGTTATAAAGCCTCCAGAGTTTCAGAGTAGCCAAATGTATCAGTGATAGCACATTATCACTAATGTATTTGCATATATGGAACCAGTAATTTGTTTTTCCCGTGCTTCGTGTACTTAAAATCTACTTAATCTATGTTTCTAAACTGTCAATCTTTATGCTTACTTTTAAAGCCTAATTATATCTTGCAAAAGAATACTCAGGTATCTCTTTAGAATTATAGCTGCTCAACATCAATGATGTGACAGATTGATGAGTGTTTGGTTGCAGGCTTGATCATGATACCATTTACTAGGGCTAGAGTACTTGTACTCACTTTGTGCATTTAAGTAGCACTTATATGGTGCTTACTGTCTGCCAGTAACTGTTAATAACTTGTTTAATCCTCCTAACAAGCCTGTGAAGTAGGTCATATGTTACTGATGAGAAATTCAAGGCATAAAGAGGATAAGATTGTTGCTAGGGCAAAGGTAGGATTGGAATGGAGGTGGATGGGCTTCAGTGTTTTGTGCTAACCCAAACTACACTCTGCTGCCTCTCCTAAAAGTTCTGACAGCAACTAACATTTATAATGTGTACTATTTTCCTGACAATTCTATGTGCTATAGACATACTAATTTAATTTGTGGTAATAAACCACCCAGCATGAATCAAAACTCTGCATTCTAGTTTCAGTTCCGCAGTGAACTGATAGTGTGGTTTGGAGTAACTCATTGTGCTACTTTGGGACTCAAGCTAACGAGTTGGTTAGATTAAATGATTTATCTCCAAAATTCTCTTCTAGCCCTGAAGTTGGAATTTGCAAACTATCTTAAAAGTCTTGAAAAGAACACTTTTTATGTTTCTAATTTTAAATTGAGTATGCAGTTCAGATTTTTCATCTCCTACACTCTCATTCTTGAACAACAAAAAAAGAAAAGACGTTTGTTTGCTTATTTAAGCAAGTTTTAAATTTGACAGAAATGTGTAGACTTCTTAGAGTTAGATGCCATTAAAAAGATATAAAGCCTTTTGGGTAAAAAACTCCCAGAATAAGACAAAACCCCAGAAAATAAAACCAAATTCACTTTTAATCACATAGAAATTTAAATTTAGAAATTAACAGTTAGTTCAAGAAGCCCAAATATGTTCAATAATAGTCACCTACAGACAGACTTTTATGCTCCCTTTTTTGCTGTGAACTTATGCAAATATGTTCTAATTTCCATAAGCAAAAGGATTTTCAGTAAGTATCTACATATGATATCACTATATCCTTATGCAAATAATGTCAATTTTGACCTCGTCCTAACTGATAAATGATCTCAGGTTGTTTAGGCACAAGGTTCTTGGGAAGATGGTAAGGGCAGAATAAGAAAGGTAAGATATCCAACTCTAAGCCAGTGACATGATGAATATTAATATTTTTATTAATAATATTGACTAATTCACTACTCTGTAGTCTCCTTTTGTTTCTCAGTCCATCATGATCTCCTGAGTTAGAACCTATTTTTTTTTATTTTGCAGATTGCATGAGGGACAGCAGTCAAATTCTGGCCCCACCTCAACTCTCTTCTAGAATGAAACACATTAGACAAGCCATGGCCAAAAATCGCCTCCAGTTTGTACGATTTGAAGCAACAGACCTCCATGGCGTGTCCAGGTCTAAGAGTATCCCTGCACACTTTTTTCAAGTGAGTTTAACACATAGTTGTAATTGAATGTAATTTCATGACCGTTAGTGGCAAATGGTTCTTATTACTGTTTCTTATTTTCTTGTAATCTATACAGCAATTCAAGCTGAAAATCAATAACTTATTTTGTTTCTTCCCTTGTTCCTCCCAAATATGTTATTGCTCCCCAAGGAGCTAAATGTGTACTCTAGGATCTCAAATAGCAATTTCTTTACCCAATAGAAATACAAAACTAATTACGACTGGTAAATTTAGTCCTTCTGCCTTGAATAATTTTTCTCTATAGAATTATTTTTTCTCCCTTACTGCAATTATGAAGATTGTATTTTATTTGACACAAGAAAATTGCAACAGAAGACCCAAGAGCAAACATAAAAAGGAAAAAATGATTAAATATAAATAATTTGCTAGATAAAAAACATATTCCTTTCGGCTCCAAATTCTGATAAAATAGTCCATTGTTGTTGGATGACTTAATGAATATTATTAAATTCCCGAAAATGATGATATCAACAAATATTGTGTTTTTGTTGTTTTGAGACTTCCTTAATTTTTTGTATCAGTTTTTGTCATGTGTTTATTTTGATGACTGAGTTGTTGTGTTAATTAAATATCAAATTTCTCAGCAAGGGACATCAGGTCGGTACTATTTAAGAAAGTGTGAAAGTTAAGCATCCTCTAGGTTTAACTATTTTAAAATATTATACTTTTATCACATTAATATCAGATTCTAATTGTTAAATTTGCTTCATGTTGGGAAAAACTGGACATCTTCAAAAACACTTTTTAAAGAATTCTAACAGATTCAAACTTGTTTCTTAAGGAATTATTTGGAGCTGCTTGCAGATATTGTTTCCTCTTCATCCAGGCAAGAATATATGTTGTTTAATTTTTATAAAAAATGTGGATTTTCTTGTGGACAGGCCCAGAATATAATTCAAATGAATCTCTTCCAATCATAAGGAAAAGTAACTGGCACTTTAAGTACTTGCCAGAGACCTCAATATAAAACTGTTTGCTATTCAGTTTTTATCAAATTTTAATCATTTATTTTACTAATGGCACCTACAAGTCCATATATATGGACCATTACTCTAGTTTCTCAGTGGAATCCTTTTACAAAAATAAAACAGTATGCTGCTTATACTTGCTAAGGATTGATATAATTGACATAAAGAGAAAAATTCTGCATACTTTTTTTATCCAACTGTTACTGAAAATATTTTTCACTATTTTGTTCAATATCCCACATATAAAAAAAATTTTTTTCTAGAGTTTAGCTAGAAAAAAAGTTTGTCTATCATGAGAATTTTAATGTAACTCATTGTACATTATAATTTTAATGTAACTCATTATATATGGCTATACTTATTCTTAGTCCCAGTTTCCTAATAACTAACTTCACTATTTCATTACCTCATTATTATTATTTTGCTCTCATTTAATGATCATAGAGTATCGATTTTTTTTAAGAAGCCACTTTAAATTTATTTTTGAAACTTGTGAAAGTATAAATAATGAGTATTAGCACAATGAATATTTGTAATTTAAGACAAAATAATTTATTTTGGAAAATTTGCTGTGAATAGACATTAAAAATAGGTTTAAGAGGCCGGGTGCGGTGGCTCATGCCTGTAATCCTAGCACTTTGGGATGCTGCGGTGGGTGGATCACCTGAGGTCAGGAGTTTGAGACCAGCCTGACCAACACGGTGAAACCCCGTCTCTACTAAAAATACAAAAATTAGCTGGGCCTCATGACAGGGGCCTGTAATCCAGTTACTTGGGAGGCTGAGGCAGGAGAATCACTTGAACCTGGAAGGCAGAGGTTGCAGTAAGCCGAGATCACGCCGTTGCACTCCAGCCTGGGCAAAAAGAGTGAAACTGCGTCTCCAAAAAAAAAGAAAAAAACGGATTCATCTGTGCAAAGTAACCTAAACATCGTGTGTGTGTGTGTGTGTGTCTGTGTGTGTACCTTATTCCATCTCAAAAGAAAAAAAGATTCATTTGTGCAAAGTAAACTAAACATTGCATGTGTGTGTGGTGTTTAAGGTTTAAACCTTACAACCAACTTATATTATCTCTGTTCTATCAAAAGTGTTGATTTTTATTTACATTGTATGCACATAATATAGGCTCTTTCTATATTTGATCTAGCCAAAACATGATACATTGCTATAGACTCGTAACTAATTCTTGGCTTATTTCAAAAGATAACCTTTACTATGGTCCAAGTTTCATTTGTGATAAGGATTTAAGTTACTCTGCAAAAATTTTATTGAGTCCATAGTGATCTATATTGAAGATGAAGTTGTTCCAGTGCTTTATATCTATAAACCTGCTTCAGACAATATATTATGATGAATATATTCATGTATATTTGTATATTTCCCATAACTAATAGAGAGTAGTTTGCATTCTCTATGTCCAAGAAAAGAATAAAGCAAATTACAGTGCCAGAAAAGAGTGTCCAAAAAAATACGGATTAAATAATCTAAAGAATAAAGTGCGACTGTTTACTGTTTTTTGAGTTCATGAAGGACTATTGGAGTGAAATGGCTACCAGCTGTTCTTTACTACTCACAGCCAAGTGAATACAAATACAGATTTAAATTGCAGGAACTCATAGAAGTCTCATGAATAAAATATATTATTTCTCATTTTAGTTATGTAAAGAACTAATATATGGAATTTCAAACTAAAAAACTGACAAGCAGGGAAATGACATTATTGCTTATAGTGAAAATATGAATTAAAGGATTCCATGCTATAGTATTCAAATGTCCCACAGTATGTGTGTGTGTGTGTGTGTGTGTGTGTGTGTATAAAGTTTACATATACAGGTCTATGAGTGAGTTGGAAAATTAGGTGGGCACCAAATAGTGTTTGGCTCACTCAACTTTGTTATTGGTGAAAGTAGACTTGGATCAGTTCAGTTAAATAGCATTCAAAAATGTGTGTAGAGATGGTGGAAAGTGAAGGAGGCAGTGGTTCATGGGCAGACGCAGAAGAGTGAACCAGTAAATTATTTTGGTTAATACCAGCCCCTCTTTGATAGCCATGCTTCTTGGGTTCTGGAGGTAACATAAGAAATAGTCTGGCTTCCTTTCACCATGTGAGGATACACAAGAAGAAGCCATATATGAACCAGAAAGCAGCCCTCACCAGACACCATATCAGCTGTTGCCTTTATCTTGTACTTCTCAGTCTCCAGAACTAAAGAGGAATAAGTTTCTGTTGTTTATAAGGGGAAACAAAGAGAAAGAAAGAAAAGGAAAGCATCTGGCTTACAGATTGCTAGGTTGTTTTATTAACCTCATGATCTTCACTGACTTCACGGGAACCAACCTTTTATACTCAGTGATTTTTCTCCATCTATTAAAGTAACCTTCAACCTTGTTGATATATCTAGTACATAATTTCCACAAATTGTTTTACGCGTCTGTTCAACTTAATAACCTTATCGCTTCCCTGTTGCCTGGCACAGAGCAAAAGTTAAATAAATGACCAAATTCACTGAAATCTAGAAATAAATGACTAGAAAGTACCTTAGCAGTCATCTAGTCTAATATGTGTTTTACCAATGTGGAAGCTGAGGCACATAATCCAGTGACTTGCCAAAATTCACAGAAGCAATTAATGAAAGAGCTAGGATGAGAAGGCAGATCTGTTGACACCCAGTTCACGCTGACTTGAAGGTTACAACATTTTGGAAGCTCTAACTTTGGAGTTACAGGTCCACATTCACAGACAAGGGTTCTGGGACTCTGAGACAGTGAGGTTTTTAATTCTTAAATGGGTTGTAAAAGTGAATAAAGACAGGAATGCAGCTGTCAGAGTCCTGGCTCCCCTGGTGTTAGGACAAATGTGCTGTGTGCCACAGTATTGACCATAGTCTGCAATTTGAGAAGGATTGAGAATTGTTTACTGTAGACTTTTGAGGGTCAGTTAACTCAGGGTTACAATAAAATAAGCAAAAATAAAGCCTTATCTGAAGAATTAACAACTGTACTATAAAATAAAAAGTACTTCAGGAAGTACTTTTGATGATGATAGTTTCAAATAATTCCATAAGGCTTTACCTTTATTTTTTGCTATAACGGATTTTCTTTATCATTATACCTTTTATTTATAACTGCTATTTTGAGATCTAAGAGCATTTAAGGCCTTCAAGCCTTAAAACATTGCATTCTTTGGGGGTTTTATTTTAAAATATTTGACATTTATCTGATACCAAGTTAGTGTTAACCAACAAATGTTAAACGTATATATATATATATATATTTTTTTTTTCATTGCAAGACTTTTTCTCCCCCAACCCTTTTGTTTGTTTTCAAAACCTAATTTCTTCATTTTCTTTCCTTCTTTAGGAGAAAGTGAGCCATGGAGTTTGCATGCCCCGAGGTTATCTTGAAGTGATACCGAATCCTAAGGACAGTGAAATGAATCGCATAAGAGCCACATGTTTTAATAGTGACATAGTCCTAATGCCAGAAGTATCAACCTTTAGAGTTTTGCCATGGGCTGATAGAACTGCAAGAGTGATATGTGATACCTTCACTGTGACTGGTGAGCCTCTTTTGACTTCCCCAAGGTACATTGCAAAGAGCCAGCTGAGCCAGCTGCAGGCCTCTGGCTTTTCCCTGCTTTCTGCTTTCATCTGTGATTTTTGCATTTTTGGTGTGCCCGAATTTTTAAATTCAAAGACTATATCATTTCCTGCTTCAACATTTTTAAATAACCATGATCAGCCCTTCATGCAGGAACTTGTTGATGGCTTGTATCACACTGGAGCAAATGTCGAGAGTTTTTCCTCCTCTACCAGGCCTGGTCAGATGGAAATCTGTTTTCTGCCTGAATTTGGCATTAGCTCAGCTGATAATGCATTTACCCTCAGAACAGGTGTCAAAGAAGTGGCAAGGAAATATAATTACATTTCCAGCTTCTTCATTGAGACTGGATTTTGTAATTCAGGGATTTTGTCTCATAGTCTCTGGGATGTCGATAGGAAGAAGAACATGTTTTGCAGTACTTCTGGAACTGAGCAGCTGACGATCACTGGGAAAAAATGGTTGGCAGGACTCTTGAAGCACTCTGCTGCACTCAGCTGCTTGATGGCGCCTACTGTTAGCTGCCGAAAGCGTTATTCTAAGGACAGTAAAGACCTGAAGGAGAGTGTGCCTACAACGTGGGGATACAATGACAACAGCTGTATATTTAATATCAAGTGTCATGGAGAGAAAGGCACCCGGATAGAAAATAAGCTAGGCTCAGCAACAGCAAACCCTTACTTGGTGCTGGCTGCAACTATTGCTGCTGGCTTAGATGGACTTCATAGCATTAATGAGGTCTTGGCTGGTCCAGATGAGAGCACAGACTTTTACCAAGCAGAAACTTCTGAGATCCCTTTAAAACTGGAAGATGCCCTTGTGGCACTGGAAGAAGATCAATGTCTGAGGCAGGCTCTAGGAGAAACCTTTATTCGATATTTTGTTGCCATGAAGAAATATGAGTTGGAGAATGAAGAAATAGCTGCAGAGAGAAATAAATTCTTAGAGTATTTTATTTAGAATGGAACTCATAACTACTCCTTTAGAGATGTAGTTGTTACTTAAAGCTAATCTACCAAAATAAAGACTGAACTTTTGTAATTAACAACAGTAACAATAACAAGACTACGAATGCTTTTGACTTTTTTTTTTCTTTTTCCCTCCATGGAATATTTGACAGATGAAGTAGGACTGCTGAGAAGATTCTGATAACAGAAACAAACAACAAAGTCGTGGTGAAGCTGTAATATGCAAACTTACCAGATCTTGTCAGTTAGTCATTTCCTATGTGTATGTTGACCTGGATAGGAATATCCAATTTTGGGGGGCAATAAATATATTTGCACATTAAAAAAAAAGATTTAAGCATTAGAAAGCAAATTTACATGACTAAAAAAGAAAAAAAAATAAATGGAGGAAAAATTTTAATGGTACACATAGGTTATGACTTCCAGGGAGACAAATATACTAATATAGTCTTGCTAATCAAATAATATTGTGAATCTAGGTTGTGTGCATCATTATGGTCTTTCTAAACAAGTTAAATAAACTTTTGCCAAAATATAATGACAGGTAGGCAGTTTTCCCCTAAGTCACTTCTCTTTTCACCCTTTTCCACTAGCTCCTGAAAAGCTTATGAATTTCAAGGTTATAATGTCCTCAAGAAACAAATCCCTTAGGAATAGAATTGGAGCTGGGAACAACGAGGTCAGATTTTAGAAGTAGTTAAAGCCTTTCTTTAAACAATGCCTCATATAGAAGTTTGATACATAAAGTATAGATAGAAAGAAGTTTGTGTGTGAGGGTAGGCAGGCTCTGTCTACTCTGCTTCATTCTTTGAAACTAGATGTCCCTCTGAAACCTCTAGCGCTCTGTGGAGTGTGAGAACAACTTCCTGGCTAGCCGGGGCTATGTTTGGAGTTTAAGTTTGTTATTCAAAGTACTAAATCTGCTGCTTACAGAGGTTGGTACCTCTCCAGAGAATATTACATGTTCCAGGCCTTTGTTTGAATGAGATAATATTGTAACTATCACTAAAATTTAGCTTCTTTTGGGAGGAAGTCCAAAATCCACTTACTAGCAAATGAAAATGTTGTTCTACTGCTTAGGATCAAACAGCAGATTTTATGTTCAATTAAAACTGACTGTGGTTTCAATTTAGATAGCAAACACACAAGGAGAGGATTAGAATTTGGCTCAGATCCTCTTATTAAAATTCTTAGTACTCAGTAGCTTAAATAGTGAAAGTCTGTCCTTCACTAATTACTCCCTTCTTTTCTCCACACACAAAAGAAGTGTGTTTGGATACATACGAAGAAAGTTCCCAGCACTTTGGGAGGCCAAGGCGGGAGGATTGCTTGAGGCCAGAGTTTGAGTCCAGCCTGGACCACATAGAGAACCCATTTCTAAAAAAAAAAAAAAAAAAACCCTGGCATAGTGGCATGTGCCTGCAGTCCCAGCTACTTGGGAGGCTGAGAAGGGAGGATCGCTTGAGCCTCAGAGTTTGAGGATGCAGTGAGCCACGATCACACCACTGCACTCCAGCTTGGGTGACAGAGTGAGACACTGTCTTAAAAAAAAGGAAAAGAATAAAATTCATGGATGCATATGGGGTAGAGAGAAAGATAGTGTAGGGTAGGTGGGGGAAGGAAGGGAATCTGTCCTGAAACCTCCAAAATGAAATCCCACACGTTATGTCATGTGAGGGATAAGGAAGACTCTCATGCCAATTTTCTAGTTATCTGCCTATATTCATTTCCCCCTCTGTTCTCAGTAATAAAACCTCAATATGTTCATTGAAAGCAATGAAAAATGAAATGATATTTCTGAGCCTTCATTAAGGTTGGATGTGGTCATGTTATTAGGTTCAGTGCAAAGAGGTGAAAGTAGAAGTGTTGTGTGTAAGTTCTTTAGGACATTTTCTTTTCTTTTCTAGTATTTTTTTTTTTCTTTTCGAGATAGAGTCTCGTTTTGTCACCCAGGCTGAAGTGCAATGGTGGGTCTTGGCTCACTGCAACCTCTGCCCCCTGGGTTCAAGCAATTCTTCTGCCTCACCCTCCCAAGTGGCTGGGATCATAGGTGCCTGCTACCGTGCCTGGCCTTTTAGTAGAGATGGGGTTTCACCATGTTGGCCAGTCTGGTGTTGCACTCCTGAACTCAGGTGAACAGCCCGCCTTGGCCTCCCAAAGTGCTAGGATTACAAGCATGAGCCATCATGCCCTACCACACCTTAGGACATTTTTCTAAGTGATGGATGCTATGTACTCTGCCTTTTCTCTCTCTAGCTACCTTCACCCTTCCTGCTGACTGGCCTACAGATAATGTGGCTAGGACAATGTCCTTGGGAAGGAAGGTTTGCTCCACAGAATGCAGTAATGAGGTGGAACCTCTGCTTTGTAGAACAGTTTGACTTGCCTACATCCAGATATTTACCTGAGAGAGAACCAAACTTCTATCTTCTTTAAGCCACAATGGTTTTGGTTCTTTGTTAGTTGCAATGAAATTTTTCTCTTTTGCACGTGTGTTTTGAATGTGTGTATGTGTGTGTATGTGCGTGCGTGCATATGAGTGGGGAATTTGAGGGATTTGGGAATGAAAGAATAAACGTATAAGAACCAGTGAAAGACCACTTCCTCAATATTCCCACTTCTAAAGAGGATAATCCCACTTCTAAAGAGGATAATCTGAGTTAATCAAAGGGATCCACACATACAAAAAATGGGATTGGCTCTAACCTATCCCTATAAACTGGCATATCCCTTTATAGTCCATAGGCCTTAATGAAACATGTCTAATGCATTGACTTCGTTTTACCATAATGAGTAAAAGATGCTGTAAAAAGTCTGTTAATCACAGTGTTTGAAGTCCTTTTTTCCCCTTTCACATTAATAACATAACTTAAAAACACAGTGCTCAGGATGCCATGTGAAGACATTATATATATTATCTTCAGAATTAAGTGTACAGTAGTGAGTCAACAGAAAATATTCAATCATAGATTACAAATCAGTTGATAACGTAAGTTGGTGTGGCAGTCTCCACCAAGACTTCAGTCAAGTGTGTGCTGATGTATATTCTTGTTCTTTAAGGCAACCCAAAAAGAAGCATTGGCCAACAGAGTTCAGGGCCAAAGACAAATTGGGGTAGGTACATGTAAAAATCAGTTACCTATTTTTCTATTTCTTTCATCTGTTCATAGGCTTTCTATTGTTGAAGGGACTTTCTGCTGATGCTTCTACCTTCTTGGTCTGGGTTAAGAGGGTCAGACATTCATTCAGCAGCACTTATTGAGCACCGTTTGTGTGCTAGGCCTTTTGCTGGGAGCCATTATGCTAGGGGAGACCAAAACAAAGATGAGCAGACAATGAAAGAGTTTTGGATCTGGGTATCTTAAGCAGAACAGAAATAAATTTTTTTGGAGGCCTAATGCTGAAAAAAACTATTTGGAAAGCTTCTTTATGGCTCGAAAAGGGTTTTTTATGAATAGCTTTACAAAAATTACTTTCTTATTTTCATTTACTATAATTGTTCTAATCAAAGCTTAGGGGAAAAATGTGATTACTGAATTTAAAGTTGGTTATTAAATGAGTATACATAAGAAATGTAAATTAAAAGCGATAATGTTTTAAGACTAGAAACTAAAACATTAGTATTGTACTAACAAGTTTCTATTTTCAAGGACATTCTATAATCTAAAATTTCATTTTACAGTGTCTGAATAACAACAAAGCTTGAAATGATTATTTGAACGCAATGAAAGATAAAAAAACTTTAATCTGAATAAAAATGGAAAGTATACAATGAAGTCTGAGCTTATCAGTAAAACAGAACAGTCTATTGACATATCTCCAGTCATCTGTTTGACAAAATATACTTACCAATATGTTTATGATATAGGTATAACTGGACAATACCTTTAACCCTGGGTTTTCTATGACAGGGGTTAGAATTTGTATCTTTAAACATTACCTATGTGCACAGTACCTTCCCTATTAAAGCTCTTCTCATGCTGCCTAAAATTAGGGGTTTGCATGATACTTCCTAATTAGGATGTGAATTCTAAGAATAAAAGGAACAGATCTTACTTACATTTGCATTAATACTTCTTGTTCCTTGCATATTTTCTGGAATTCAATTAATGTTTAATCAATCAATCAATCAATGCATATGTTATTAGCATAATACAATACTATGCTTGTCCAGTATAAAACACACAAATTCATATACCCTGAGAGAGGGAGGAATAGAGACAGTGGAGAAGACCAACAGTTTGTGTTTTTTCATTGATCCTACAATTTCTGCCATCAGAAGAACTTCTTCAGGTTTTCTGCTTCTCGAAACTTCTGAGTAAACACCATTTGATTAGCTTGATGGGGATCAAAAGAACAAGAACAACAACAAAAAAAAACAAAAACAAAAAAAGAGAGAGCAAGGTGAAGTTGTCATGTTTTTTAGCCATGGGGAACATTTCAATGGCTCTCTTACATTTGTGGAATCCCTCTTCTTTAGGCTCTTGTCTCCCAAGTAGAAGTCAGAACCTCACCTTCCCAGTTTCTCTTGCTGCCATGGTACAAGGACTCTGCCAATCAGATGCAGTCATAAAACCCTCAGGGACTCCACTCTGCTGAGCTTGAAGGAGGCAGCAGTGACAGGCATCCATGGGTACCATCCTGGGGTGACATTGTTGATGGGCATTGGTTTTGCTATTGTCCAATGCCAGTGGCTGTCAGGTCTCTGGAAGAGTCAAGCATAGCTTCTGAACCTGATTTTCTGGACCTCCCAGATTCTATTAAATATCTAATTAAAAAAATAAATTTCTTTTTTTCTTAAAGTAGTTTGAATTTTTAAAAAGAAACCTGACTGAAAAACAGTATATAAAAAGACATGCAACGAGCAAGAAAACTTTGATAAGGGAGAAGAAGAAAGGAAGGGAGAGAATTACCCTTAATCAGAAGACTAGGAACAATTGAATGTGTATACTAGATATGGATTAAACAAAGGTTTATTAAGCTCCTAGTACATAACATACATCATGTGGACACTTTCTCATTCATTTCCTTATTTCATGCTGTCTACAATTTTATGAGAAAGGTATACTTATTATTTTTAAAAACAAGAGATTTAAGACCCTAAAAAATTGTTGTGTTGAAAGAACTAGGAATCAAATCCAGGTTTCTACTCTCAGTCTCGGGGTCTTTGTGCTACACCAAAATGCCCTTCACTACACTGTCTCAGCTGAGTATGATGCTGAAAATTATGCTGAACATTACGTTTTAATTTTAAGGCTTCTAGGCATTAATATGAACAGAAGTAGGTAGTAGATATGTGCTTGATGTCTCTATCCAGACCAGAAGATCTTATCACAAGTATGATGCCATAACATTATTTCAGAACTTTTGTCAGATAATAGTAATTCAAGCCTTAAGTAGTTTCATAATTTTTTTGAACACAGAAAACACCTGGCTGAAATTTCTGACCATCCTTAGAATTTGAAATAGTGCCAATCAATTTATTTTGTTTCATTTTTAGAAATATTATTTGACAAGAACTCAGCATTCATTGAGAGCATAAAGGATTTGATACTTCTCTCTGGCTGCTTAAGAAATAAAAGATAAGAAAACACATTGATTTTTGAAAATAGCCAACCTACATGGAGGGGAAATGTGTAAATTAAGGGAAAAATAAATTGGCTGAGAACCTGCTACACAATGACATAACAAAGCTTTTTCTTTTCTTTTCTTTTTAAGATGTTCCCTAAGATTAATAAGATCAGTTTTACCTGGAAAGAAAAATAACACTTTAAATAATAACTATAAAAATTTAATGTTTATAAAACTGCTAATATATGATTCATTAAATACAAATGAATATCAATTTATTGGGCATATCCAAGAGATTACTGGATAAATGGTTACATTATAGAAAACTTTTCAAACATAAGCTAGAGGGCAGCAATGTACCATTAAACAGTCAGTGTTGGTGGCTCAGAATTCAGTGCAAAGCTGAATATTAAACATAAAAGTAACTGGATTTCAAATCTAGTTACTGTGAATAAATGAAAATTGAAAAAATGTATTAGAAATACTAACAGCAGAAAGGCATTCCCAACCACATGACTTGCATTTGAATATATTTAGGTTAATAGATATTAAATACAGACTCAATCTCTGATATTGAGAGATTGGGAGGGGGGAAAGGATTGTTGGCAGGATATAATATTACCAATATTTAAGGGTATATTCAAGAGACGTAGAAATATAAAACTGCAGAAACATTAGCTGCATTCTGTGATGCCTAAAATTAATCTAAATGTCTTAAATTTTGGATGACTCTGCAATGGATTTGAAATAAATAGATCTGAAAAGAACTAAAGAAGAAATCTTTAATAAACTATGTAAAAAAGAAAATCCAGTAATTTGTTACTTTGGAGGTTCATTAAAATGAATCATATTATAAGAGCTTCTACAATATCTACTTAATAAATGCTACAAAGTGTTTGCCTTCTTTCTGTGATCACTAGAAAACATATATATCAGTTCACTTTTTATGAGGTAAACAGAAATTAGGATACTTCAGTGTTTGAAGTGAAAAACGATTATTAGATAGATAATGAATTGTTTAAGTTAGACACTAGGTAGCATTTTTATTTAATTTTTGAAATAATTGCTTTTGAGAGCCATTTGTGTGTAAGTTACTGAAGGGGAAGATACAAAACTGGACAATACATGTTTTTCTCCCACAAAGAGTTTTTAACTTAATTAAGAGAAGTGTTTGTAAATGTCTATGGACAGAGGATAGAATTTATGTGGTGAGGAGAAAACAAAGCAGCATGGAGGAGGATGACATTGATCAAACAGTGCGAAGGCTTGGGCTGGATCACAGATTTCCTTGGCTCCAACCACCTTTCTCACAGGATGGCAAAGGTTATAAGGTTCCATGACCTCAGCACTTGAAGAAGGAAAAGAAATGTGACTAGGAAGGGACAGATAAAACTAACTCTAATAGGGCTATGTCGCGTGGCAACACTTCCTTAATTCCCTGACAAAGAACAGGCATCTTATCTCAGACTTATCACCTTTCTACCTTCTCTCTACTTTCAGTGCAAGTGGTGCCTCTCACTGTTGTCAGAATCCCACCCCTCTAGCCTTCTCATGCACTAATGCTACTAATACCCTCTCTCTACTGTATCTCCAGCAATGTCCCTCTCCGTTTCTTTCCCATCAGAATTTAAACATGTTGACATGGTTGCAAGGTGCATAATGTACACACACACACACACACACATACACACACTCACACACACAAGGAAAAAAATCTATTAACCCCAAGTACCCTTCTCACTTCTCTCCTTCTCTTTAAAATCAAATTTATTTGTTAGGTTACATGTCCTGGCTCTTTCTACTTCCTCTTACTATTTACTCCCCATAGCTTCCTGTCACTGCCCCTAAATATTTTGGTTTCTACTTCCACCAATCCACTTCAACTGTTCTCATCAAGGTTAATAGTAACCTCCCTCTTATTAAACACAGGGGACATTTCTCATTCATGTTTTATGACTAGTAAACAGAATTTGAAATTGCTGACCTCTACCTCTTTGTCAAATGGTTTTCTGTTGACTTGTAAGACACTAGAGGTTCTAGATGTTCTGTCTCTGGCCACTTCTCAGCTTTTCAGTGTCTTGTGAATTCCTCTTTTCTGCCTGAAATTTGATGTTGATTATTATTCAAGATCCTTCCATTCTTGGTCCTTTCCTCCCTCTAAAAATTGTCCCCACAGCATCTATTTATTATTAATATTCTTTTCTATGGATTAAGACATTTATTTATTTATTTATTTTTGAGACAGTCTCATTCTGTCATCCAGGCTGGAGTGCAGTAGCACGATCTTGGCTCACTGCAACCTCTGCCTCCCAGGTTCAATGAATCTCCTGCCTCAGCCTACCAAGTAGCTGGGATGATGGGAACGCACCACCATGCCTGGATAATTTTTGTATTTTTAGTAGAAACGGGCTTTCACCATGTTGGCCAGTCTGGTCTTGAACTCCTGGCCTCAAGTGATCCATCTGCCTCAGCCTCCCAAAGTGCTGGGATTACAGGCAAGAGCCACTGTGTCTGGCTAAGACTCTTGGTTAAAGGTAATGGAAATCAAATTGAACTTGATTAAATAAAATAAGGAATTTTTTCAGTTGAGATAGAAGAGTGCCTCAGGGACCCTAAGACCTTCAATGCATCTAGGTTTTAGGAATGAATCTAACCTGAAACAGAAGTACTGTAGATAACCCAGGACATCTTTTCTATCTGTTCTCACCTCTGTTGTGTTTCTCCTCATGCCAATATCATCCTTTCACTTCTGCTTTAGACTGGCTTTCTCTGTTTCTTTCTCTACATGATGGAAAATGGCTGCTGAAACAACTTCCTAAATGTACGTCTTTTATGTTGAAGAAGCAACCTGTTTGAAGCTAGTCTCTTCTAGTCTGAACTCCAAATTCATTAGTTCAGTTTGGGCAGTGTACTCACTCCTCATCCAGTGAACTATGACCTGGAAGGGAGATGGCACATTGTGTGAATATGGCTGTTCTCTCTATTATAATACTGATGGGTCAGGCAAAAAGGGAGTCCTGGTGGGATGGCATAAAAACCCAATGATGGTGATGGTAAAGCCTATACCTTCAGTTTTTGCTTATAAGCAAATGATTGTCAAATTAGTTTCTCAAAATGTACATCCACTGGAATGCCCCACCAGTATTTCAAAGTCAACCCATCAGTGTTTAATAACAGACCTCTTCCTCACTCTGTTGGCCTAAAAATCTACATATTGGTTCTTTACTATTTTTAGAGTCTTCACTGGCCTCCCTCTACAAGAAGTCCCTTGTCACACCCGGTAATTAGTCATGTGCTGCAGCCTATTGTTTCAGACTAGGAGGTCTGGTGAGACATGAAGTCTCTTCTCTTCACATGGTGAGGGCATCCTCGAGATCCATCTCTTCTGCCATCTCAGTGCTACTTCAACTCTTTCTGGCACTGTAGGTGCTCTAGTCTCAGTTGTGTCCTTCATCCAATGATGGACCTAGGAGTCCCGCTGGGCAGCTTGCTTCAGCTACAGCTTCACCTCATTCCACATACTGTGGCACACAGCAAGCCTGCTGTCTGTCTCTCAATGTTCTTGACACATGTTCTTGAAAAAATAATCTGATTTTTAGAGCCACAATTCCCCCATCTAGTAAATGAGGATGTCCTTTTTACCTATAACAAGTCTGTTACACTAATTGTTTTCCTGGTTTTTTTTGTAACATAAAAATACTACATACAAAGTCAGATTCTGTTGCTAAGAAGCTTCACAAATGTATTATATTAAGCTTCTTTGGACATCCCTCTTAAGAGGTGACACTAAGTGAGTGATTGCATGATTTAATTACTCAACACTTCAACTGAAAACTATGCTATGGGTTGGAATAACAGAAGCCTAAAGCCAAGTGGAGAATAAAGAAACATCTTGACTGAAATCTGCAAAGCATTTGAATTGGACGCTACATGTACTTCAAATCATTATGGCTTCTCTTCATAGAATGAAACAACCACCAAGAATTCAATTGGCAAGGTCACCTGCCTCAGTTGAAGCTCATGGAGAAGGTGGGATAGAATGGATCCCCCATTTCAGAAATACTCAATTTTCATACTCATGTTCCCAGTTAGAGAAGCCCTATGCTGCACAGTGACCTTATGGTTGCCAGAGCTGTTTTTCTGTCTCACTGGTATGAGAAAAAAGAAAAGAATAGTGAAAAATGTGTGGCAGTTTCAGGAATCACACTGGTTTCAGGATGCCCTGAAATAGCATTGTTCAAAGCAACTTAAACTGGAGTCCTCGTAGCAGCAGGAGCATTAGCTTTAAGCTTTTTAGAAATGCAAACTGACAGGCTCAGAAATGTGTATTTTCACAAGTGCTCTAGGCATATTCTCTGAATGCTTAAGTTTGAGGAGCACTGTCCTGCAAGATCAAGACCTGTCCAATAGTTCATGGAGGTTTCCATAAGCCCTGAATCTGAGGGCAAAAAATTCCACAGAGCCTTTTGCTGCTTTCAAGATGCCACTTCCATGCTTATAGTTTTGTGTGCCCTTAGGGCTAACGTTTGCTATTCTAAACTGCTACAGAAGCCAAACAGGTGTTCCAATACCTAGAATATTTCTTAATATCCAAGAAAGGTTTTTACATGCTTAAAAAAGTATGTTACCTGCTGGGCTGTTAGGTCCAATGTGATGACTATTAATCAAGTTTGCAGCGAAGACAGTTAAAAGCTTCTTGACGTGTAAATGATCTCATTTCACTTCATTACTTACTTCTTTTAGGAAGGAGAGAGATTCTATAGAGAATAGTTGCTGATTGAATGGCTTCTGTTTTATTTGGTTTGGGATATTTTTAAGAATATAATTTTGGCAGCACATTTAACATTTTTGAGCTATCTGATATTCCCAGGAGGGAAAATTTTTGCAATGTCAAAATATCACATGCTTTTTGTTTGATACTGGTTGGAGTTATACAACACCCCTTTGTTCTCTTTAATAACAAGCACAGTTTTTCATAGGACAGAAACAGCTATGTCAGGATATGTACTTACAACAGGAAAGGACATTTTACACATTGCATTTTGCCCACAGTACTGTAAAGAATTCTGAAATGCATTATTCACATCAGATACACACACACACACACACACACACACACACACACATAGACACACACACACACACACACACAGAGAGAGAGAGAGAGAGAGACTATAATGAGATAGAAGGAAATAATGTATTTACCTGTAATTGATCGAAATCTCTACAAAGAAACACACACAACTGTACAACCTGAAAAAGTATAGTCACTATGCTTATTGGGGAAGTTGAGTGTGGAGTCTTACATGGTGTAGTCTCTGGAATTAGACTATCTGAGTTGGAGGCTCAGCTCCACCACTTACTATTTCTTGAGTCTTCGGTAGGTTTTTATTTTGTTTTGTTATGTTTTTTTACCTTCTGTGCTCAGCTTCTGCATTGGTAAAATGAGGGTCACAATAAAACGTCGAAGGTCAATGTGAGGAGTCAATCAGTTACTGCATGCAGAACTACTAAATAGTGCCTGACATTTGTTAAGCATGCATTTAATTTTTTTAAAAAAAGTTTCTGTTTTCTTTCTTTTCTTTTTTTTTTTTTTAACTATTCCAGTTGGAGAAGGAAGCAGGAATTAAGTATTTGCCAAAGACTTTCAGAATTTTTAATCTTTTGTGACAAGAGAGAAGACATGGATTTCTCCTTACCATGTCCATATGGTTTAAGACCTCTTTAGTTAGGAGCTACAGCTTAAAAGAAGGAGTTCCCTTGGGGGCAGACATGCTGTGTGGGTGGTGGGGAGAGGAGGAAGCAAATGTGGGACCAGTTTCAGGATTTTAATCTCGATATGTTCTTACCTCTTGACTTGTTTCCTTCTTTCCATTCTCAGTAATTCTCATTGCTTTGGATAGGATAAAGGAGTATTTTGTGTGTGTGTGTGTGTGTGATTTTTTTTAAAAGATTTACTTCATTACTTTTAATAGACCACAGAGGTATTTAGTTTTTGACTGACAGGAAATATAATGATATATCAGATTCAAGCAGTCCCTCAAACATCATTCTTCACAGTTAAATTCTATATACATTTAAGAAAATGAGAACATTCAAAAATTAAACTTTCTGGAACACATCTTACAGATTTGTATCTGTCTATAAAGTTCAAAAGAATCTTTCTAGCACACTAAATCACAATGTATTTCTTGAACAATAGGACTGAAATACAGGGCTATTCACTCATTTTCATACTACTAAGTACATATTTACAAGTTAGAGAAGAAACACGCAGAGTTAAGAAAAAGACAGATTTGAATAATTTATAAAAAGGACAAACCCCCAACATATACAAAAAATGATGTTTGATACTGAGTTTCTTCTGAAAAGAGCTTATTTTATTAAATTTCAAGAAAAGTAAGCATTTTCTAATAAGTAACAGATTTATAATCCTATAAATAATAACTCTTTCCCAATGAAAAATATCTATAAACTTAGAAAAATATTATAAATTAACTATGGTATTTAGACCAAGAAATATAAAAAAATTTTAGACACTTTATGGCTTCTTTTATATAATTTTCAAATTTGAAAATCCTCCCACAATACACTTTTTTTCCTGATAATTTAAAATATCACTCCTCAAATAATAATCTATTTTATGCTATCTTATTTAGTTTTGTAGTTCAAATAATAGACTTTTTAAAATAGAAAATAAAATGTGGGCAAATGAAGATAGTCACTAGCCATCTCAAAGTATTTATAAAATATAGCTAATCTTAAAGTGAATTAACACTAAAGATGATCACATTGTTATTTCCCCTCTCAGGTTTGGGCATATTTATGCTATGAACTTTGTTATTAATAATTTCCTGATGAGGGTAAAATCTTTCATCTTTCTTACCAAGAGGAAGATTAGTAATGCACATGTCTTAAGCCAGAAGATGTTCTGAGGTTGCTTTTTAATGACTTCCATATAGTAAGACTGTGCTTGCTGTTGCCCAAGACATGGCTAAAGCCATGCCTCAGGCTACAGATGGGCTTCTACTGAGAAATTCACAATGAATTAACAAAATTTCAAGTTTTATTACCGTACAGCGACATCATACAATCCTTTGGGATCCATATTAAATCAGAGTTTCACCATGAAGTGACTCAGTTGGTTTCATAATACTGCACAGTGAATAGGAGTCTCACAATAAAGCTACAATATGAGCTTCTATATCATACAGTAAATCAATAGCGTTTTACAACAGAATTACATGGTAAGCTTCTCTGTACTTTACTTTAAATCAATGGAGATTCACAATAGGATTCACCTTTTAGCTTCTATGAATTGCATGGTAAACCTGAAGTCTTTATTCATTTTAAAGCTAGATGGTTGCCATCACATTAGACAATAAAGCTAAAGGCAGACCATTTCTGATAAGAATGAAGTCCCATTAGCAACACTTGCCTCAAAATATCCAATGAGTTTCTCAAGAATAAAGGTAGTTACCTCTATTATGTCAAATGTTGGAATCACTTGGAGGGAAGAAGTAAAATCTGGAAACAACAAGAAAATCTTCTGAACCACAAACTCATGAAGAAACTGAAAACTAAGAGAAGTCTTTCTGTTTTGGGGAGCTAAGATGATGGTGGAAAAAAAGATTCAGCAAGAAACAGGAACTTGCAAGAGGGAAGAGGATGGTATGCTGGTCAAACACTGAAAAATCCTGTCCATGAATAGTAAAATCTATTTTCTTTCCAGAGATAGTTACTTGACTTCATGGTCTTTTTGTTTTCTTTTTTTTTTTTTTTTTTGAGATGGAGTCTCACTCTGTTGCCTAGGCTGGAGTGCAGTGGCATGATCTTGGCTCACTGCAACCTCTGCCTCCTGGGTTCAAGCAATTCTTCTGCCTCTGTCTCCCGAGTAGATGAGATTACAGGTGCCCGCCACAATGCCCAAGTAATTTTTGTATCTTTAGTAGAGATGGGGTTTCACCATGATGGCCATGCTGGTTTTGAACTCCTGACCTCAAGTGATTTGCCCACTTTGGCCTCCCAAAGTGCTGGGAGTACAGGTGTGAGCCACCACACCTGGCCCCATGGTCTTCTTTAATTAAAACAGTTGTAGGATGTAGAATTAATGGGAAACAATTTTTTTTTTTGAGACGGAGTCTCAGTCCATTGTCAGGCTGAAATGCAGTGGTGCGATCCCAAGGGGAAACAACGTCTATAAAGATGTTTTACCTTGAAACGTTTTCTCCATTATGGAAAATGCCTGCATTTTAGTAGAGCATTAT
The DNA here is from genome assembly GCF_000951035.1 of Colobus angolensis palliatus. Taxonomy (NCBI): domain Eukaryota; kingdom Metazoa; phylum Chordata; class Mammalia; order Primates; family Cercopithecidae; genus Colobus; species Colobus angolensis. Next base: position 3,101,249 of record NW_012115611.1, on the reverse strand, counting down.
TAATTTTTTATAGACTTAATTGAAGTAGGGTGAATTCAGGTGATTTTAGTTTTCTAAAGGGGGAGGGAATGTAAGTACCAAATTCAATTTTAAAGCAATTTTCTTTATAAAACAAACATGTAGATCTTTCACACAGTTCGAAGTCTGAAGTTGCCAAGTACATAAAGAACTAAATGTTTTGGAGATGTGGAAGATACTAATTATGCCTAACCTTTCTTTTAAGTATGAAGAGCCTAAGGTTCTGAAAATTGTATATGACTTCCTCAGGGCTTGTAGTTATTGACAGAGTTAAAACAATATGAGGATCGGCCTGGTACTTTTTTTGTGGTTGCTGTTGTTGTACAATGTCGGCTTCCCACTATCCCATATTTAAATAGGATTTGTGTGTGTGTGTGTGGTCACTGGAACTTGTAAAACATTTTTATTCTTGAATTTGCCCTTTTATTTACATTTTGCTGTGCTTTAAAGTCTTTTTTTTCCTAGAGAAATTTTGAATCAAATTGTATTTTAGGTTCTAAACTTGTTTTCAAACTTATTTTCTATTGACTCATAAAATTCTGAGCTTGTCCTGCTGGAGTTTGGACCCATCCCATCCCCTGATTTAAACTGACTTAGATATAAACTGGAGGCAATTTTAAAATTTTCTCTACTTTCCAATCACCAGTCAGACTATTGCTATTTTATTTCACGTTCTTATGACAGACACTGAGGAAAGCATCCCAACCCTTGGGGTGATTTGAGAGCATGCTGGACCAGATTCAAACACATCAGGGAAAAAAAAGGACTGGAAGTAGATTTTACACTAAAAGTATATTCATACGTGTTCCAGAAAAAAATGCCAGCAGGTGTTGATGACTCATAGCCTGCCAGTCCTTTATCACCTCATTAGCTTTGATTGCCTGACCCTGGATGCTCACACTAGCTTCCTGTTTTCTCTGAGGAATCTGAATTATCCCCCACTCAACTTAAAGCTTTTACCAACAATGCCCTTTGGGAATTGGAGTAGCAGAGAAATGCTGTGTAAAAAATGTTGTATCTGTTTTTGGCACTTTTACTGCTAACCATCAATAATCTTTGAGATTTTAATTTTATCTTCTGTGTGTCCATTCTTACACAGACAAAACAGGCAGTTATAAGGATCCTAGAGTCCCTAACAATTCTGCCTGCCTTTCTTCCCATCATGGTTCTGAAATACACAAAGCAACAAAGTTTTAAGCAAAAATTTTCAATAGAGATTATATAACTCTGTGTGTGTGTGTTTGTGTCAGCGTTTGTACGTGGATATGTGTAAGCAAGTTAGAGTATAACCTACGTTTCTTTTAGTGAGTGAAAGGTAATATTTACATTCAGCTTAAATAACTGTTGGATAAATAAATGAAATTAGGATACATTGTTCTTTCACATTTCAGTTTTGAACACTTAAATATTTTGATTCAGTGGAGGACAAGCCACCCAGAAGCTGCAAACCCAGTTTCCTGCTCCCTGTTGGAACTATAGTCAAGATGGAGAGGGATGTTCACATGTCATCACATTCAGGGTGACAACTCTGCAACTCTAGCCCAGAGAGTGGAACACAGAAAAGAGAGAGGAGAACTGCAGGACAAACAACCAAAATAGGCTGTAATTGTAGGTAGCTAGTTACACAGGAGCAGGGCAGGAGAGAGCCCCCCAATCCCCAGGAATGCCAGGCAACCATCAGGTGATGGTCAGGCAGTTGTTATACAGTCTCTCTAAAATAATAATTGGTTGCAGCAGCACCAGGGAAAGACAGTCTTCCAATAGAAACACCTGAAACTGGTGATCAGCAGCTTCCCAAGAAGATCTCAGGAGTTGGGTGAGTGGGTGCAAGCATGTGCACTAAGAGGCAAAATGGTGGATGACCTTCCTTTAGGAACACTGGATTGGTAAGGAAAAAACACCTCAAGTGAGCATGCGTACAATTCCAGTAAACACACAGCACATACTCCCCTCCCAAGTGCTAGCAGGCCATTGTGCATGTGGACAGCCCACCCCAAAGGAAGAATCAGGGGATAAGGAACACAAGACCCTGGAATCATGCTAATGTATAAAACCCTAAGTCAACCGTTAAACTATACACTTACTCCCTCAAATCGCCTGGTTGACCCTCTTCCAAGTGAACTTTACTTCCTTTTATTCCTGGTTTAAAGTTGTTTAATAAAATTTCACTCTCGCTTTAAAATTTGTCTCAGTCTCTCCTTCTGCCTTATGACCCTCAGTCAAATTCTTTCTTCTGAGGGGGCAAGAACTTAGGTTGCTGCAGACATGTACAGATTTGCTTCTGATAACAAAACTCGGACTGATTATTTCCACCCTTAGAGAGTCTCAATATTGGCTGCATATTGTAGTTACCTGGGGAGCTTTAAAAATACTTTAAAAATACCCCACCTCCAGACATCCTGATGTGATTGATCTGGGCCAGAGCCTGAACATCAGGATTTCAAAGATGTCAAAATGTGATTCTAATGTGCAGCTGAGTCATTCTTAAGCTTGGCCTTAATGAAGTATTGACTATCAATTCTGCTTTTGATTTAGCCAGTGGTTCTCACACCTGCCTGTGAATGAGAATCACCTTAGAAGGTTTCACAGAGAATTTCTAGGCTTCTTCCCAGCTCACCTAAACAGAATTACTTGAAGGAGGTGCCCCTAAAATTTGCATTTAAAAAATACATTTTCAATGATATTTTAGCAGCCAACCATTGAGAAACAGAATTATTTGTCTCATCTGACAATTACTAAATTAATTTCTACTGGTTTATGTCTGTTGCACTCACAGGAACTTCAGTTGTTAGTACTACTCATCATTGATGACAGGGAGGAGAGTGTGCAGGGAAGTGGAAGTTATACTGGAAAACATCTTCCAAGTGTGAAGAAGAATAGGGGGAATATAAAAAAGGAAGAGAAAATTTTTGTGTAAATTCAATACTATTTAGTTATAAACCTATCTTTTTGTGTCTGGAATTGGTTCCTTCCGGTGGGTTCTTGGTCTCACTGACTTCAAGTATGAAGCCGCAGACCCTCGTGGTGAGGGTTACAGTTCTTAAAGATCGTGTGTCCGGAGTTTGTTCTTTCAGATGTTCAGATGTGTCGGGAGTTTCCTCCTTCTGGTGGGTTTGTGGTCTTGCTGACTTCAGGAGTGAAGCTGCAGACCTTTGCAGTGAGTGCTACAGCTCATAAAGGTAGTGAGGACCCAGAGTGAGCAGCAGCAAGATTTATTGTGAAGAACCAAAGAACACAGCTTCCACAGCCTGGGGGACCGAAGCTAGTTGCCACTGCTGGCTGGGCGGCCTAGTTTTATTCCCTTATTTGGCCCCACCCACATCCTGCTGATTGGTTCATTTTACAGAGTGCTGATTGGTCCGTTTTTACAGCATGCTGATTGGTGCGTTTACAAATCTTTAGCTAGACGGAAAAGTTCTCCAAGTCCCCACCTGACCAGGAAGCCCAACTGGCTTTACCTCTCATTTTGACTTATGTAGAAATCAATCATGTAACTCTCTAGTGTTGCAAAAAGAGCTGGATTTGTATCCCAGAGATGCCAGTCACCAATATGTAAACCTGAGATATCTGTGTTTCTAGCTATGAAGTGGATATAGCACCATCTCTTCTCTGGGGTTGTTGCGAGATAACAAATGGAAGTTTCCTAGTACAGTCTTCATGTGGCTGATACTCAGTAAGAGGCAGCCATTATTTTTATAATATACATATTATAAAAATACATATGTATAAATATGTGTATATGTATACATACATTTGAGTGATAATACATATAGAGAGGATTATAAGGAGAGAAGGAAAATTAGGCAGAAGTATACCAAACCTGGAACAATCGAAAACCTTAATTGTTATCCAATAAAGAAAAACTAAAATTTCAAGATTGTTTAATTTTAGTCTTTTTATTACATTATTTTAAAAATGTAATTGGTCTCAAAAATGCGATTTTATTTTGAAATATTTTCTTTAAAAAAGCATTAGCATCTTCTATGTAATTGTTTAAAAACCTTTGCAATTATCAACAGTATTATAATTATCATCCACACAATTATTATTTTTTGATCTTAGATATGCAAAATAGCCCAAAAGATCGAATTTGGCTTAATTATAGTGTATTTTACTTTCTGTTTTCCAAAACTCTATAAATCTCTCAAATTATAGTAAAATAAGTGAAATTTGACTCTGATATTTATTAACTATGGTATCTATTTGACATGATACATCAATTTTAATATATTTAGGTCTCTGAACAATCCTTGTGAACAGCAGACTGGCTGTATTTCTATGATTATAAACAGCAAAAAGACTTAAAATATCTCCTGATCTGGCAATAGGAAATGATCTCATCTACTATCTTCATTGCCTAGTTTCAGATAGAAGAAAGAGAGGGAGAGAGAAAGAGAGAAAGAACAAGGAAGGTATGCTACTGCAATAATGTATCACTTAACGATGGGAATACAGTCAGAGAAATTATTTTTTAGGTGATTTTATCGTTGTGTAAGTCTTTACATAAACCTAGGTCATATAGCCTACTACACACCTAGGGACTATATACCAATATAGTTGATATTCAACCAGGATCTTATGAATATATGGTTGGGTGTATATACCAATATAGCTATGTGGCAAACCCATACAGTTTGTTACAGTACTGAATACTGTTGCCAGTTTTAACGTGCTGGCACGTATTTGTGTATCTAAACAAAAAGAAAGTATAGTAAAAATAAGATATTATATTCTTATAGGACTATTGCCAGAATTGCCTTTATATGGCACATGACTGTATAACAGAATTTCCTCCTTTCTTAGTATGACCCCGAACACGCAATGCCTCTAAGACTTGCAAGTCATGCTACAACTAACCCTTTTTACAAAATATACATTAGTGATCTATTTTTTAAAGCATCGTTAGTTACTACCACAGGCCTAGAAATGCAGAGAAGAGGCCGGGCATGGTGGCTCACGCCTGTAATCCCGGCACTTTGGGAGGCCGAGGTGGGCAGATCACCTGAGGTCGGCAGTTCAAGACCATCCTGACCAACAGGGAGAAACCCTGTCTCTACTAAAAATACAAAAAAGTAGTCATGCGTGGTGGCACATGCCTGTAATCCCAGCTACTCTGGAGGTTGAGGCAGGAGAATTGCTTGAACCCAGGAGGCAGAGGTTGCGGTGAGTCGAGATTGCACCACTGCACTCCAGCCTGGGCAACAAGAGTGAAACTCCATCTCAGAAAAAAATTAAAAAATAAATAAATAAATAAATAAATAAATAAATAAATAAATAAATAAACAGAAATGCACAGAAGAAGAATTCATAAGGGAAAGAAGACCACCAAGGCCTCAGTAGTAACAGGGATGTGAGAATCACAGACATATGTTCTCTAGGTGAGTAACTCCAGTGGGATAAAGAACAGAAGCAGTGGGTTTCATAAAATAACTCAAGGTTATGATGTGAGGGCTTTAAGCTTTAAGCCACAGTGCAAAACAAGCATAAGAAATTAACTGGTTTCAAAGATAAGGGGAGAAAAGAAGACTCCAAGTTGACCTCTGTAATGAAGGACATTTATAGTGTTGTGTTACATTATAATGTTTGATATAGTTTCAATGTTAGTTCCTGCCACATCTCATGTTGAATTACAATCCCCAGTGTTGGAGGTGGGGCCTGACAGGAGGTGTTTGAATCATAGGGCAGATCTCTCATGAATGGTTTGGGTGATAAATCACTTGGCAGTAAGTGAGTTCTCTGAGTTCACATGAGGTCTGGTGGCTTAAAGTGTGTGGCACCTCCTCCCGCACTGTGTCTCATCTGCTCCTGCTTTTGCCATGTGATTTGCCTACTCCACCTTCCCCTTCTGCTGTGACTGAAGGCTCCCTGAGGCTTCACCAGAAACCAAGCAGATGTTAGCACCATGCTCCCTGTAAAGCCTGAAGAACCACGAGCCAATTAAAACTCCTATCTTTATAAATTACCCAGTCTCAGGTATTTCTTTACAGCACTGCAAGAATGGCCTAATACAATGTTGATGGGGAATAGTTTATTAAAAGTAGTTTGTATTTTGTTAGCGTTGTAGGCTAATTAGCTTCAATGTGTGGTTCAATCTCTAGTGACTCTCACAGTATTTCTGAATGACAACCAGGGTGGAATGGACCAGAGCAATTATGCATTAGGATATGCTTAGAATGCTAAGCATTTTTCACAATAGCCAAGTAGCATTTGTTGGGTGGGAGATTAAAATGCCTTCCATTATTTGTGCAAGAGAATATAGCTCTGAGATTGGATTCATATCATTAACAAAAGGACAGATTATTCCAGGCTGGAGGACTTAGGTCTTTCCAATGCATGCGTCCTCTGAATTTTTCAGTCAGAATAATGAGTAATCTAAGAGTCTACTAACAGTTGAGGCCTCCCAGGGAAGCGTACACCTGGTCATTTTTGATAGGGCAGTAACTTAGGTAACCAATGCCCAATTCTTGTCCTGCGTTTCCTATTTTGGATCTTGGATGCCAAAATAAATGCATGCCTTCTTGTAAGTTTTCTTGTGTTTGTGCAGTGACATATTATACACATATTTTTTCTCACTGTTGATATATCCACAAATAATATGGATATCAATCCTTCTTACACACAGATTAATCTTTTTGAAGTATAGTTCAGATACTGTCACATCCTGAACAAAAACAACCATGGCTCACAGCTGCCTACAGGACATTATTTATATTCCTTCACATTTAATTCAGTGTGCATTTTCCTTGAAGAAACCATAGCCCAGAAAAATGGAACTATTTACAAATCCTGTTTTCAATTGGCATTTCTCATCTCTGTACCTGCTTTTGTTCTTGGTATTCCTTTCACTTGAACTGCCCTTTATCCACATCTCTATCTGTCCAGATCTTGTGTCCTTCTAAAGCTAGCTACAATGTTTTCATCACCATTCTATCCTTTATTCCCTTCATGCCACACATTCCATTTAGTGTTTGTGTGTGTGTGTGTGTGTGTGTGTGTGTGTGTTGCTTTGAATTTCTGGTCTAGCTTGCATATTAGGAGGAGATGTTGTGAATATCACAAACTCAATCAGGATCTTGTGAATAATTGATGTAGCATCCTAAGTCAGACTCAAATCGGTGAACATTTTCTCACATCTAATATAGACAATTTCCATGTCAACATTACAATGTCTTCTTCAAAGTGCTATTAGTTCAGCCCCCTTGTCATATGCTGAAATAGAAAATTACTAATCTTGGTTTTAATGAGGTCCATTATTAAGAGACCCAGAGGGGGATGCAGGCAGAGGAAACTTTTGATATTTCTCTTCAGCTATTTCATCTAGTGCACTTATTGTTTAATGTCTTGTCTTAGTATATTTGCACTTGCTAAGCTTCTAGTACAAAATCCTGCTGAGATCTAGTACAAGGCTTTGGTGAATGCCTGAAATCTTTGCCTGAAGTATTCTGCTTATTTTTGTATTTTTTAGTAGAGACGGGGTTTCACCGTGTTAGCCAGGATGGTCTCGATCTCCTGACCTCGTGATCCTCCCGTCTCGGCCTCCCAAAGTGCTGGGATTACAGGCTTGAGCCACCGCGCCCAGCCTTATTTTTTATTTTCCTCATGTTCAGCCTATAAATCTAAGGAAAACAAGAAATCTGCAGGAAAAAATAGGATAAGGGCAATGAAAGCATTTCTAACTACCCAACTATACCTTAATTACAATCTGTAAAATATTTTAAAACAAAACAGGATGCAGATAGTCTTTAACTATCCCAGAAAATAAAATGTAAGATACTAGAGAAGGCATTATTTATGCTGAAAACTTTGAACTAGAAACCACAGAAGAAGCTGAGATAGATTGGTCAGGGCAAAGGACCAGCCTGACCAACATGGAATGTTAGGAGCAAGCCCCCCAAAATCTGGTCATAAACTGGCCCCAAGACTGGCTATAAACAAAATCTCTGCAGCACTGTAACATGCTCATAATGGCCCTAATGCCCACGCAGGAAGGTTGTGGGTTTATGAGAATAAGGGCAAGGAACACCTGGCCTGCCCAGGGCAGAAAACCACTTAAAGGCATTCTTAAGCCACAGACAATAGCATGAGCGATCTGTGCCTTAAGAGTGTGTTCCTGCTGCAGTTAACTAGCTCAACCTATTCCTTTAATTTGGCCCATCCCTTCATTTCCCATAAGGGATACTTTTAGTTAATTTAATATCTGTAGAAACAATGCTAATGACTGGTTTGCAGTTAATAAATATGTGGATAAATCTCTGTTTGGGATTCTCAGCCCTGAAGGCTGTGAGAACCCTGATTTTCCACTTCACACCTGTATATGTCTGTGCGTGTGTCTTTAATTCCTCTAGTGCCACTGGGTTAAGCTCTCCCCAACCAAGCTGGTCTCAGCAAGTGGCGTCCATTCGTGGGAGCTTGAATCCAGGTCAAAGGGTTGCTGGAGCAATGGCTGGAATGGAAAACTAGCTGGAGGACACCTGAGTACTCTTAAGGCAGTCCCCATGGTGAGTAATAAGGGGAGCTCGGAAGTGTCAGGGTAACAATGGGACAGGTATGGAGTCTGGATCATTTCACCTTGAAACTTTTCCACACTGATAATGAGGAGGAACAAGAGTATAGCGAAGTAACAGAAGAGGTTACAGAACATGTTTATTTACCAGCTAAAGCTAAAGTGGCAAAGGAAGGAGAGGTTCATCCATACCCTTCTGCACTCCCTCATTATTTTGAAGAAAATGACCCCCCATCTGTTTCTTTTCTGGAGGACACTGGGCAAAAAGTAGTTGCCCCAGTGACTGAGCAGCACCTCAAGCAACTGCTCTTAGTTCTATTCAGGCAGGAATTTGGCAAGCTAGACAAGAGGGTGATTTAGAGGCTTGGCAGTTTCCTGTTAGAATACACCCCCCATATCAACAGGGAAATATTACAGCTACATTTGAGCCTTTTCCGTTTAAATAACTCAAAGAATTAAAACATTAATAAGTCAGTATGGAACAGGTTCTCCTTTTGTAATGGGACTATTAAAGAATGTTACTATTTCCAGTCAGATGATTTCTACTGACTGGGACGCTCTTACTCGAGCTTGTCTAATTCTTGCTCAGTTCTTACGGTTTAAAAGTTGGTGGACAGATGAAGCTTCCATTCAGGTTGCTCACAATGCCCACCCAACTTCAAATTAATATAGCTGCAGACCAACTTTTGGGGGTTAGCAGCTGGGCTGGTTTAGATGTACAACTGCTCTTGCAGGATGATGCCATAGAACAGCTTAGAGGAGTGTGCATTAGAACTTGGGGAAAAAAATCACTTCAGGTGGAGAACAATACCCTTCCTTTAGTGCTATAAAACATGGACCCAGAGAACCATACATTGATTTTATAGCTCGGTTACAGGAGTCTCTTAAAAAGATGATTGCAGATTCGGCTGCTCAGGATATAGTGCTGCAGTTATTAGCTTTCAACAATGCTAATCCTGATTACCAGGCTGCTCTGCGACCTATTAGAGGGAAAGCACATTTAGTTGATTCCATCAAGGCCTGTGATGGTATTGGAGGTAATCTGCATAAAGCTACCTTGTTGGCACAGGCAATGGCAGGACTGAGAGTAGATAAAGGAAATACTCCATTTCCTGGAGCTTCTTTTAATTGTGGAAAGCATGGTCATACTAAAAATGAATGTAGAAAAAATCAGCGAGTCTGGCCACCAGATAGGGGAAAAAAGAAAACTGCTCAGCCTGCAATATGTCCAAAATGTAAAAAAGGAAAACACTGGGCTAGTCAGTGTCACTCTAAGTTTGATAAAGATGGGAACCCGATTTCAGGAAACGCCATGAGGGGTCCATCTCAGGCCCCATTCTAAACCGGGACATTTCCAGCTCAGGCCATTCCCCCACCCCTGTACAATGTCTGTCCCCTGCCACAACAGGTAGTGCTGTGGTAGATTTATGCTGCACAAAAGCTGTGAGCCTTCTGCCTGGGGAATCCCCTCAAAAGGTCCCAACAGGAGTCTGTGGATCCTTGCCAGCAGGGACAATAGGACTACTTTTAGGATGGTCTAGTTTGAGTTTAAAAGGGGTACAAATACATAGAGGAGTCAAATGATTCAGGTTACAGTGGGGAAATTCAAATTGTTGTATCTACTTCTGTTCCCTGGAAAGCAGAGCCAGGAGAGCACATAGCACAGCTCCTGATTGTGCCATATGTGGGAATGGGAAAAAGTGAAATTAAATGAACAGGAGGATTTGGAAGCACAAATAAACAAGGCAAAGCAGCTTATTGGGTAAATCAAATTACTGATAAATGACCTACCTGTGAAATAACTATTTAAGGAAAGAAATTTAAAGGTTTGGTAGATACAGGAGCAGACACTTTCATCATTTCTCTGCAGTGCTGGCTGTCCATGTGGCCAATTCAACCTGCTCAACTTAACATAGTTGGAGTTGGTAAAGCCACTGAAGTATATTAAAGTAGTTATATCTTGCATTGTGAGGGGCTTAATGGACAACCTGGGACTATTCAACCAATTATAACTTCTGTACTTATAAATGTATTGGGAAGAGATTTATTGCAACAATGGGGAGCACAAGTTCTAATTCCAGAACAATTATATAGCCCTCAAAGTCAACATACAATGCACAAAATGGGGTATGTCCCTGGTATGGGACTGGAAAAAAAATTGCAAGGTTTGAAAGAAGCACTTCAAGGGAAAAAAAAGTTCCTGCCAAAGATTAGGAAATAATTTTTGAAGGTGGCCATTGTTAAGCCTCTAGAACCTGTGCCTTTAAAATGGTTAACAGATAAGCCAATTTGGATAGAACAATGGCTGCTAAGCAAAGAAAAACTGGAGGCTTTAGATAAATTCATTACTGAACAATTAGGAAATGGGAACATAGTTTCAACATTTTCTCCTTGGAATTCTCCAGTTTTCGTAATTAAGAAAAAAATCAAGAAAATGGAGAATGTTAACTGACTTAAGAGCCATCAATTCAGTTATACAACCTATGGGAACATTATAGCCAGGATTGCCTTCTCTTGCTATAATTCCAAAAAATTGGCCTTTAATAGTCATAGATTTAAAAGACTGTTTCTTTACTATCCCTTTAGCTGAGCAAGACTGTGAATGGTTTGCGTTTACAATTCCTGCAGTAAACAACCCGCAGCCTGCTAAAGGTTATCATTGGAAAGTGTTGCCACAGGGCATGTTAAACAGCTCAACAATTTGCCAGACATATGTGGGGCAAGCAATTGAACCTCCTCATAAAATATTTTCACAGTTACCTTATTCACTATATGGATGATATACTTTGTGCTGCCCCCACTCGAGAAATATTACTCCAACGTTATGATCACTTGCAAAATTCAATTTCTCATGCTAGGTTAATTATAGCTCCTGACAAAATTCAGACTACTACTCCCTACTCCTACTTTGGGACCCCAGTAAATGACACTACCATTGTGCCACAGAAAGTAACCACATGTAGGGATCAACTAAAAACATTAAATGACTTTCAAAAATTACTAGGGGATATTAATTGATACGACCTGCTCTAGGCATTCCTACCTATGCCATGAGTAATCTGTTTTCTATCCTTAGAGGAAATCCTAGTCTCACTAAGCCTCAGCAATTAACAAAGGAGGCTGAGGTCAAGTTACAGCTGATTGAAAAGCAAGTCCATAAAGCTCAGATAAATAGAATAGATCCATAGAAGACTCTAGATTTGCTAATTTTTTGAACTCAGCATTCACCTACTGGTGTTATTGTCCAAGAACAGGACTTAGTAGAGTGGCTTTTTCTTCCACATGCTAATTCACGGACTCTAACTCCTTATTTAGATCAAATTGCTATTATGGTAGGGATTGGGAGAACTTGGATTGTTAAATTACATGGATATGATCCTGGAAAAATTATTGTCCCTCTCATGAAGGCACAAATATAGCAAGCTTTTGTAAATAGTCTTACTTGGCAAACCCTTTTAGCTGACTTTGTGGGTATTCTCGATAATCATTTTTTCTAAAATGAAGCTGTTTCAGTTTTTGAAATTAACTAATTGGATTCAACCCTAAAAGAACTAAATTTAAATCAATTGAAGTTGCTAAGAATGTTTTTACAGATGGGTGTAGTAATGGTAAAACTTCTTGTTTTGGCTCAAAAGGTAAAATTTTCCAGATGTCCTGTACTTCAGCTCAAAAAGTGGAGCTTGTAGCTGTAATTGAGGTATTGACTGCTTTTGATATGCCTATTAATGTGGTTTCTGATTCTTCGCACATGGTTCATTCCACACAGTTAATTGAAAATGCTCAGTTATGATTTCATACAGATGAACAACTGATGACTTTATTTACCCAATTGCAAATAGCAGTTAGGAGTGGAATGTATCCTTTTTACATCACTCACATTAGAGCTCATACACCTCTTCCAGAACCTTTGACTGAAGGGAATCAAATGGCTGATTGCCTCGTTGCTACTGCAATATCTAATGCTAGACACTTTCACAATTTAACCCATGTTAATTCCTCTGGTCTCAAATGCAGACACAACATTACCTGGAAAGAACCTAAAGTTATTATCCAGCGATGCTCAACTTGCCAAATGGTACATTCCTCATCTTTTACAGGAGGAGTTAATCCTCGAGGACTGGAACCTAACTCTCTTTGGCAAATGGATGTCACATATGTTCCCTCCTTTGGGAGACTAGCTTATGTACATGTATGTGTATGTGTGGACCCCTTTTCTCACTTTGTGTGGGCTACATGCCAAACAGGAGAGTCTTCTGCCTGTGTTAAATGTCACCTTTTGCGGTGTTTTGCAGTGATGGGCATTTCAGCTTCTATTAAAACAGATAATGCCCCAGGCTATACTAGCCAAGCTGTGGCTACATTTTCCTCTATGTGGAATATTAAATACATTACTGGTATCCCATAAAATTCTCAAGGACAAGCCATAGTGGAAAGAATGAAGCTCTCCCTAAAACAGCAGTTGCAAAAGCAAAAGGGAGATAGAGAATATGGAATCCCACAGATGCACCTGAACCTAGTATTATCAACTTTAAATATTTTGAGCCTGCCCATAGGCCAGATGTTATCAGCAGCTGAACAGCATCTACACAAACCAGCTGCAAAGACAGAAACAGAACAACTGATTTGGTGGAGAGATCCAATAACAAAAAGTTGGGAAATAGGTAAAATAATAACTTGGGGTAGAAGTTATGCTTGTATTTCTCCAGGCCAAAATCAACAGCCGATTTGGATACCATCAAGACACCTGAAACCTTATCCTGGGCTAGATGCTGAGGAAGAGACTCCGGGAGGATCCTGAGGACCCCCTGATTGCAGCCATGTCAAGACTGATGCTGAGGAGGACCCCAACGGTCATGAGTGACACACATCGAACACAGCCACCCACCTGGGGACAGATCAAGAAGCTGTCACAGATGGCAGAAGAAAACTTGAGGAAAGTGGGACAACCAGTCACAATGAATAATTTAATGGTAGCTATGATAGCGGTTATCACCACTGCCATGAGTATTCCTTCAATAAGGGCTAGTAATAATGCCTGGATGCAATCACTTTATGACAGAGTTACACAGGCTTTCTGATCTCAGTATTTACCATAATAAATCTGCTCCTATAATTGAGGCATACCACCCTCAAAAACCTATTTGTAAACAAGATTGGACCCTGTTAGAAAAAAATGAATATACTAGTTTAGGAAGATTGCTTTGCAGAACAGGTAGAGGTGCTGCACAATGATTCCTATGGAATCATTACTAATTGGTCCCCCAAAGGGATGTTTAGCTTGAATTGCATCACTCAGTCTGCATACCACAGTCACACTATGTTCAGCTGATCTAAAGAAAACAGTCATATGGTAGATATAATAAGAAGTATGGCAAAAGTTCCTATTATCTGGAACCATGGAGATATAGTGACACCTCAGCCTCAAATGATATGGCCCACTGTAGGAGCTTAACATAAGGACTTGTGGAAACTATTAAATGCTCTTAATAAGATCAAAAATTGGGAAAGAATAAAAAAGCATCTAGAAGGACACTCTACAAACTTGTTTTTGAATATAACAAAATTAAAAAAACAAATATTTAAAGCATCCCAGGCACACCTAACCTTAATGCCAGGAACTGAAGTGCTTAAAGGAGCTGCAGACAAATTAGCAGATAGTAACCCATTAAAATGGATAAAAACACTTGGAAGCTCTGTTATTTCAATGATAACTGGTGCTTTTAATCTATGTTGTTTGTCTTTGTATAGTCTGCAGATGTGGATCTCGACTCCTGCAAGAAGTAGCTCACAGTGACAAAGGTGCCCTTGCTTTGATCTCTTTGCACATCAGAGAAGGGGGACATGTTGGGAGCAAGTCCCCCAAAATCTGGCCGTAAACTGGCCCCAAGACTCCATAAACAAAATCTGCAGCACTGTAACATGTTCATAATGGCACTATTGCCTGCACTGGAAGGTTGTGAGTTTACGGGATTGAGGGCAAGGAAAACCTGGCCTGCCCAGGGCAGAAAACCACTTAAAGGCATTCTTAAGCCACAAACAATAGCATGAGTGATCTGTGCCTTAAGGGCGTGTTCCTGCTGCAGTTAACTAGCCCAACCTATTCCTTTAATTTGGCCCATCCCTTCCTTTCCCAAAAGGGATAGTTTTAGTTAATTTAGTATCTATAGAAACAATGCTAATGACTGGTTTGCTCTTAATAAACATGTGGGTAAATCTCTGTCTGGGGCTTTCAGCTCTGAAGGCTGTGAGACCCCTGATTTCCCACTTCACACCTGTATATTTCTGTGTGTGTGTCTTTAATTCCTCTAGTGCCACAGGGTTAGGGTCTCCCCAGCTGAGCTGGTCTCGGCAATGGAGAAACCCTATCTCTGCTAAAAATATAAAGTTAGCCAGGTATGGTGGTGCATGCCTGTAATCTCAGCTACTTGGGAGGCTGAGGCAGGAGAATCACCTGAATCTGGGAGGTGGAGGTTGCAGTGATCTGAGATTGCAGCATTGCACTCCAGCCTGGGCAACAAGAGAGAAACTCTATCTCAAAAACAAACAAACAAACATAAGCCAACAGAAATGAACTCTGTATGTTTAGCTGCATGACCAGACCGATCCTAGTTCATTCATTGAGTGTTCTCATTTTAAAACCTATCAAACAGACAGTAAGTGAGCTCCTTGAGATCAAGCTCCACATTTTATTCCCCTTTACAATTCCTTCAGTACGATGCTTTGTATAGCATAAACATTTGAGAAATAATTATTTAATCAAAGAAAATGGATATCACTGTGTGTTGTGTGAAAATGTTTACAGTTTTGAGCTTGAGTGTCAGCTCGGTCACGTGCTAACTTTATGATATGAGTAAATCATTTAACTTCTCAAGTTCTTAGTTTAACCGTCTGTAAAAATAAGTTAGTAATGACCTCTAATTTACAGTTTTATTGCAAGGATTAATGACTGTGCTTAAAAATTTCTATCCTCAGTTTGTATTCATTTATTCAACATGCAGTTAATGAATGCCTGCTTTGTCCTAGGCAGAAGTTCTATGATCTTTTGGGATACGTCAGTAAACAGAATAGATAAAAACTCTCCCTATCATAAAACTTGTGTTATAGTTAGGAAGAAACAATTTAAAATTCAAACAATGAATCAGCCAACCAATCAATGAATTGCATAGAATGTTAGAAGGCCACAAGTGCCTTGGAAAGAAGAAAAAGAGCAGGAAGAGAGGATAGGAATCACAGGGTGTGACCCAGGGGCCATACTGGAATATTGAATTGAGTATTCAGAGCAGGCTGTAAAAGTGATTTAAGCAATGTTTGAAGGAGGTGAGGGAGTAAGTTAAGTAGGTATCAAGGAGAAAAGCCTTCTGGGTTAGGCCAACATCCCTGGGTAGAAGGATTTCAGGGGAGGCTACAGGTGGATGAGTGGGCAGAGAAAGGAGTGGAAGATTACAGTCAGAGAAGTAAGGATGGGAGTAAGCAGTGGTAGACATTTAGGGCCTTGTAGGGTCTTGTCAATATTTTTGGTTTTCCTTTGGGTCAAACTGTGTACCGTTGCATGGGTTGAGCAAAAATGATGTGACCTGGCTTTTGTTTTACTCATGTTTAGTGTGTGGAACACAGTGGACACCCAGTATACCTCTGGCAATGCTTATGAATTAAAATTAATATTTTTGATGATTACTCATGATTTTCTTCCATGACAATAAAAGTTTGGTAGCATCTATAGCATGCCAAAATGGTTGACAAAATAAAACACACAAGGAAATTTCCATCAGTCTATTGCCTGTTGTCTTGGTTGACTGAAGATTATTAATAATGTATTTGAATTTTTATTTTCCAAAGAGTTAGATCTTGGAAAGTGAACAAATTCTGACTTATAGAAAAGTCAGTATAAAATGTCCTATCTTTTCTTCTTAAGTGCTCTGGAAACTTATGACAAATTTTGGGAGAACTTAAAGTAATTTAGTTTTCTTAAACATTATACCACTTTTCTACTAAGGGATTTTTCTGACCTATGCCTGGTAGAAGTATTGAGTGAGACCTTCACCCTCTAGTGACTGAACTGATTTCACCGATTTCAGTCTGGTTATTGTACTATTTGGGGTTTAGTTAGTTGCACTGCTTTTCCCTTTTCTTCAGACACTTATCCAGGTCTCTCTATTACTCATGCTGCTTGGCAGTACCAGAACTTAAGAACTTGCACAGAGTGCCTAATTTTCTTCTTTTCTGACTTGCCACTACATTCTTCCAAGAATTCCCTTACTTCTAATCAGAAGAAACAATTTAAGACATGCTTTTCTTACCTTCAAAGGGTCTTGAGGGCACAGTCACAACAACTATACTAGTTACAATTTAATTAAATGACATTCTTTGCTCAATAAATTACTACACCTACAGACATTTAGTCTTCAAATTATCTCATAAGGAAAAAAATTCTCACAAATTTGACAGACACTCATAAAACAAATGTTTGAACTCCTTTACCTTTAAAATCATTTCATGCAATTTATTGAGAGATCTTTGGTCGATACAATGACAATACTTTCTGAAATTTATTATATGCCATTCAAACATATTGATGATGTATTCAATACAGTAAAAATATTTGATTTTCTTAGTTTTCTATATAGCTATTATCTTATTTATATCTCTATAACTTGCTTCAAAGATTTAAAACACCAGTAAGTGATTTTTTTAATCCATTGCTGTACATTGAGGTAGACAGAATAATGGTCTCCCAAGGATGCCCATGTCCTAATCCCTGGAACCTGTGACTATGTTCCTTACATGACAAAAGGGACTTTGAGGATATAATTTGGTTAGGGATCTTGAGATAATGAGAGCATGCTGAATTACCTGGGTGGATGTAATGTATTATAATTATAAATGTCCTTAGACAAGTAGATAACAGAAAGAAGATCCCAGGGTAGGCCAAAGAGGATCAAAGTTAGAGAAGCTGATGTGGCAAGAGCAGAGGCTGGAGTGATATGGCCATGAGTCAAGGAATGGTGGCAACCTCCAGAATCTGTAAGAGGCAAAGCAGGTTCTCCCTAAGAGCCTCCAGGAGGATTTTGTTGGAACCTGAGAACACATTGATTTTGGCCCAAGGAGACTGATTTTGGACTTCTCATCTCCAGACCTGTAAAGTAATAAATTTTGTTTTAAGCCACCACATTTGTGGTAATTAACAGCAACAATAGAAAACAAATAAAGCATATCTATGGGATGAAAACAAATTCACATTTTAAAAAGTTGATAACAAACAGGTTTATGTAGTCAATATATTTGTTGGTACAAAAATGCAGAGTAAGAAATAGGATTCAGTTTTAGTTTTATGTAATTCATATAGATGCAAAACTAAAGCCAAAGAATGTCTCATAAGATCTTTTTGAATACACGATTACAGGCATAACCAACAGTTCAGCAATTTATGAGATTATCCTGAGGCTAATATGCTTGAATGAGATGTCAGAGACAGCTGTAGTTAAAATTGGGCAGAAACAAACCTCATTGTTGATTGTTGCCCATCACTACCCCTTTCTGGGGTCTTTCATCACTAGTGTCACCTCCTCCATCTGATTCTTACTTCTGCTCTATGGTAAAGTAAAATATCTGATAAACTGTTACTTATGCTTATTTTATTATGCTTAGTTTAATTTGTTGAATATAACCAGAGGTATTTATATTTTTGAACAGGTATTTATATATTTTGAAGAAATCCAAAGGAGGAAAACACCTATGGGAAGATTTTTTTTTTTTTTTTTTGACGGATTTTCACTCTGTCGCCCAGGCTGGAGTGCAGTGGTGCCATCTCAGCTCACTGCAAGCTCTGCCTCCCGTGTTCAAGGCGATTCTCCTGCCTCAGCCTCCACAGTAGCTGGAACTATAGTTGTCCGCCACCACGCCCGGCTAATTTTTTTGTATTTTTAGTAGAGATGGGGTTTCACTGTATTAGCTAGGATGGTCTTGATCTCCTGATCTCGTGATCCACCCGCCCCAGCCTTCCAAAGTGCTGGGATTACAGGCATGAGCCACCATGCCCCGCCACCATCAGGAAGTTTTTAAGTGTCATGAAATGTTAAGAGAAACTGAGTAGGGCTAGAAGGCGTGATGGGGGTTCTCAAATTTCAACATATGGTGGTATGTTACCATATGGGCATAGTGTAGAAATTTCAACCTGATTTATTTTGAAGTTTTAAATTTTTCAATAATAATTTTTGCTCAGTGTAAAAAATTTTGAAAGAATAAATAAAATAAAGTAAGTATAATATTACTGTAATATGAAGCCATATTAACAATAACTAATAATATTGTTGGGTACTTCTTTCTGACATTATTTCAGGGTTTTTTTTTAATAATTATTTTATATTTTTCATCTTTTTTCATTCACTTAACATTATGTCATGAGAATTTTTGTTGAAATTTTGTTGATTGATAACATTGTGTTTCTTTGATTTCTTTTGAAAATTAATAATTTTAATAGTTTATTTGAACTTTTGTGATTTATCTGTTCATTATTAGTGTTAGGAGAGAGCAGGATTTTTTTTTTTTGTCATTTAAAATCATCTTACATAGTAAGAGCACTAATCGTGTATCTATTGTAATTATTGTTTAAATAAAATTAAATGTTTTCCCAGTCTCTTATATGTCTTTTATTTCTATTTTAATGGGTTTTGCTATGCTGATATTCAAATTTTATGCAATTCAATCCATCAATCTTTTCTGTTGAAATTTCCTTTATTATTTTTAATCTTAGGAAGTTCCTCCTTCAAGATATTTATATTTTAGATATAGATTATTATATTTAATCTGATATTATTTTAAATTTTAAAATAATATCCAAATATGATATTTTAGATTTTAGATTCATTTATATTTTCTTATGAATTTTAAATCTGGAGTTTACTGGTTTTACTGATTTATTTAATATTAATCTGAGTTCACTTAGGCCCTTAGGATTTATGTGGAAGTGTGTTGGGAGATAATGCTCTATGGGTCTTTCATGATTTGGCACAATTTGTGTTGAAAGGCACTAATTGTTCTTTGTTTCACACTCTCTTTTCAATTTTCAAGGATATTTGTCTAGCAAGCAGGCTTGGAAGATAGGCATAGTGTCTCCCTTCAGAGCAAAGGGCAGGCATGCTTACTGAACATTATGAAATATTCAGATTTCCTGAACTTAGGGTTCCTCTTTTGTACTGCCACTCACATATATGCAGTATCAATCTGGGCCCATTGAATCCCCACTCTTGGACTTGGTGGCAATAAACACTGATGCAAGTATGCTCTGGCTCAGAAGAGCTGAGAGCAATAAAGTTCTTTATCTCTAACATAGCATCTATGAAACTGGCATACTAACTTACTGATTTTCAAGTAGCAAATAATCTTAGACATTTTGCTATTCTTGACAAGTAAACTATTTAACTTTAAATAATAGCCGATAAAATACTTGCTCATTAAGCAGGTCTATATCATCATTTTGTTATATTTTCTACATCTAGTTTAAAATACAAGGCATGTGTCTTGGTCAGATTTGTGCAGCTATAACAGAACACCTGAGAGTGGTTTATTTATTGTCTTATTGTTCTGGAGGCTGGGAAGTGCAACATTGAGGGACTGGCATCTGGTGATGACCTTTCTGCTGTATCATCTCATGGCGGAAGGGCAAAAGAGGATGAGAGAGTAAGAAAGGGCAGGGCTCATTATTTTATAAGGAACCTACTCCCTTGATAATAAACTCACTTTTGAGATTAATTCATTGCGTTAATTCATTCATGAGGGCATTGCCTCCATGACACACATCTCTCATTAGGCCCCACCTCCCAACAGCACTGCATTGAGGACAAGTTTCCAACACATGAACTTTTGGGGACACATTCAAACCATAGTAGCATGGTTTGTATCTTTAATGCTGCGATAGTGTGAATGTTGTATTAAAAGAAATAAGGGACTTTTCTCCAGTAGTTGGGTCTTTAAAATGAGTTAGTATTTTGAGATTCATTTGATTGCATTTATAAAAAATTTATTAATAAAAATCAGTGTTTCACAGTTTTGAGACTTATCCTCACTTTAAATTGCTTGGCTAAGCAATAGGTCATACTTAATCAGGGTAGCTAAACTAACATTTTTTGGATAACGAGCCAAAAGCATAAAAAATTCATTTAGGAGATCATGCACCAGATATTTGCATGTGGGCTTGGGGTAACTATGGGTTGTACTGAGCTGGAATAGGGTCTAGGTTGTAGGTCAGGTTTGTGTATCTTCCAAAATATTTGCATTTTACGACTCAGAGGGAAAGAATAGTTTCTATTGGAGACAGTTCTTTTTCCTGTCAGAAGGCATACATGAAAGACCAAGCCAAATACTGCAATATCATGGGAAACTTCTGCACAGGTATGTTAAATATTAAGTCCTTTCACATCTTACTGGCCAAAGGATGTTGCATGACAAGCCCCGAATCTGTAGGCTGGGGAACTAAACTAGGCATGGCTAAATTGGCAAGAGAGCAAATAATTGTGAGCAAATAAAATCTACTGCAGGAAAGCGTTAATGGTGCATGGAATAAAGATAGTAAAACTCTTAGCTAAAAATTGTGTAACAATTGATTGGACTAACAGTACACCCATTACCTTTGAACATCAAAGGTCACTGTCCTCTTTTCTCACCTATATTACTATATATCTGTCATATTAATCTTACCGTTACTCTCTTCATGAAACGTCTCCTAAAAAATTTCTGTTAGAAAAACGATCAGATTTGGCATTGCTTTATACTATGGATAGTTTAATGCAAATAAGAACTATATTTATATTGTGCCACTATTTGAGTTATTTTGAGATTTTTAATCCTCTTTCCAAAACACGTGTAAGGCATTTGTAGAAATCAATCAGTCTATATGGAGAGTAGGGTTTTTGCGGATCATTGAAAAGTTAGGTTGGAAAAATGGGTCTGAGCCTGATTGTGTAGGCTTTTTAGTATTAGTTTAGCTATTAATTTGCAAATAGCAAAGCTAAAATAATCCCATTTCATCCTCATTCTAATAGTTTACTGAGTTTTAATTCAGAAAGTGAAATAAAAGTTAACCTAACCACAAGCCTTTTCTGTTATTCAAATCGTACCCTATTCCTTTCTCAAGGCTCTGTTAAAATTCTAGCTAGATCATGAAAGCTACCTCCAGGCCTCAGTAATCTCTTTTTTAATTTAATTTAATTTTTTTTTTTTTTTTGAGGCGGAGTTTCGCTCCTGTCGCCCAGGCTGGAGTGCAGTGGCGCGATCTCAGCTCACTGCAAGCTCCGCCTTCCAGGTTCACCCCATTCTCCTGCCTCAGCCTGCCAAGTAACTGGGACTACAGGTGCCCGCCACCACACCTGGCTAATTTTTTGTATTTTTAGTAGAAATGGGGTTTCACCTTGTCAGCCAGAATGGTCACGGTCTCTTGACCTGGTGATCCGCCCACCTCAGCCTCCCAAAGTGCTGGAATTATAGGCGTGAGCCACCATGCCAGGCCCCAATCTCTTTATTTATCTAGAGTCCAAGACATTAAGATTTTTAGTCCAAAAACTATGCTTTAATCATTAAATGGATAAAAGAAAAAAAGTTTGAAAGACTAAGAAAAATTATGAAGTTATGTGTCTGAAGCCATGTTTGACCTTCTGTTCACCTACTCTGAGTAAATTTAGGAAAAAATAAAAGGTATTTTAACTTGCTCATTGTTTTGGATGCCAATATTTTAATAGTTTCACCAAAATATTAGGTGACATAATTATATGTATTTGTATATATGTGTACATATATTTAGTATGTGTATGCTGTATACATATATACACACACACCAAATATATGCAATATATATACACACACATATATGCCATATGTGTAATGTATACAAATATTTGCCATATATGCAAACATATTATATATTAATTTCATTTGGAATGGTAAAGGGGAGTTATGAAATAGTTACAAAAGTATGTCATTGAGTCTGATAAGGCTGGATATTACTGTACTAAAAATGGCACCTTTGTACATAGGGGGATAAATTTAGAAACATCACTGTGGCATCAAGATCGAGGATGGGCTGCAAGATACTGAGACCTGAGACAAAAAGTAAAAATAATGAGCCTGAGGTAGGTAACTTTTATACATTTTAGAAATTGAAAATCATGTAAAGTTTTATTTGAAAGGAATGCCGCTGCTAAGAAGAAGGTTGAAAATCAGTATTTAAAAATAAGTTTCAAAAAATGGTTAAAGTTTCTAAGAAAATTTGAAAAAGTAGAAAAATAAAAAAGTCATTTATGATGCCTCACACCCGGTAACCTTTTACTATAAACATTTTTGTTAAATTTCATTTCTGTAAAATGTGTAGGCATTTAACACTATCTTCAGAAATGACTTTTGAAATAAGATAAATACCTCCACATGGTGCCCCTCCAACAAAATCAAACGAAGCAGAAGGTTCTAATATAAAGCATAAAGTCTTCCTATCCCCTGTCCCAATTCCTAGAGACAATTACTTTTTACTGTTTCTATTCTTGTTGTGGATAGGATAACATCAAATATTTGTAATTCCAATTGATATGGGATCTCTTGGTCTGTTTACCACATAATGGAAGTATGTATGTGTGTGTAGGTAAAACTGACATACAATAAATTACACATTTTTGAAAGTACAATTTGATGTTTTCATATATGAGTAGAACCGTGAAACTACCACCACAACCACGATGAACAATTTCATCACCCAGGAACTCTTTTTTTTCATCTCTTTTCCCTCCCTTCCTGCTCTTCCTCATCCTGTACCTCTCCTTAAGCAATCATTGATCTGCTTTCTGTTGCTATAGGTTAATTTACATTTTCTAGAATTTTATATTACTAGAATCACACAGTGTGCACTCTTTTTATTTGCCTTCTTTCATTCAGCATAAGTATTTTGATATTTAACAGATAGTTGTGTATACCAATAGTGGATTCCTTGTTATTGCTGGGGAGTATTTTGTAGTCTGGACAGCCTACAGTTTATTTATCCACTTAGTTACTAATGGACGTTTAGGTTATATAAAGTTTTTGGCTATTACTTATCAAACAGCTATGAAAATTTGTAGTTAATTCTTTGTATAGATGTGTGCTGATTTAATTTCTCTTTTATAAATAGAAGTGGAAGGGTTGGATCGTAAGAAAAATGTATATGTGCATGTACATGCACAGACAATATCTAGAAGCATACACATCAGATGGTTTATGAAGCTATAGCTAGCAACAAGAAGCGTAGGGAAAGGGAAAAAGGGGGCTGGAACTATGCTTATTTTTTGTTTTTATCTATATTGTTTGAAATGTTTAAGATAATATGTTCATGTATTTCTTTTGGAAAACATTTTCCCAATATTATTGAATTCTTGTAGAAAAAAATAACTTTTTAATGCAAGACTGAAATTTCTAGTCTTCAGTTCCTTTCCCCTGTATTGATGTAGCTCTTTTAATTACAGGATTATTATACAAGATTTTTTATTAAGTTGAGATTTCATAAGAAAAAACTTTTAGTGTTAGAGCAGAATAAGCTTCCAGGTTTTGCATATGTAATTTTGTGTATGTGTGTATGTACATGCATATGCATGTGTGATTGGAATTCAATTAAAAACATTTTTTTCAAACATAATTTAGGGAAATCAGTCTGTGAAGATAGAAGATTAAAGAGTACATTTGCTCTTTAGAGGAATAAGGATAACCCATTATTATTATCTTCAAATTGTGCTCATCTCATTAAATTAAACTGCTTTATACATGCCAATAAAATGTCAGATATGGCTAAAATAAGATAGGACAGATAGAAGAAATAGTCCCATTTTCAAATTGTACACCTGTTTTAATTGGAGAAGGAAATGACTTTTCAATTATTTAAAGAAAATCTCTGAAAATAGGGATTTATAGCATGGTAGTCATTGAGTATAAATTCTCAAAAAGCCACAGTTCATTTTGACCACCAAGCCTTCTAAAAGCAAAGTGTGAGTAAATGTAATTACAACATATTTCTAGAGCAATTTCCTAGAGGCAGTGGGATATGAGTCTGGGGTTCCACTCTCAGTTCTTTTACTTAGTTTGTGACTACTTAATATTAGTTTTATTTTTATAAAGAAGGGATAAATAATACATTGATGGGTCATGAGAATTATATGAATACAGTAACAAGACAAGGATACCTTCTCTCACCACTCCTGGTCAACATAGTATTGGAAGTTTTAGCCAGGACAATCAGGCAAGAGAAAGAAATGAACGGTATTCAAATAGGAAGAGAGAAAGTCAAACTGCCTCTGTTAGCAGATGACATGATCCTTTATCTAGAAAATCCTATTGTTCTCTTCCCAGAAGCTCCCTAAACTGATAAGCAACTTCAGCAAAGTTTCAGGATACAAAATCAATGTGCAAAAATCACAAGCATTCCTATACACCAACAATAGACAAGCAGAGAGCCAAATCATGAATGAACTCCCATTCACAACTGTTACAAAAAGGATAAAATACCTAGGAATAGAGCTAACAAAGAAAATCAAGGACCTCTTCAAGAGGAACTACAAACCACTGCTAAAGGACATTAGAGAGGACAGAAACAAACGATAAAACATTCTGTGCTCATGGATAGGAAGAAGCAATGTTGTGAAAATGACCCTACTATCCAAAGTAATTTATAGATTCAGTGCTATTCCCATTAAACTACCAACAACATTCTTCACAGAATTAGAAAAAACTACTTTAAAATTCATACGGAACCAAAAAAAGGGCCCATATAACCGAGACAATCCTAAGCAAAAAGAACAAAGCTAGAAGCATCATGCTACCTGACTTCAAACTACACTACAAGGCTACAGTAAATAAAACCCCATGGTACTGGTACCAAAACAGACACATAGAGCAATGGAACAGAATAGAGATATCAGAAGTAATACCACACATCTACGACCATCTGATCTTTGACTAACCTGACAAAAACAAGAGATGGGGAAACGAGTCCCTATTTAACAAATGGTGCTGGGAAAACTGGCTAGCCATATACAGAAAATTAAAATCGGACCCCTTCCTTACACCTTATGCAAAAATTAGCTCAAGATGGATTAAATACTTAAATATAAAACCCAAAGTGATAAAAACCCTAGAAGAAAATTGAGGCAATGCCATTCAGGACATAGGCACGAGCAAAGATTTCATGATGAAATCAGCAAAAGTAATTGCAGTGAAAGCAAAAATTGATAGATGGGGTCTAATTAAACTAAAGAGCTTCTGTATAGCAAAAGAAACTATCATCAGAGTGAGCAGACAACCTATAGAATGGGAGAAAATTTTGCATTTTATCCACCTGACAAACGGTTAATATCCAGAGTCTAGAAGGAACTTAAACAAATTTACAAGAGGAAAACAAGCAACCCCATAAAAATATTTGGCAAAAGACATGAAGAGACACTTCTTGAAAGAAGACATTTATGCCACCAACAAACATATGAAAAAAAAAGTTCATCATAACTGGTCCTTAGAGAAATGCAAATTAAAACCACAATGAGATACCATCTCACACCAATCAGAATGGCGATTATTAAAAAGTCAAGAAACAACAGATGCTGGTGAGTGTGGAGAAATAGCATGGATTTACACTGTTGGTGGGTATGTAAATTAGTTCAACCATTGTGAAAGACAGTGTGGCGATACCTCAAAGACCTAGAACCAGAAATACCATTTGACCCAGTAACCCCATTACTGGGTATATACTCAAAGGAACATAAATTGTTGTATTATAAAGATACATGCACGTGTATGTTCACTGCAGTACTATTCACAATAGTAAAGACATGAAATCAAGCCAAATGCCCATCAATGATAGACTGGATAAGGAAAATGTGGTACATATATACCATGGAATACTATGCAGCCATAAAAAGTAATGAGACCATGTCCTTTGCAGGGACATGGATGGAGCTGGAAGCCATCGTCCTCAGCAAACTAAAAAGCAGGAACAGAAAACCAAACACTGCATGTTCTCACTTATAAGTAGGAGCTGAACAGTGAGAACATATGGACACAGTGAGGGAACAATACACACTGGGGCCTGTAGAGGGGTGTAGGTGGAGGGAGAGCATCAGAATAAATAGCTAATGCATACTGGGCTTAATACCTAGGTGATGGGTTGATAGGTACAGCAAACCACCATGGTACATGTTTACCTATGTAACAAACCTGCACGTGTCCTGCATGTGCATCCCAGAACTTAAAATAAAATAAAATAAAATATATATAATAAGGTAAATGAGAAAAAATATATAAAGTATATCTAATGCTTAACATCACAACTAGCAGCAAATATTTAGGATTGCCAGATTTCCTGAACTTAAAGTAATCACAAGTATTTCTGGATTCCTAGAATATTCCAGGGAAAAGCTAAGTACGAGTCACCACCTACTGCACCTCTGGCCCCAAATGTTTCTGTCCATATTGGATGATTTCCAAAATTAATTTCAGTATGAGAGGTAGTATGATGCAATAGTTAGGAACCTGATAGTATAGGTCCTAAACCTGAACTTGCCACTAAATGGTGTGTGAGTTGGATCGATATTTACCCTCATGACTAGTTTCCTCATCTACTTCCCCTATTTGAGGATTGTGAAGATTCACTAAGTTAATATGTGCTGCTGACGTTTAGGACAATGCCAGGCTTATTGTAAGAGCAATACAATGTTTGCTATTGCAGTTTTTACTAAAATTGAACCATGCTATTATTTTTGCAGTGCCTCGCAATGGAAGGAGAAAAAACCATTTTTTTTTTCTGCCTCTACCTCATATACTGTGAGCATTACTCTAACATCCTGATCTCAAATAAAGTACATTGTCCTTTTAAGGATACAGAGAGGACTTCTGCATGACAATCCATCTTCAAGTAACTTCATGTATCCCCTTTCTCCTGAGGAATTAGACAGGAATCAGCAGGGTCAGTCTTTCCCTTTAAGTAGCGTGTGAGTGACAAACCCAGCTGCCCATTTGTCTCTATCCCAAGAGGCATGG
This sequence comes from Colobus angolensis palliatus, assembly GCF_000951035.1. NCBI lineage: Eukaryota > Metazoa > Chordata > Mammalia > Primates > Cercopithecidae > Colobus > Colobus angolensis. The sequence goes on along the minus strand of NW_012115611.1, from coordinate 3,073,696 downwards.
GAACTGGGGATGCTGGGGGTTTTTTTGTTTTTTTGTTTGTTTTGTTTTGTTTTTTTGAGACTATGTCTGGTTTTGTTGCCCAAGATGGAGTGCAGTGGCACAATCTCTGTTCACTGCAACCTCCACCCCTTGTTCTCAAGTGATCCTCATACCTCAGCCTTCTGAATAGCTGGGACTACAGGTGCGCATCATTATGCTGGGCCATTTTTTAAAAAATTGTTTTTGTTGAGATGGAGTTTTGTTGTGTTGTCCAGGCTGGTCCCAATTCCTGGTCTCAAGCGATCCACCCATCTCAGGCTCCCAAAGTGTTGGGATTACAGGTGTGAGCCACCATGCCCAGCTACATCTTTCATGGTACTATAAAATGTGTACAAGCATGACATATCAAGCACTGGGAAAAAATATAATTTGTGACAACCTTCCAGACTCCCTGCCAGAATATTGCCCATACTTAGTGAGCAGGGTTTCCAGATAATGGGAACATAATTATATAAAAAATTATTCCTTGTTTATAGGAAATGCAAATATAGCTGAGCATCTTTCTATTCGCTAAATCTGTCAATCCTTTTGGGAGAGTGAGAGATGTAGTTTTATAAGATCACTCAGCCATAGAAGTTTAACTGAATATAAATGATCCTTGTGAAATGGGCTCTTCAAGAACTTTAGTGTCCCTAGCTAAACTGTGCTGGATTCCTATTGTATTAGCTTTTGCCAAAACGATATAAAGTGAGCTTGAAATGTTCTCAAACCTGGAAAACTCAACTTTTGGAGGCCTTTTAGGTGTCTATTAAAGAATAGAAGAAAAATTTAACAGAATCTTTAGGTTTCACCAAAATGTGTCTTGCAAATGCCTCCATTAGCAGCAAAAGCTCTGTTCCCCTTCAGGTGATTAATATCACATTCCCTCTTACTCCATGTGCTCATTCAACACAGGACTTGAATTTCATTTATAACCTTTTGTATTTTTAATAGTGATGCAGAATATCTAGTTAAGAAAAAAGGATCACATAAGAAAATCAAATAACTTTAAATTAATTTTCCAAGCACACAAAAAAGTTCCAAATATCACATGACAAAATAGATACCTGGTATCTATTTCATCATTTTCAGGATTCAATGAGTTCCTTGCTTTTGATGTCTTCAGGTCTTGGCACCGTTTCCTCTTCTTGGAACATTCTGTTTCCTCCCTCTTAACTCCAAAAAGTTCACTGATAACTTGTCGGTCTATTCTCAGTTTGTATAAGGTTTGTTCTAAGAAGTCCTTCTGGGATCACCAAATCCAGCTTAAGCATCCTGACTACCTGTTCTCTTAGCTTCTGTTCTTCTAGTCATAGCCTTTGTCACACCCTGTTGTAGTTATCCCTTTACACGCCATCATCTACTGCCATACTCCAAGTTCTAGGTGGATAGTGATGGTGTTTGTAGTCTAGTGCCTACCTAGCACACAGCAGTTCCTGAATATACATATGTGCGTAAGTATATGAGTTTATAACAGTCTCCTATGGCCCTAGCTCTTATTTTAAAATAAACAGGTTATTCCTGTTTATTTTAACAAAAAAAAATTACTAAGCTGAGAGTAGAAATACAGTTTCCTACATTCCTATTTCATAGAGACTATAACTAACTCTTTCTTCTTCAGAGTGGGGGTGAGAAATTTTGGGAGTGAACTAATGTCTTATTGTCAATACCTAAAATATGTTTTCAGAGATGTGGTTCCTTTAAACCAAAATGTGCTGATTCTAGTTCCATCAACTGAACACTGAGTCCTCAAAAACAGTTGAAAAAACAGTTTGCTCAAGGCAAAGGAGAATATTTTCAGAGGTCAATGATATTTGATCTTTATCCCCTGAGGAAGAAATATATATATATATTTTTTTTGAGACGGAGTCTCGCTCTGTCGCCCAGGCTGGAGTGCAGTGGCCGGACCTCAGCTCACTGCAAGCTCCGCCTCCCGGGTTTACGCCATTCTCCTGCCTCAGCCTCCCGAGTAGCTGGGACTACAGGCGCCGGCCACCTCGCCTGGCTATTTTTTTGTATTTTTTAGTAGAGACGGGGTTTCACCGTGTTAGCCAGGATGGTCTCGATCTCCTGACCTCGTGATCCACCCTTCTCGGCCTCCCAAAGTGCTGGGATTACAGGAGAAATATATTTAAGCTCACAATTTTTAAAAACAATATTATCTTTTTTATCTATTGGATGACATAGACTAAAGCGCCGTAGTAAATGCATTACAAAATATATTAACTCATGGCACCTTATAAGTTAATTTCTTGCTCCTGTAACAGTTCAGACTAGGTGTTCACCTGAGTGAGATGACTCTCTCCACGTAGTCATTCAAAGATCTAAGCTCTTTTTATCTTGAAGCTTCACCATCCCCTAGAGCCTGTCATTTGTGTCCAGATGGACTGGTGAAGACAGAAAGCTGGGAGGGAGAAGAAAATGTGGTGGCTGCATTCCTGCTTTCCTGAAAGGCCTGGCCCAGAAGGCATACATACATATCTTTTCTGATCCCATCCCACGGGTCAAAATTTAAGTCACAGGTTTAATTCCAAAAGGAATTGGATAATGTATGTGTTCACTATGACCCTGTAACTATAGAAGAAGGAGAAAATAGACCGAGCACGTTGGCTCACAGTTGTAATCCCGGCACTTTGAGAGGTCAAGGCAGGCGGATCACGAGGTCAAGAGATCGAGACAATCTTGGCCAACATGGTGAAACTCTGTCTCTACTAAAAACAGAAAAAATTAGCTGGGTGTGGTGGCGCATGCCTGTAGTCCCAGCTACTCGGGAGACTGAGTCAGGAAAATCGCTTGAACCCTGGGAGGCGGAGGTTGCAGGGAGCTGTGATAGCGCCACTGTACTCCAGCCTGGTGACAGAGCGAGACTCTGTCAAAAAAAAAAAAAAAAAAAGAAAGAAAGAAAAAGGAGAAAATAGATCTGGGTGGAGAGCTAGTAATCTCTGTCCCATAATCTTAGGTCCCTGACAATGCTAGTTGCTGCAGCCTGTACCTTCATGGAGCCACCCAATGGATTAGTTTTACCATTTCCTCTCAATTCTCAAACATCACACAAAATATAAGGAATATATCCATATATTTCCTTAATTCATAGTGTCACTCTTATTCTCAGAATACTGGTTCTTTTGCTACCACCAGCCATTTACTTACTTCTGTTTTCTCTTCCAACAATTCCCACCAAGCCAGGCACAGTAATTATCAACACATATTTTTTGTTGTTGTTGAAATAAATAGAGAGAATCTACATTATGTGATTCCAGTTCCACTATAAACATATATTCTTTTATCTGTCATTTATTTGCTTTAACTGGAAAACGGCACTTTCTTGAAGAGACTAATTCTTTGTGGCTCTTTTGAATGGAAGCTACTTATTCTCCATGTTGCAGGCTGGACAGGACAAGGAAGTGTTCTGCTTATTTAATTGTTTCCACTTTGCCTTAGTGAAAATATGGCAGGAGATTTGTGATGCCTCCTTCAAGTCTCATGCCATCTGTGTGTGTCTCTGTGAATCATCACTGTCATCTTTTGAACTCAGCATGCCCATATTAACTTAGGAATTTAGCACCTCGTTGGTATTCCTTTTCTATTGCTTACCCATGCTGCTTTGCTTTTCATGTTGTGACTGCAAAACAATGGTATATTTCTTTTCATACACTAAATTATAGTGGCAAGGGGCTCCACCAGCCTGATGGCAAAAAATTATCCTGTCATGTTGTCCCACTGTCTATTACTGTGAGTTTCCTAGACTTTCTCACTTCCATACTGGAAATAATCTCCCACAACCCATCATTCTAGCTTCCCTGACAGCCTACTAGGATCTCGCTGCTACTGTTAGCTCTAGAGAGATTGCCTCTTCTTTGGACACAGATGTCCTCTGCTAAAGATAACTGTTGACACACATCTGAGGGGGTACCTGATGCTCTGATAATGGTGAATTAAGCATTTTCCTACTAATTTTTCCTATAGTACAACATACAACCAACCTGCAACTTTTAAATAAGACTTTATTAAAGGTTTAAGAATGTTGAAAGGGTAGTATACACAGAATAGGTACAACTTGCATAACCATTCTGAGGGTCTTGTAAAAGATGGATGACATTCCCATGGTGAACTCCACTGAATTGTTTGTGATCTGTTGAAAATGAATTGACCATATATGTTCTAATCTATCTCGGGACTGTCAAAAATGGACTCTGTCAAAAAATAACTCTGTTGTTGATCTATTTGTCTATTTTTACACTAATACCAAACTTTCTTGATTACTATACCTTTAAAATAAAACTGAAAATCAGGTAGTAAAAGTCCTGTCTGTTGGTGATCAATTCTTTCTGCTTTGGTATGTTGGGAAAAATTCTTTAACTCATCTTTATTCTTGAAAGATATTTTTTACTGTGAACACAATTCTAAGTTTTCAGATTTTTTCCTTCATTCATTATATTAAAGATCTTGCTCCATTATGTTTTTGGGTTGTATGGTTTGGCATGCTAAGTCTGCTTATCTGTGGTCTCTCTACTTAATATATGCTTATTTCCCTGGCTACTTTTTTTTTTGAGACAGAATCTCGGTCTGTCACCCAGGCTAGAGTGGGGCAATCTTGGCTCACTGCAACCTCTGCCTCCTGGGTTTAAGCAATTCTCCTTCCTTAGCCGTCTGAGTAGTTGGGATTACAGGTGCGTGCCACCGCAGCCGGCTAATTTTTGTATTTTTGGTAATGATGGGATTTCACCATGGTGGTCAAGCTGGCCTTGAACTCCTGACCTCATGATCCACCCACCTTGGCCTCCCAAAGTGCTAGGATTACAGGCGTGAGCCAGTGCTCCTGGCCTTCTCTGGCTACTTTTAAGAAATTCTATTTTCAGTGATTTTAAGCAATTTTATTATTATGTCCATTAAAGTAGTTTTATTTATGTTTCTTGTTCTTGGGACTCAGTGAGATTCCTGGATCTGTGGAATTTCCATAAATTAAAAAAAAATTAGCCATTATTTTTTCAATGATGTCCCTTCCCCTATCCTTTTCAGCAACTCCAATTACATGTATTTTAGCCACTTGAGGTTGTCTCACTGATGATCTGTTTTTTTTTTCTTTATCAGTCTTCTTTCTTTCTGTGTTTCACTTTGGACAGGTCTATTGTTAGGTCTTTAAGTTCACTGGTTCTTTTCTTTGGTTATGTCTAATTTGCTTTTATATATGCTATATACATATAATATATATTATTAGTATATTTTTCATATCAGACATGGTAGTTTCCATATCTAGAAGTTTGAGTCTTTTATATCTCCATGACTCTTCTTGACATGGCCAATCTCTCCAACAGCTTTTTGAACATGTGAAATACAGTTATAATAACTGTTTAATGTTGTTTACTATTTCTATCATCTATGTCAATTCTGGGTCAATTTCAATTATGTATTTGTCTCCTGATTTTGGGGTTTATTTTCCAGCTTCTTTGAATGCTTGGTAATTTTGTTATTGGGTGCCTAGTATTGTGAATTTTACCTTGTAGGTTATTGCATATTTTTATGTTTCTAAAAATATTCATGAGATGTGTTCTTCCATTCCATCAAGTTACTTGGTAAGAGATTATATCTTTTGGGTATTCTTTTAATATTTGTTAGGTCAGATCAGAGCACTGTTTAGAGCTAAAGTTTCCCCATGGAGAACAAATTGCTTTAGAAAATCCTAGCTAATGTCCCATGATTTATGAAGTTTTCCACTATGGTTCTTGAGAAGGACTATTCTGTGTGCTGTATGAGTTCTGGGTATTGGTTTCTCTACATTTTTAACATGGTTCTCTTCCTGGCCTTGAGTTCTTTGCTCATATGCATATTCTGATTAATAATCAGCTGAAGACTGGAGGAAGGCCTTTTAAAGGGGTATTTAGAACTCCTCTGTGCAGCTATGTCCTCTCTGGTAATCTCTCTTAAAAACACTAGCTGCCTTAATCTCTCAATACTCCCAGACCAACTAAATTTAGAGAGACTACCACCCTCCACTTCAATTCTTTCTGCGATGGAGCTTAGAAAGTCCCTAAGCAGTAACCTGGGGGCAATCATGGATCTCATATAATTTCCCTTCTCTCTCTTTGGCATCTCTGACCTTTGTTGCCTGATATCCATTGTCTTGAAAATAATTGTTTCATATATTTTGTCTGTTTTTTTTTTTTCAGCTAAGGATGAAGAATAAATCCAGTTTTGTTATTTCATCTTGACTAAAAGTAGAAATCAAGCCTTCTTTCTAAACTCAGTCAAGTCTTCTTCTAAATTATTCTTACTAAAATTACTTACAAAGTCCACTTATTCATGCCAGAAAAAATTCACCCTTAGCCATAATGTAGTGCCTTGCTTTTAAATTCCCAGAAGAAAATTTTTAAAAAATTAAATTTTACTAGGAAATAATGATCAAAATACTAAAAATTTCAGATTTTTTAGGCTTAGCCTTAATGAACACCTTTAACCAGTCTTGTCTTCATTGGCTGCCAAAAGTTCAATTCAGTTATTTTTCCAAGTCTTTCCTCTAGTTTGACTCCTAGTAAAGATCAGGCCTACAGATAAGGGGGTTTTGAAGGTGTGTGTTCCTAGTTTCTAATGAGAACCTGCACAAACAACACTGAATTCAGAAAATTTAAGAATATGTAGTAGTAGCAAAAAAGGCAGGCTAAATTCATAGCAAAACACACATATTTTTCTAAAGGAAACAATCTGTAGAGCTGAAACTTTTCTCTAAACCACATTTTATAGTGTTCTGTGAAAGAGCTATGTTCCTTGAAGCCCATTGATATAGTTTCCCCAGATTCAAGAATTCTGCATTAGAGTAAATTCAAATCTTAATTCTTAAGGAGTAAATCTATTTGTAACTTTCAGTTTTCAGTGTTCCCTCATGGAGGATTTCATTCGGATCCAATTTATTATACCCTCATAATCCTGCCTTTATCCTAGGTTATTTAATACCTGCATAGACCACCCACATCTCAGCTTGTCTCTCAGCCTTCCTTGACCATCTTTGCATTTCACACAAATCATCTCTTTTTCTAACAATGTTTTCCAAGCCTTTCTATCCTAAATTCCTTTACCTAATTCTCACTCCTTACCCCAACAGATGACCCTGCTTTCTTCTTAATGTGATAGCAATTGAATCCACTCAACTTCCAACTACAAAGTAAATTGTCTTCTTATCACTCATCTTTCCTTCTTTCTTTCTTTTCTGTCTGAGAGAAGTAGATGTTCTTCACATCTAAGGCAAATTCCTTCATGTAACTGTGGATTCTATCTTCTGCCACCACTACATGAACTTTGCTCCATCAATTATCAAAAACCTTCTTGATTCACATCTTTCTTCAAAAGGTTATTGGAATTAAATATTGCCTGTTGAGAGGAATGGTTGCCGAAGATATATATTTGTACTATTTTGAGTTATGTCAGAATGACCCAGGGCAAAGTAACTTAGCAATAAACACCAAATGGACACTTTTGTTTCTGACTTTGTGTCTGTTATTACATATAATAGACTGTAAGTAATTTAGAGGAAAGGTAATTTAAAGGACTCTATGGGAGAAATGAGACAGTAATAATAACGACTGCCATTTGTTGAATGGCTGCTTGGACCAGATCTTGTAGTACGTGCTTCACATATATTCCTTCTGTTAATCCTCAAATATTTTTGCTTATAAGTAATGCAATAAATATGCCACTAGTAAATATGATGAAAATGAGGCTAGTTTCATCATATTTAGTATGATGAGGATTTAGTAAAGTTACAGGCAAAAGTATTCCAACTGGTAGCTTGTTTGGAAAGTGTTGTCAATAACAACAAAGAAGGAGGAATAAGAAAGTTAGGAGGTAAGGCCGGGCGCAGTGGCTCAAGCCTGTAATCCCAGCACTTTGGGAGGCCGAGACGGGCGGATCACGAGGTCAGGAGATCGAGACCATCCTGGCTAACACGGTGAAACCCCGTCTCTACTAAAAAATACAAAAATCTAGCCGGGCGAGGTGGCAGGCGCCTGTAGTCCCAGCTACTCGGGAGGCTGAGGCAGGAGAATGGCGTAAACCCGGGAGGCGGAGCTTGCAGTGAGCTGAGATCCGGCCACTGCACTCCCGCCCGGGCGACAGAGCGAGACTCCGTCTCAAAAAAAAAAAAAAAAAAAAAAAGAAAAGAAAGGAGGTAAAACAGGAAAGAGAGAAAGGCAATACAAGACATTATTGAAGTTGGTCACCATTGTGGGTAACTGGACTGGATCTCACTGGGACCTTTTGAAAAAGCCTAATGAAGGATGTCACAAAACTGTTCTCCCAAGGGATGAAAGAGGAAAGCATTTAATTATCAGTTCTTGTCTCTTAATGGTCAAAGGTGGTCCCACAGGTCTAAACTCTCCTGCACCCTGGGTTTATATCAGGAAGAGAAACCTTAGGACAGGAAGTCAAAGGCAAGTACTGTAGAGCTGTATCTGCAAGAAACCATTTGAAGCCTGCATGGAACTGTATGCAGAGCTGGAGTAAGAGGTAGAGCTGGAGGATTTGAAGTGACACTATCAGAGTTGTTCAAGACAATCCAGTTTTGTGTCATGTATTTCTGCCATGACTTCTATTTAAGTCCATATTATAGAGTCCCTTGCAAGGTCGTGGCCAGCTGCAATCACTGCAAGGGCTAAATACAAGTCTGCTTCAGCTGGCCCCAAGGCTATAACTGCTATTCATTATTTCCTTTCTCTCTCCCCATGCCAAATTTTCCTCATTTTTGGCCAGCACTTAAGCTGCCAAACAGATGTTCTGGTATTCAAACTTTCCTTTTAGCCAGTGGGTTCTTATTCCTGAGAGTTCTGAGCCCTTACTTCCTTTGGCCTTGTTGGGTAGTGATTAAAATCATCATTTGTCCATCATTATTGTTCTGCATGGATGCACCGAGGAATGATTCAGTGACTTTACAATGTTTGAAATTTACTTCTTTCTGACCCTATCATTTTGTAGCCTACATAGTATCTCATAGTAATTAGAGCTAATCACTCCTACCAGTGGAGTGCTCTTTTTGTTGCCTGCTGTTCTACTGGCAAGAGGAATCAGGGTTAGTGAAAGGTAGCTGCATGTAGCTTCAAGTGGTAATCTTTTTGATTAACCTGGTAGAAGTGTTTCTCTCCCTCCATCTCCAATCCACAGTCTTACTCTCTTTCCACTATATTTGAATGTGTACCTCAAAGTTCATATGTTGGAAACTTAATCCCCAGTGCAACAGTGTTGGGAGGTGGGACTTTTAAGAAGTGATTAGGTAATGAATTATTCCCCTTATCCTGGGAGTAGGTTCCTGGTAAAAAGATAAATTTGTCCCCCTTCCTACTGTCTCTCTTGTATGCCCTTTTGCCTTTCGCCATGGGATGACACAGTAAAAAGGCCAAAGCCAGATGATAGGAATTCCCTCAGTCTTGGACTTCCAGCTTCCAGAAAAATGAATCAATAAATTTACGTTCATTATACATTATCTAGTCTCACGTATTCTGTTATAGCAGCACAAAATGGTTGAAGACATTCTCCCTTACCTTCCCACTTTCCCCTCCAAACCCCACCAGGCATCAAGGCCTCTAATCTGGCAAAGCCTAAGATCAAAAGGTTGAGAAATACAACTTCTTCAACTGTGTCATTAGGAATTATATTTAGAGGAGTCCATTCTTTTTCTGCCCATTGTTTCATAGACTGATGCACTTTAGCGTTTGGGAACACTGCCTTATACATTAACTATAGGCTGAACACATTGCAGGGGATGCCAACGGGGTGCCCAATCCTGCAGGGTGCTGTCCCCAATTTAGAGCTGTAACTAAGCCTTTTATAGGCTCTACCACTGTTTTATTTCACTGGCTGCTTCTGGGTGATAGAGTATGTGATAAGACAAGTGGATCTCATAATCTTGTGCCATTTTTCACACTTTCTTTGCTTGAAATGGGTCTCTAGATCTGAGGCAATTTTGTGCAGTTTCCCATGCCAATGGATTTAGCAATCTCTAAGTCTGATTAGCAGTGCTGATAAAGATAAACCCACATCTGTAATATGTACAGTTTCCATAAAGGACATAAAAGGATGCCTCCTCCAGGAAGGAAGGAGTCTAATGTAATTAGTGACCAAATGGTCTTAACATTCCCCTCTGCTTGAGTATACTTTAGACAAGCTTCTCCCTGACTCTAGGTTCTTGAACGCTATTCTTAGAGCCTTTAGTTTAGGGAACTGGTAATTGTAATTTCTCTGCCCCTTTGAGATGTAAATCTTTTAAAAAGATTTCTGTTAGTTTTGCAACTGGGAATGTCCTTCTCAAAGACCTGAGTGCCATCCCTTTGAAAGCTAATCATAAATGATGGACCTATTTCCCAGTCTCCATGGAAAAATAAGAACGTAACTTTGATGGGCACCAGTCAGCAAATACAGATGGCCTCATCACAGAGAAAACATTTATAAACTCAGAAGTGACTCAATATGCTTCACACACCTCACTAAGCAACTTCCTTCCTGACATCCTCCAGTACTTTTCCACTAGCTCACCCCAGCACTTAAAAACCCTCCTGCCCATTGTTTTAAGGAAGTTCAGTTCAGACTGCTTTCTGTTCTCTCTCCCCTGCTGTGATTGCCTTGAATAAACTCCTCCTTACTTCTTTAACATCATCAAGTACAATTTTTGCTTTGGCATCAGCCTGCCATCAAGTGGCTGGCTGGCTTTCTTGATGATAATGGCATAGTAAGGCTAAGCAATGGTGTCTAATGCTGGCCTGCCAGAACGTCAGCAGTGGCATTAATTATAGCAATCTTAGTGACAGGGAGTACATGCTGTTGGACCCGTAAGTAGCCTCTGTTCCTGTGTGTGTATAAGTATATATACCCACCCCATAAATATATATGCATACATTTGATTTTTTCTGAATCTTTTCAGAATAAATTCTGCATATCATGACCTTTTTCTCTTAGATACTCTAATTTTTATTCCCTAAAGGATATTCTTTTCCATAACCAAATTATAGTTATCTTCAATAAATTTAATATTGATATGATATGTTTTCTAATCTATTGTTCATATTCTAATTTAGTCAACTGACTCAATAGTGCCATTTATAGTGCTTTTCCCCTGTAAGATTTTAGCTTAGATCAGATATTGAAGTTAGTTGCCATGCCTCTTTAGTCTCCTTTAAGAAGTATTTTTCTCAAGTGAAGGAGAAATAAAATCCTCTACAGACAAGCAAATGCTGAGAGATTTTGTCACCACCAGACCTGCCTTACAAGAGCTCCTGAAAGAAGCACTAAGCATGGAAAGGAAAAACCAATACTAGCCACTGCAAAAATATATCAAATTGTAAAGATCACCAACCCTCTGAAGGAACTGCATCAACTAACAAGCAAAGTAGCCAGCTAACATCATAATGACAGGATCAAATTCACACATAACAACATTAACCTTAAATGTAAATGGACTAAATGCCCCAATTAAAAGACACAGACCGGCAAATTGGATAAAGTGTCAAGACCCATTGGTGTACTGTAATTAGGAGACCCATCGCACACGCAAAGACACCCATAGGCTCAAAATAAAGGGATAGAGGAATACTTACCAAACAAATGGAAAGGAAAAAAAAAGCAGGGGTTGCAATCCTAGTCTCTGATAAAAAGACTTTAAACCAACAAAGATAAAAAAAAAAGACAAAAAGAGCGTTACATTATGGTAAAGGAATCTATGCAACAAGAAGAGTTAACTCTCCTAAATATATATGCACCCAATACAGCAGCTCCCAGATTTATAAAGCAAGTTCTTAGAGACCTACAAAGAGACTTAGACTCCCACACAATAATAGTGGGAGACTTTAACATCCCACTGTCAGTATTAGACAGATCAATGAGTAAGAAAATTAACAAGGATATTCAGGAATTGAAATCAGCTCTGGACCAAGTGGACAGAATAGTCATCTACAGAACTCCCCACCCCAAATCAACAGAATATACATTCTTTTCAGCACCACATCACACTTATTCTAAAATTGACCACATAATTGGAAGTAAAACACTCCCCAGCAAATGCAAAAAAACAGAAATAATAAGAAACAGTCTCTCAGACCACAATGCAATCAAATTTGAACTCAGGATTAAGAAACTCAATCACATAACTACATAGAAACTGATCAACCTCCTCCTGAATGACTACTGGGTAAATATCAAAATTAAGGCAGACAAATAAGTAAGTTCTTTGAAACCAATAAATAAGTTCTTTGAAACCAATAAGAACAAAGACACAACATAACAGAATCTCTGGGAAACAGCTAAAGCAGGGTTTAGAAGGAAATTTATAGCACTAAATGTCCACAGGAAAAAGTGGGAAAGATCTAATCCACACCCTAACATCACAATGAAAAGAATTAGAGAAGCAAGAGCAAACACATTCAAAAGCTAGCAAAAGATAAGAAATAACTAAGATCAGAGCAGACCTGAAGGAGACAGAGACACGAAAAACTGTTAAAAAAAAAAACAAAATCAATGAATCCAGAAACTGTTTTTTGAAAAGGTTAACAAAATAGATAAAACACTAGCCAGACTAATAAAGAAGAAAAGAGAGAAGACTCAAATAGACACAATAAAAAGTGAGAAAGGGGATATCACCACCAATCCCACAGAAATACAAACTACCATCAGAGAATACTATAAATACCTTTACACAAATGAACTAGAAAATCTAGAAGAAACTGATAAATTCCTGGACACATATACACTCCCAAGACTAAACCTGGAAAAAGTCAAATCCCTTACTAGACCAATAACAAGTTCTGAAATTGAGGCAGTAATTAATAGCCTACCAATCAAAAAAGTCCAGGACCAGACAGATTCACAGTCAAATTCTACCAGAGGTACAAAGAGGAGCTGGTACCATTCCTTCTGAAACTATTCCAAACAATAGAAAAAGAGGGACTCCTCCCTAACCCATTTCAGAGGCCAACATCATCCTGATACCAATCCATGGCAGAGACACAACAAAAAAAGAAAATTTCAGGCCAAGATCCCTGATGAATATAGATGTAAAAATCCTCAATAAAATACTGGGAAACCGAATCCAGCAGCACATAAAAATGCTTATTCACCATGATCAAGTTGGCTTTATCCCTGGGATGTAAGGCTGGTTCAACATACACAAATCAATAAATGTAATCTGTTACATAAACAGAACCAATGATAAAAACCACATGATTATCTCAATAGATGCAGAATGGCCTTCGGTAAAATTCAACACCCCTTCATGCTAAAAACTCTCAATAAACTAGGTATTGATGGAATGTATCTCAAAATAATAAGAGCTATTTATGCCAACAGCCAACGTCATATTGAATGGGCAAAAGCTGGAAGCATTCCCTTTGAAAACCAGCACAAGACAAGGATGGCTTCTCTCACCACTCCTATTCAACATAGTATTGGAAGTTCTAGCCATGGCAATCAGGCAAGAGAGAGAAATAAAGATATTCAAGTAGGAAGAGAGGAAGTCAAATTGCCTCTGCAGATGACATGATTGTATATTTTGAAAACTCCATCATCTCAGCCCCAAATCTCCTTAAGCTGATAAGCAACTTCAGCAAAGTCTCAGGATACAAAATCAATGTGCAAAAGTCACAAGCCTTCCTATACACCAATAATAGACAGAGAGCCAAATCACGACTGAACTCCCATTCACAATTGCTGCAAAGAGAATAAAATACCTAGGAATACGACTTACAAGGGATGTGAAGGACCTCTTCAGAGTGAACTAGAAACCACTACTCAAGGAAATCAGAGAGGATACAAACAAATGGGAAAACGTTCCATGTTCATGAATAGGAAAAATCAATATCATGAAAATGGCCATACTACCTAAAGTAATTTATAGATTCAATGCTATCCCCATCAATACCATTTACTTTCTTCACAGAATTAGAAAAATAACTACTTAAAATTTTATATGAAACCAATAAAGAGCCTATATAGCCAAGACAATCCTAAGACAATCCTAAGCAAAAAGAATACGCTACCTGACTTCAAACTGTACTACAAGGCTACAGTAACTTAAACAACATGATACTGGAACCAAAACAGATTAGATATAGATATAGATATAGATATAGATATAGATATAGATATAGATATAGATATAGTTCTATACCAATGGAACAGAACAGAGGCGTCAGAAATAATTCCACACATCTACAGCCATCTGATCTTTGACAAACCTGACAAAAACAAGAAATAAGGAAAGGATTCCCTATTTAATAAACAGTGCTGGGAAAACTGGTTAGCCACATACAGAATACTGAAACTGGACCCCTTCCTTACACCTTATACAAAAATTAACTCAAGATGGATTAAAGACTTAAACATAAGACCTCAAACCATAAAAACCCTAGAAGAAAACCTAGGCAATACCATTCAGGACATAGGCATGGGCAAAGGCTTCATGACTAAAACACCTAAAGCAATGGCAACAAAAACCAAAATTGACAAACAGGATTTAATTAAACTAAAGAGCTCTGTGCAGCAAAAGAGACTATCATCAGAGTGAACAGGCACCCTACAGAATGGGAGAAAATTTTTGCAATCTATCAATCGGACAGAGGGCTAATATCCAGAATGTCCAAGGAACTTAAACAAATTTACAAGAAAAAGACAAACAACTCCATTAAAAAGTGTGCAAAGGATATGAACAGACACTTCTCAAAAGAAGACATTTATGTGGCCAACAAACATGTGAAAAAAAGCTCATCATCACTGGTCACTGGAGAAATGCAAATCAAAACCACAAAGAGATCCCGTCTCACGCCAGTTAGAATGGTGATCATTTAAAAAAAAGTCAGGAAACAATAGATGCTGGAGAGGATGTGGAGAAATAGGAATGTTTTTATAATGTTGGTGGGAGTGTAAATTGGTTCAACCATTGTGGACGACAGTATGGCAATTCCTCAAGGATCTAGAACTAGAAATACCATTTGACCCAGCAATCCCATTACTGGGTATATACTCAAAGGATTATAAATCATTCTACTATAAAGACACATGCACACGTATGTTTATTGCAGCACTATTCACAATAGCAAAGACTTGGAATCAACCCAAATGTCCATCAGTGATAGACTGGATAAAGAAAATGTGGCACATATATACTATGGAATACAATGCAGCCGTAAAATGATGAGTTCATGTCCTTTGTAGGGACATGGATGAAACTGGAAATCATCATTCTCAGCAAACTAAAACAGGAACAGAAAACCAAACACTGCATGTTCTCATAAGTGGGAGTTGAACAATGGGAACACCTGGACACAGCAAGGGGAACATTACACACTGAGGCCTGTCGGGGCTGGGGGCTGGGGGAGGGATAGCGTTAGGAGAAATGTTTAATGTAGATGACGGGTTGATGGGTGCAGAAAACCACCATGACGCATTTATACCTATGTAACAAACCTGCACGTTCTGCACATGCATCACAGAAATTAAAGTATAATAATAAAAAAAGAAGTATTTTTCTCAGCTTTTTGACTTTTATAACAATGATATTTTTAAAGAGTACAGGTCTCTTCATCTCACCCTTTATTTTAAAATAGAATATTTCACAATTTAGGTTTGACTAATGTTTCCTCATGAATAGACTCAGATTATGCATTCCTTTTTGAAACACAGCAAAAGTGAGGTTGTATGCTTCCTAAGGCACCACAATTGCGTCCATTTGTGATGTTCATTTCTGATGTTCATTCTGATTATCTACTCAACGCCTCGTGTGATTTCTCAACTATGTAGTTCTTTCTTTTTTAACTAATGAGCAATGTGCAGGCAGACATTTTAAGATCATGTAAGTATCTTGCTGTCCCCTTAGTGATAATTGCATTAGAGTCCCTCCCCTCAACCCCACCTTTCTCTGAGATTTTGTTATTCATTTGAAATCCACTTGGATTCATTTATTTGTTTTAGTTTCATTTTATTTGCTTTCAGTTTTAGTTCCCTCACGTATTTCTTATTCTTGTTGATTCTTTTAAACATACAGATGATTAATACATTTCTAAAAGTTAAGGCTCTGAAAGGCATTTACAAAAATGTGTCAGTCTCAACTATAACCCTTCTGCCTGCTTCCCACCTGCCCCTGGTAGGAAACAGCATTATAGTTTTCTGATTTATCCTTTCAGTGTTTTCTTTTTGTAGAGATGGCTCATATATTTGTGCTTTTTATATTTTCCTTTCTTTCTTAAAAGGTAGATAGCATATGCTGTTTTGTGCTTTTTTCACTTCACAGTATCTTCTGGAAAACATTCTATATAATATCTTATTTTTTTTGTCAGTATGCTAAGTGAAATTTAATTGCCAATGAAAAATTTAAGAATAACATTGTGAGACAGCAAGAAATGACCTTCATTCCAGGTAAAACAGAATCATCATTTAGTTTATTCATCAAGTTCACAGTGCTTAAGATAGACTCTCGGATTCCTGGTTAGACAGAGCTTGGTACAGCACTAGGTCTTTTCCTTTTTAACCATCTTCTGTTGGGAGGTTACAATGCTTAAAATGAAAACCCAAAACCAAAACAAAAAAAACAAAAAAAACACAGTCCATGTGTTTACTGAGATAATGTTTCAATTATTCAAATAAAATCTTCAATTACAACATGTCAACATACATATGTTCATAAATTTTCTTTAAAATTATCATACAATTCATGCCATTTGGATTTATCTTCACTTTTCATTTAAATGTGCTGGGTTCCTTCATACTTTGTCATTTCAGATTGCTTGAGTGTAGCTCTGTGAGTCATTACAAATGCATAGTATTTCACCTGTGAAGGGTGAGTATAATGTTTTTGCTCTCATAAAACATGTGGCTAAGGTTTTGAAAGCTTTTTTTAAAATGAAAGTAAAAATTTCCTTACAAATAACCTACTCTATTTATTTTATTAGGATTCAATGCAAATGAATAATTTATATATATTATCTTTGGGTTCTTCAAATGAAATTGCATAATCACCTAAATTATTAGTTAGTTTTTTCAGTCCAGAGAAGAAAAAGCTATGTTCAATATAAATACTAGACTTAAAAATTTTAATGCCAATTAATACAATATCAAAATTTATCTTGAAGCATTATTTCTCAGATCTAGAACTGACATGGTTTCCATTACTGACTTTTCAGTTGTAGGTGATGTACTGTAGATTCCTTGAATTACTCTAGCGTGTAATGATAGAGAGAACACTGGACCAACAGCCTAATAGTTTGGATCATAGTATTGGCTGTGAATGATTTGATCATTTGATCTTGTTGGAAGATCTGAACATTATCTAGTCTAGTTCTTTAATTAATGGATTTCACTATGGGAATTAAACAAAAATTGGAGTGCTGACTTTCATTTAAAACTAAAAAATGGAGGCTGGTGACTTTCTCTTTTGCCAAAAAGGCATTAAAATATGTTGCTAGTAACTACATCCAGTGTTCCATGAAAGAAAGAGTATTTTCACACACACCCATGAATTCGCTAATATAGAACAAATAATAATACAGTACTTCAGACTGAATAAATATAGTTTTCATGAATCACTAGAGAGTGTGGTGGAAGAAAAGAAAATTCTTTTCTTTTTATCCCCATCTTTCCTTCTTTATTTTATTCCCAACAGAAAAGAAGGGGATTTTTAAAGACATATAATTTATTAACATAATAATACCTTGAACTACTCTAGGAGAGGCAATTGATATACCCAGAAAATTTTGTTTGTCTCATAGAAACCTCAATTTGAAGACCCTAACTTCCCTCAGAGATATACACTAGGGACCTCACAAAATGCCTTCAGTGAGGAACTGGAAAACTGGGAGAAGTGCAGAGAAGAAGAAAAGGTCAAGAAGGTCCTGAGGGACAGGATAATTGAGGAAGCAAGAAGTGCAGAGGAAAGTGAATACAGAAAAAGGGAAATTTATGGATGCTGAGGCAGACATTGAGTTGACTGAATCTTGGGTTAGGATGTGGGTAAATAAACCATTTGGAATAAGTACATAGTATTTGTTTCACACTAAGGTATACTTCTGAGCAATGGATTGCACATGATTCATGTCTAGGATGTTATGGGCATAAATTAAGGAATACAGCATTTATTTTTTAACGTTTTTCTTCTAGTTGAAAACTTGTGAAGAACTAGCATTTGTAAAGTCAGAATTTTATGTTTCCACATATTTTCTCCTCTGCTTCAAATATTCATCTTTCCTTCTTCATCTAGGTAATTTCTACTTATTTGTCATGATTCATCACAAACAGTAAGTCCTCCAATAAACATCTTAGCTTCTCTTTCGAAATTTGATGCCCTTTCTCTATGTGGTCACAGCACCTTTGTCATGTTTTAGCTTATTATACTGAATCACACCTGTCTCTTGTAATTGTTTGTCGTCTACTCATCTACAAAGTTCCTAACACTCAGAATTGTATTTTAACTATCTTTCACCTTATTTCTTAGTGTTGAGTAAAAAAGTGCTATTCTATATTTATGAGTCTTTATCTCGGATTTTCCCTGCTTAGAATTCTATTCTTTTGTCTGCTAGGAAATTTTCAATTATTTTCTTTCACTTTCTTTGTGCTAACTTTCTCCATGAAGTCTTTGACCTCTTCTCTCACTGCAGCAGATTTAGTCATTTCATCATTTCTCTTAATTTTGTATCTATACTAAAAGATAATTTTCAAAATGATAAAATTTTGTGTCTCATAAAAATATAAAATATCTTATTTAACTCATCAATTAATGAGTAAATTAGTAAGATGTTATAACCACTTCAAATGAGAATTTGACTTATGGAGATGCATATATCTACTCAACAAATTCATTTGCATTACCATAAACAGGAGTCAATTGCATTATTATGACAAAGAATATCTGTGTCACCATTACTTTTCCATAGGTTAACCTCCATCTCTACAGAGCTATAGAATATTCTAGTCAAAGACAATGAAAGATGCAGATCCTTATAAAATTAAGGCAACCTTCAGCATTCTACTGAAAGAACATCCAGTAATTTTTTTTGCCTTATGGAAGTCATTTACTTTTTTTCTTGACACTTGTAATAGTCCAATATTACATTTTCATCATTTTGAAATTATTTTCATATCTCCCCTATACCTTCCTTCCACATTATGCCCTTAGGAAAGGGACTTGACCCTAAACTCCTCTCTGGCTGCGTAAAGAATCTCTCATTTTCCCCTTCTGTTTAGTTGACAGCACCTACAACAAAGAAGGCCAGTTAATTAGCAAGTTAAAAACAAAGTGTGAGTAACTTTTAGAATCTGTGAGAAAGTACTGGAGAAATGAAACTGGAAAAATTAGTTGATAATTCTTGCCTTCTGTTTTTCCACTGTTTTATTTAATCCCCATGTGCTTTCAGATAGTTTAAGCTCATTTCTTTAGATTGAGAGAGAATGGAGGATCCTGAAAGGACTTGGGAGCATGAATGAAGATAATTAGAGGTGATGGTGACAAAAGGAAAAATAAATACAGCAACTCACTTTTAGAGACTCCATCACGGGACAGGTTCTTCCCAAGGTAGTTTTGTTTTACTTTAATTTGAGAGTGGACCATTATCAACATCCTATAAGAAGAGAGGTTAAGTAACATGTGAAAGACCATAAAGAAATTGACAGACTAAGGATTAAATCCAGCACAATCAGATTCTCAGCTCCTAAAATTTAAAAAATTCAAAATTAAAAATTCAGCCTGGGAGCAGCTGTAGCACAGGAAAGTTTGCACCAGGATAAGCTGTGATGTTTTGGTGTTTGAGTCTGTACTCAGCCAGAAGTTCTTAGTAGATATGCAGAGACTGAATCTGTGAACTATTGTACTAGTCAACTCAGTAAAACTAATCATTCAATCCCCAAAATACTCACCCACATGGTAGATGTTGAGTTATAAACAGTTGTCCTCATATTTGGTGAGCTCTATTATTTTCTGTACCAATGGGTATGAGAAAGGGGGTGGGCAGCAACACCCACAATTGAGAATACCAGATCATTTAAACACCCTAATGTGTGTTCTTAAATGTTCTTTTGAAATTATTTGAATATATATGTGGCAGGTATTTCATAACTCCTTTTTCAATAATAGTGTTACATAGTGCTGATTCAGTTCTGGGTATGATTCTAGGTATTTATATATTATGAAGTCATTTTATCCTCTAAACAACCTCATGTTTGGTATTATACTATTTTATGGATGAGGAAGTTGAGGCACAAATGTTGAAGTTGGGATTCAGGTTCCAAGAACACATGCCCATCACAGTAAAGCTACCTCATGGTGAGACCACACTCAGTAATACCAATTCACAGGTGATGAGAATGCCCTGTTTTCTCCATGAAATTATACTTTTATTCTCATCTTGTAAATCACACTTGGCCTGGAATAGATTTCTTGTTCTATACCATATGTAGGTTTTGTTCTGTTTGTACTTTCCCTGGGTAGATAAGAAAACTGGGTTTTAGAAGATTCACAGTCAATAGGATTTGAGATGTTAAGATAATGACAGTACATGGAAGATAAATTATAAATAGTAAGATCAAATTAGTTTCTTTAGTAAGTGTCAATTCAACTAACTGGAAGCAAATCTAAGGAAAATGTAGTTAATAGGATAGCATAGCTGTACAACTGAATTTTGGTGATTTTAAAGATGAGCTACACATTATAAATAATAGAAATAGGGAGTGAGCTTTAAGAATTTAACAAAATTCTGTATAACATCACATGGGCTATAACTTATTACTTGTGTGACCTTGAGCATACTAATTAGCCATTGTAAGCTTCATTTTCCTCACCTGTAAAATGGAGATACTACCTACTTACCTTACAGGGACAATTGAAATAATATTTATTAAAATGCTTAGTATAGGTCTGGTATATGACAAATTAAGTGCTCAATCTGTGCTAGTGATTATAAATTACTCCAAAATGTTCTTTTCAGAATGTTTTTAGTGGCAGTGTTTCTCAGCTACTAAAAATATCTTTGAGGATACAGAAGATTTTTTTACTTTATAGTCATATAGAAATGTATATGCAGAAATCTTGAAATTGAAGGAACCCTTGAAATGAGATCCAACTTGATTGTGGTGGAAAAGTAATTCAATAAAGCCAGAATGAGTATGATATAGTGCATGTAGAGTATAGCTGTCTGTAGGTAATCATATGACAGGACACAGTACAGGGCCAGTGGCAAAAGCAGACAATTCATATTTAACACTCCTTTCACATCTCATAAAATTTCCCTTCAATTAATGAAATAAAACATTTATAAGTGCTTCTTTTTAAAAAAATACTTCAAATTCTACCAAATAATTCAGAAAAATATCTGCTTTTATTTTACAAGCGCTTTTATATTGTTCATGACACCACAGAAATAAATTCTGCAAGGAAGTTTACTTTTTGTTTTCTGTCATTTTTAGGCCCAATGTAATTCATGATTTGGGAAAAATTATCCATTCAATGCTCGATTTAATCCAAAAGCTGAATTTTCAACTGAATAGTTGGCATGCAAAATAATTGGGGCTGCAGCATTTCTAAGCTGATTTCTTTAGTAATTTTAGTGATTCGTGTGAATCTTTAGTATTTTGAGACATGGATTTAGTTTAGGATCTATTTTTAAGATTTTATTTACGTTTCCCGTTTTTGGAGTGTGTTTTCCTTATAGCACAATTATGTTCTTATTTTAGTTCCCACTGGACAAATTTAAAGCGATGGTTAGTCTTTCCCAGGAAGTATAAATATACATGTAATTGCATTCTGAGGAAACATTTTCTAAGTAGAAGAATTTGGTACTTATTGCTTTCAGGTTTGTGAGGGTCCTGGGCCAATATTGTGGCCATTGTTACTTTTTGTTGTTGTTTTCAAACTAGATTGACTGTGATGTTCAAAGAAGTAAAAATAAAGCTTTGATGGAAATTGCATAGTATAATTCTATACTGTTTTATACAGCATTTAAATTATTGCAGTTCATAGAAAAAGATGAAAAATTTCGGAATTTGCTTTGTGAAATAATCTTAAAAGCCAAATATGATAAAAATGGTAAAACAGAAAGTTTCATAAATATAGCTAGGCCAAATTTTCATAAATATAAATCTAATAGGCCAAATTTTCATAAATATAAATCCAAAAAAGGAATAGAATGCCACAATGTTAGAACTAAAAGCCATTTGAGAGAAAATTACATTCAACGGCAAATTCCAAGTAGAAAATGAGACAAGTGTGGCTCAGCGAAATTAAGTGGCTGGTGGAAAATGATGCAGTCAGTTAACCAACATGATGCAACATGATGAAGAATTAAAAAATTAGCCAGGTGCAGTGTCTCAAGTCTGTGATCCTAGTACTTTGGAAGACCGAGGTGAGTGGATCACTGGAGCTCAGGAGTTCAAGAGCAGCCTGGTCACCATGTCTGTAAAAATTAGCTGAGTGTGGTGGTGGGTGCCTGTAGTTCCAGCTACTAGGGAGGTGGAGGCAGGACAATCACTTGAACCCAGGAGGCGGAGGGGATGAGATCCTACCACTTTACCCCAGCCTGGGCGATAGAGGAAGACTCTGTCTCAAAAAATAAAATAATTCAAAAATTAATTATAATGTTATAGAAAATTAATTGCATAAGAAAATAATTTTGTTACAATGTCAGTTAAAAAAACCCAGCAACCCAGTTAAGAAAGTGAGTGATTCTTAAAATGTGGAAAATCACTGTACTGTATCACTGCAAATTATCCATGACTTTAGACCTTGTCCTTCAACTCTCAATTAGTTTCACCCCTATGATGTGCAGCCAGATTTTAGTTATTCAGTCAAACTAGGTGTTCTTTAACTGACCAGTTATTTAACCAAATTGCTACTTATTTTGTTAACCAGTGCTGACCTGATGAATTACATAGGCAGTCTCAATATATTTTTTTAATGAGAGATCTTGAAATAAGTTATTTATCTGTATGGATTAAAAAACAAAAGATATCATTATTTTATAAATTTTACAAATTATTGGAGGTTGATATATGTCATATTCCTTAAACAATTTGCATAAGATGACAAAAACAATCTCAAAAATTATATAAAATAGCTGGCTAAGTTTTTAATGAAATTGAATTTTGATGTCATTGTAGACATTACCAAAACCAGAGAACTGTCAAAATGTGAACATAAATATTTGGAGCTTTTAATCTAGAAAGGTTGATATATTCCAAATTTAGAAACATTACATTATTTCTTACAGTTTAAAAAAGCTGGACAACGACACATCCCTCTTCTTCAGCAATTCAATTATCAGAAAAACATGAATCAATTGGGAAAAAAACACTAATGGAAACAATAAAGATATAATGGTAGGAAAATGAATCACACATGATACACGATATATTTAACATTATTCCACCTAATATTTTGGCTAGCTTTCCACAAATGCAGCTACTTAGAGTGTAATTTGAAGATTTGGCCAGTTTGGCATATCTCAATCAATTCACAAGGAAATAGAAATATCAGTTTTTGTAATTTAGGGGCGAGTCTTTCAGCTTTGTCCTCTGTAGGCCCTTCCCCTGATTGGTCCAGATAGAAAATCTTTCCACCACACACGTGTGAATATTTTGAAATTCTCTTATTGTCCTTTCTATACTCATATTTCAGCAGCATTCAAAGTATAACAGCTGGCTGATCATGAGGTTTCTTTTTTTTTTTTTTTCCCTATAGCCATTGGCTGCTATATTTTTCTTTATGTTCTTAATGGCTGTGGATAGCTGCTAGGCTAGCATCTGTTTGAGACACAACTACAGTGAGAAATTCACAACCACAACTCAAGCCTCTGGGTCTTTGTAACTTACAACGTAGCTGAGACTCAAATTGTTATATGAATCTGAAAAATGAATATCTGTTCACCAGGGAAAGTAGAAGAGAAAGCAGGGAAATGATATGAAAAACAAATGAGAGTCTAGCAGTCTGTTCATTTTACGTTACTGGACAGAAAATCTTTTTGAAATACATAAATATAACATGAATATGGTTGTTTCCAGAGTTTCCAAACTCAGGTAAATTCTCTAGAAAATATGTTGAGCAATTTATATTCAATTTCAAGGTGTGCTGAAAGTTCTCATTACTGATAGGTTTCTCTGAACGGCAGACCCTCATACTGATTAAAAACTAGTTACATTTACCATAGTTATATAAATTTACTTTCTTGTACAAATCTGCATATATGTTTTTTTTTTACATTTCTGTACTACGTAGTACAAAGGGTATAAAATCTTGGCTTATGATTTTTGCTGTAAATTAATGACATTTGATATTTTATTGGTATTGTAGTAATGGATATAATATGAATTTATATGAATAAACTATATATTTCTGAAGATTTCTGAAACATAGCAGTTTTATTGTTACTTTGGGGAAATATAAATAATAAGGCTGGCTATAAAATTTTAGCTGTTTGAAGTTTTTGATTTTAATTTCTGTGGGCTTCAGCATCTGTCTCCTGTCATGACTAAATTATACTGCCTGCATTTGCACTACTAAGGAGTTATGTAAGAAAAATGTAAGAAATTAAAATTTCATTTGGTTAATAGTATCTGTAATTCAAATTATTTATATGCAGTAAATTGTAGCTCTAAGATATTAAAAGATCCGAATTAGACCCAGAAGATAACCTGAATAACATTTGGCCAATTAGTAAAATCTTTTTCTTATGACTGAATACATAGTGCTATAAACTAAATATTTGTCTCCCACCCCCAAATTTCCATATGGAAATTCTAACCCTAAATGTGATGGTTTAGGAGGGGGACTTTTGGGAGGTGATTAGGTTACGATGGTAGAGCCCTAATAAATGGCATTAGTTCACCTATTAAAAAGACCTCAAGGCTGAGTGCTGTGGTTCAAGCCTGTAATCCTAGCACTTCGGGTGGCTGAAGTGGGCAGACTGCTTCAGCTCAGGAGTTTGATACCAGCCTGGGCAACATGGCAAAACCGTATCTCTGCAACAAATACAAAAATTAGTTGGGTGTGGTGGTACTTGGTTTGGAGTCCCAGCTGCTCGAGGGGTGGAGGTAGGAGAAATCCAGGAAGTCAAGGCTGCAGTGAGCCAAGGTTGTGCCACCGCACTCTAGCCTGGGTGACAAAGTGACAAAGTGAGACCCTGTCTAAATAAATAAACAAATAAATGACCCAAGAGAAGTCTCTTGCCCTTTTGCTGCTACGTGAGGACTGTGAGGACACAGGGAAAGACAACTGTCTATGAACCGGGAAGTGGGCCCTTAGCAGACAGCAGAACTATCAGTGCCTTGTTCTTGGACTTACCAGACAGCAGAACTATGAGTGCCTTGTTCTTGGACTTAGCAGACAGCAGAACCATCAGTGCCTTGTTCTTGGACTTAGCAGACAGCAGAACCATCAGTGCCTTGTTCTTGGACTTAGCAGACAGCAGAACTACCAGTGCCTTGTTCTTGGACTTAGCAGACAGCAGAACCATCAGTGCCTTGTTCTTGGACTTAGCAGACAGCAGAACCATCAGTGCCTTGTTCTCGGGCTTTCCTGCCATCAGAACTAGGAGAAATATATGTTTGTGGTTTAAGCCACCTGTGTACGGTACTTTTGTTACAGCAGCCCAAACAGATGAAGACACATAGATATGTATATTTGTTCATATTTACTTGCACATTTAGATATGTATATCAACTGTATAATATGGGAGTCAGATTTCTGAAATTTCTAGATAGGGTGAATATAATCCAAACATCTAGATAGTTAGTGGACATTCCAAAAATAGCAAATATCAAAACAATGTATTGAAAAGGAAAATAATTTTGTAAAATAGTCTTGTAATCAAAAAAATAGAAAAATGGAGAAAGACAAAACCTGCACACATTAGAAAAAGATTGATAAAAGTGATTACACAAAATTTTTTAAAAATCTGCAAAGAAAAATAAGAACATAGTCTAAAGGCAAGTGGCAAACGTCCATATTCTTTAATATATAAGAAGCTCTTATCTTTCAATAAAAAAGAAGACATGCATAGCCATTTCATTAAAAAATGCAACTATTTTACTGACACAAAAAGATGCTAAGAAAGGCTCACCTGTAATTAAACATTTGCAAATTAAAGCAATAAAATTCATTTGTCATGTTTTTTTTTGTTTTTTGTTTTTTGAAAAAATGAGCTTAATAATACCCACATTTGGTAAGAATATCTGGTATGTTAGGCATACTTCTGCTAACTTTTTGAAGGGCTACTTTGCAATAACTGTGCAATAAAAAAAAGCACATGATTTTTGACCCATAAATGTCAACACTAATTACATAAATATTGGTAATCTATGTTTCTATAATATCATGAATTCACTACAAAAAGATGAAGTAAATATATTTGTGCTGATTTGGAAATATTCTTATGGTATATTGTTGGGAGGAAGAAGAACAAAGTTCAAGACAATGTATGAACCATGATCCAATTTGTGCAACTAACATAATCACCAAGATGTGCTGTGTATACTATATGCTAAGACTTACACTACTTTTCAAATTTCAACATTAAAGCAGTCCTCTCCATTCTTCCTATATTGAGGATCTGAAGGGATCTGTAATTTTCCCAAAGTTATGCAAGTTACCAACTTGAATTTAAGTCTCAGTATATAATTGTTAAGTTTGTTAGGGGGCAAATGCTCAAGTATGTCCCTGTAATTTAACATTATAAATTGTGGCTACTGAAAGATCATGGTATAACCTCCATAGAGAATGTCATGTAAAAATGAGTTCCTTCTATGTTTCTTACCATATTTTATTTACATATCTATATATAGTTTATTTTAACAAGTACACATATTTGTTTTTTTCTTTTTAAAGAAATAATAGTCAATTATTACATATTTTTTAAAAATTTGGCTTGTAAGAATTAGCTTAGGGTCTTCCAACAGTCACATAGAGCAAAGTGCTGGGGGCTGGAGGGTGGTGGAGGTGGGAGGGGGATTATTAAGATGATTTCAGCTGCATTCACAGGGCAAAGCAGTAGTCTCCCGGGGGAGCTACCTGAGTTCTTTACCTTTGATACCAGCTGTATATTTTCACTCTTCTTAGGATGATGCAGTTCATGTAGAGCATCAAGGAAGTCTCAAGGGTTTTGCACCAAAGTGCTTCATCAGCTCAGCAACAGTTACTAACACTTCTCAAACTGAAAAGGAAATTGCTCCTTGCCTTTTCTTTCTTTTCCTCTTTATGCATAATTCATACAAGATTATTTATCTATTTCTCATGCTACTCTATTTTCTAATCAAAGATTAGAAATGAGAAAAAAGAACTTTTTTGGTCACAGAAAAAATTTCAGGAAGAATCTTTTGCTTTTAAACATAATCAATTAAGTTTGTTCTTTGAAATGAGACTCATAATTTTGAAATCTGAAATATTCTTGTTAAGAAAATTATACAATCATGGTGAATAATAGTGAAATATAAATGTGTAGCCTTACAAGTGAATTTGTAATGTTGCAGGAATCAGAAGGACCAGAGAGACCAATGGGTGAAACAGGAGGATTTTATTTAAGTGGCCACCGGCCCAGCAGATTCACATCCAAAAGCTGAGCCCTGAACAAAGACAGGGCTTGACTTTTATACATACTCCTGAAAGGGGCTGGCTAGTTTGATTGGTGTGGTGGGAGTCTAATGGCATGAAACTCATGGTGCAGGCAAGTGGGCTTACAGAAGCAGAACAAAGGCAGTTAATCAAACAGTGCCAGGGTTAAGCTTGTGACCTTGTAGCTGCATCGAAAGAAAAACAGGAACTCACAAAACTTGGTAAATTGAGAAACAGTAAGGGGAGGAAGAGATAGCAAAAGAATTTGTTTTCTTTCCTTGTTCTGAGAGGGGTGTTGGGAGTCTCTGGGGCTCATTCCTGTGGACTCTGGCTTCCTGGATAGCATTATCATGTCTTGGCCAGTGCCCTGCCTGTTGCTGGCTTTGGAGTAAGTCAGCCACCTAAAGGAAAATTTATTTCTCTCTTTTAACTTCTGCTTCAGTAACTAAGATTAGATAACAACATATTTTTTAATACTCATAACTTAAATATTTACAATAATTTAAAAAATACTATATATAACTGGGTGACATAGATTAGAGATAGGCTAAAGTATGATAACAAAGAGGTCCCAAAACGAAAAGACTCAAACCAGACATCACATTCTTCCTTTCAGCAGTCGGTGGGCATGTGGGCTGTATTTCTTGAGGTAAGCCAAGGTTTCAGGCTGACGTGGTTGCTCTTGCATAGTGAAGGTTTCAATGTTACTGTATCATTTACCACTGGAAAGGAAAGGAGAGGGGAAGGGGAGGGAGGAAAGTGATCTTTCTTTAAGGCAAGTGCAAGATACAGGAATACTGCATTTCTCTTTTGCACAGTTCACTGGTAAGAAATAGGATACATGGCTAGTCATACCTCTGAGAGAAGCCAGGTAATATAATTTTCATCTGAGTGGCTATGTGCATTGTTGAAATGTTATTACAAAAGAAAAAAGAGGGCTGGGCATGGTGTCTCACACCTGTAATCCCAGCACTTTGGGAGGCCAAGGCGGGTGGATCACCTGGGGTTGGGAGTTCGAGAACAGCCTGACCAACATGGAGAAACCCCATCTCTACTAAAAATACAAAATTATCCAGGTGTGGTGGCACATGCCTGTAATCCCAGCTACTCAGGATGCTGAGGCAGGAGAATTGCTTGAACCCGGGAGGTGGAAGTTGTGGTGAGCCGAGATCATGCCATTGCACTCCAGCCTGGGCAATAAGAGTGAAACTCCATCAGAAAAAAAAGAGGAATAGATTTTTTTGGGCAGCAACAAACAGTCTGTCCCATGGTGTGCCCTTAATTATTTCACAATTTTAAGACTTATCTTATAGTTGCATACAAATATTAAAGGATGAAGCTGTTATAATATGAACTAAGATGCATTTTTAGCTGCAAGCATTTAATTTAAATTTAAATATACTATGATTTAGAGTGTTAAGTAATTGAAACTAAAAAGTCAGGTCAATAGTTTTAATCTAAGTCACTTATAAGTTACATTACCACTCTTCATTATAAGAATTGCACAAGTGAAAAATCAAACTGTTATCAAAATGCCAGGGTTTTGGTCTAGGTCCTGCAGCTCACCACACTGAAAGCCAGTCACTGAGACAATGAGAATTTCCATGGAAGAAGTCTTCTTTTTGGTTGCCCCAGCCGAGAAGAATGGGAGATCAGCCTTAAATTAGTCACTTCAACCAACTAAAACTAAAGGGTTTGTATAGTAGGGAAGAAATGTAAGCATATGTGGGAAAACAGGAATTAGGGAGGGGTAAAGAAGAGGAGTTGGTCAACAGGAAGCAGGTGGTCACCTAGGCGATCATGACAGGTGAGGAGTCTTTCATCTTATTGTCCAGATGTGGTGATTTGGTAAGTTTCTGTTCCTTGATACTGTCTGGGAGACCTGATGGGTGGTTTCCTGAGAAAGGAACCTGGATAAGACAAATGTAACTTTCTCAAGTTTTAAGACTGGGAGTCTCAATTTTTATGTTTATTCAAAAGAAACCATAAACAGCAGTTCCCTGAGTAGTTAGGCTGGTTCCATACCATATTTTTATTTGTATTTATTTATTTATTTATTTAATTTTTTTATTTCTATAGATTTTTGGGGAACAGGTGCGTACTGTATTTTTAAACTCCACAAATTCTATATTAGTGCCTTCTGGACAAGTGTCTTGAATGAGTCATTTAAAAATCTCTAAATATATATATTTTTCCTGTACTGGAAGTGTTATCATTTCCTTGTAAACATTGTGTTTACAGTAGTCTCCCATTGTCTGTGGAGGCTACGTTCCAAGATCCCCAGTGGGTGCCTGAAGCCACAGAACCACAGATAGTACAGAACCCTATATATACCATATTTTTTTCTGTACATACATACCTCTGATAAAATTTAATTTATAAATTAAGCACAGCAAGAGACTAAAAACAATGACTAATAATAAAATAGAACAGTTATAACAACATAAAAGCATCATTACTCTTGCACTTTGAGGCCATTATGAAGTAAAATAAGGTGTACATATTGAACACAAGCTCTGAGGTACCTTACAGTTGATCCAATAACCAAGACAGTCACTAAGTGACTAACAGACAGGGAGGGTATACAGTGTGGAGATGGAGGACAATGGGATAATTCATATCCCAGTCAGGTGAGAGTGGAATGGGATGTCTCAAGATTTCTTCACACTACTCAGAATGATGTGCAATTTAATTATTAGTTATTTATTTCTGAAGTTTTCAATTTAATATTTGCAGACCACTATTGACCATGGGTAACGGAAACTGCAGAAAGCAAAACTGTGGATAACGGATACTATTGTGTATACCTGGAGTTTGATTTAAAGGTCTAAAACAGATCTCTAAAACTTTTGCTCAAATGAATTAACTGTTGTCCATCTAAATAGGATACTATGATTAGTGTCGCCACTATTATCAGGTTTCTGCCAGAAGTATCAGTGTAGAGAGACATTTTCAAGAAAAAAGGAAGAATGTATACATTTTAGAGTTGTCCAGTACTTTGCATATAAACTCACAGTTATATTTTTCTTTTTGTGTGTACTATTATGTTCATGTTAACTTAAAAAGATATGCTTTGAGTCTGGTTTACAAAGACTGATATAGATTCAGTAGTCTAAACTTAACGATTTACATACAGCTTTTTTAGTGATGGAAAACACTAAGTAAGTTAAGAAAGTTTAAGAGAAGCTACTATTGTTCTTGAAATCTTGTGTATTTAACTCTTCGTGAAAAGAATGTTTTTTTCATTGATTGTTGTGGTAGATGTTATGTGTATATACCTTTTGTTTTTGTAATGTTTTAAAAACAGTAGAATTATAAATTTCTTACCAATGTGTCTCGAGGTTAAATACATTTAGTATAGCCACTGCTTGCCATTAGGGCTAAGAACCTAACTACATTTGAAATAGAACAATATTCGAGTTACATTGCAAAAATTTTTTATTAGAATTATTCTGATAATACTTCAGACATTTCATAGCCATCTGTATGCTAATATTTCCAACAAATTATCAGATGCTATTTCTACATAACCCTTTTCTCAACAAATGACCTGTCATGTTCATAATGGCCTCAATTTTTGGTAGCAGTTTTAATTTTATCTAGCAAAAAATTGAAAGCTCATAAAGAAACTAATTACATAGTTTCACAGTTAATAATATGGTTTCTAGTTTTAAGACTTGTAATGTGCAAATTTATCTAGTTAAATTTTCTAAGAGTCAAGGCTGCTGTTTCTTCTTTTAAAATCATTTACAAACCCTTTTTGAAGGAAAGTAGAAATTTTCATACTGTGGTCTTACAAGGATTGAGTGTTGATTTTACATTGTGGTTATTGATTATTTTGTAAGCATAAACTCATCTACATCACATTTCCATTAAACGCATAATATCTCGTTAAGTTTCCCTCTTTGAAGAATTAACTGCTCTCCAAAATGTAATCAGAAGGAAGGCATATCAACTGGGAATTCATCTGGGTTATTTGCCAATAACACCAATAGTACTTATTATCTGACACCTTGGGATTTTGAACAGTACGATTCTTAAGGTATGCTGTTTTTCTGACAGAAAATTCAAGACGTGGAGAGTTATTTTATCTATATCTAGTGTGATCTTAGCAAAGACACAATTACTAATAATTAGATTGACTAATAATACAACACTGATGTCATTTCATATGATTTTGTTAACAAATAAATATTTTAAAACCAATATTAAAATGTAGGACTTAAAACATTTTTTTCATTTGATACTGTCCTTTGACAACTTGAAGAAGAATTTAAGATAGGGAAAGCATAAAAGTAGGAAGGAAGAAGAAAAAAGCAGCTTAGTGAGCAAGAGATTGAAATATTAGAAATGTTACACATAGGAAAACTGATAGAACAATCTAAGAAAAAAGCTGTTGAGAAAAAAGAAAAAAATAAGGAGATTGAAACAAAGCTGAGGTTTACTAAAGTCTTTAGGTGAGATATCCAATTTTGTCTTAAGTTGCAGAGATCTGAACATTCCTACATTTATTTTCTGAGCACATAAGGACTCTGCATTTATGTGTCTATCTGTAGATGCACAAGGATTTCCATGTTGACTCCAGGAAGGTCTAAGAACATCTTGTCAACTTGTTTCATTTGCTTTTCAAATCTAATCTGAAAATATACTTCTCTTTACTCGATTTCTTTAATTGCTTTCTCTCGTAGTTGGTTTGGTGAATTAATGACTTACATATATTCACTGTATAGTGGCATTGCACTTATTCACATCATTTGTATGATTATACCTTTTATTAATTATTTTCTCATTTTATTTCATAAGGCTTTTGAAGTAGAGCTTATCAGAAGTATATTTCCAAAACTCACAGATAATGTTCTTTAATGTTAAAGTATTGTTTCCATTGACCTTAACGGTCCTTTAGAGAAACTGACTTTTGAATATACAAAACTATTTTATCATTTTTACTGAAATAGTTTTAATTCGAGTACTTTGTCAGCTGCAATGTACTGAATGCTTGCATGATTGGGCTCAACTGCACACACTCAACGGATCTATCATAGAGAAAATTGTGGGTTTAGTTTTATCATCCATTATCATTATTACTGGTTGACTTTCAAATTTTAGACTCTGACAAGGATAGTATTACTCAATGACTCTAGTACATTGATTTGGAAATGAACTTGTTAATCCTCAAATTTAAGAGACAAGTTCTATGCCCTTTAAACACAGGAGTTTTTAAGTACAGACTGAAATCTCACATGACATAAACTGTCATTAATATTGTAAATTGTGTACATATTGACAAATTTGGTGCTATGAAATTAAACATTTGTACAAGTAATAAAAGCAACTAAAGTTTGACCTCTGGATTGTGGAGGAAACATAAAAGATATTTTTTTTTATCTGTGTTTGAATGATTAATTGGTCTAAAAGAAACAAAAAGAAATGCAGTTTATGGCACAAGACAGGGATGCCCTCTCTCACCACTCCTATTCAACATAGTGTTGGAAGTTCGGGCTAGGGCAATCAGGCAAGAGAAAGAAATCAAGGGTATTCAGTTAGGAAAAGAAGA
>NW_012115611.1:3019318-3038614 GCF_000951035.1 Colobus angolensis palliatus | reverse complement strand
AATAAATAAATAAATTTATACATCTATCAAAAAAAAAAAGAAATGCAATTTATAAACTGCTTTTGAAGAGATAATTTCCTTGATAATTTTTGTTTTCCTCATAAATAAAGCAAATTGCCACGTAAATGACTATCTTATATCTGATTCAAAGTGCTGGACAAGGTGTCCCTCTCTTCTCCTTGTCAATATTCCATTGAAGGTGATATTGAAACCTTAGGTGTATTAATTCATTTTCACACTGCTGATAAAGACATACCAAAACTGGGAACAAAAAGAGGTTTAATTGGACTTACAGTTTCACATGGCTGGGAAAGCCTCAGAATTATCATGGGAGGTGAAAGGCGGTTCTTACATGGTGGAGACAAGAGAAAAGTGAGGAAGGAGCAAAAGCAGAAACCCTTGATAAACCCGTCAGATCTCATGAGACTTATTCACTATCACGAGAATAGCACAGGAAAGACTGAGCCCCATGATTCAATTACCTTCCCCTGGGTCCCTCTAGTAACATGTGGGGATTCTCAGAGATACAATGCAAACTGAGATTTTGGTAGGGACACAGCCAAACCATATCATTCCACCCCTGGATGCTCCAAATCTCATGTCCTTGCATTTCAAAACCAATCATGCCTTCCCAACAGTCCCCCAAAGTCTTATTTCAGCATTAACCCAAAAGTCCACAATCCAAATTCTCATCTGATACAAGGCAAGTCCCTTCTGCCTATGAGCCTGTAAAATCAAAAGCAAGCTAGTTCTTCCTAGATACAATGGGGGTACAGGTATTGGGTAAATACAGCCATTCTAAATGGGAGAAATAGGCCAAAACAAAGGGGTTACAGGGCCCATGCAAGTCCAAAATCCAGCGGGGCAGTCAAATATTAAAGCTCCAAAATAATCTCGTTTGACTCCAGGTCTCACATCTAGGTCATGCTGATGCAAAAGGTGGGTTTGCATGGTCTTGGGCAACTCTGCCACTGTGGCTTTGCAGGGTACAGCCCCCTCCCAGCTACTGTTCTGGAGTCTGGAGGACAGTGGTCCTCTTCTCACAGCTCCACTAGGCAATGCCCCAGTAGGGACTGTGTAGGGACTCTGACCCCATATTTCCCTTCCGCACTGCCCTAGTAGAGGTTTTCTATGAGGGCACCACCCCTGAAACAAACTTGCCTGGGCATCCAAGTGTCTTCCTGCATCTTCTGAAATCTAGGCAGAGGTTCCCAAACCTCAATTCTTGACTTTTGTGCACCCTCAAGCTCAACACTATGTGGAAGCTGCCAAGGATTGGGGGTTCCACCCTCTGAAGCCATGGCCCAAGCTGTACACTGGCATATTTCAGCCACGGCTGAAGTGGCTGGGACACAGAACATCAAGTCCCTAGGCTGCACACAGTATAGGACTCTGCGCCTGGACCACGAAATCAGTTTTTCCTCCTGAGCCTCTAAGTCTGTGATGAGAGGGGCTACCATGAAGGTCTCTGACATGGCCTAGAGACATTTTATCTAAGGTCTCGGGGATTAACATTAGGCTTCTTGCTACTTATGCCAATTTCTGCAACTGGCTTCAATTTCTCTTCAGAAAATGGGTTTTTCTTTTTCATAGCATTATCAGGCTGCAAACTTTCCAGACTTTTATACTCTGCTTCCCTTAGAAAATGGAAATCCTTTACAAGCACCCAAGTCACCTCTTAAATCCTTTGCTTTTTAGAAATTTCTTCTGCCAGATACCCTAAATTATCTTTCTCAAGTTCAAAGTTCCACAAATATCTAGGGCAGGGGCAAAATGCCACCAGTCTTTTGGTAAAGCATAACAAGAGTCACCTTTACTCCATTTCCCAAAAAGTTCATCATATCCATTTATGACCACCTCAGCCTGGACCTTTTTGTCCATATCACTATCAGCATTTTGGGCAAAACCATTCAAGTCTCCAGAAAGTTCCAAGTTGTCTCACATTTTCCTGTCTTCATTTCAGCCCTCCAAACTAGTCCAACCTCTGCCTGTTACCTTGTTACAAAATCACTTCCACATTTTTGGGTATCTTTTTAGCAATACTCCACTCTACTGGTACCAATTTACTGTATTGGTTCATTTTCATGCTGCTGATAAAGACATACCTGAAACTTGCAACAAAAAGAGGTTTAATTTGACTTATGGTTCCACAAGGCTGGGGAGGCCTCAGAATTATGGTAGGAGGTGAAAGGAACTTCTTACATGGCAGTGACAAGAGAAAAATGAGGAAGAAGCAAAAGTGGAAACCTCTGATAAACCCATCAAATCTCATGAGACTTATCCATTATCATGAGTATAGCATGGGAAAGTCAGGCTCCCATGATTCAATTACCTCCCCCTGTATCTCTCCCACAACACGTGGGAATTCTGGGAGATACAATTCAAGTTGAGATTTTAGTAGGAACACAGCCAAAACATATCAATAGGAAATGTAACAACCGACATTTTTGAGTTTATTGATACAAATTCAAAAGATAGTCAGTGACCAAAAATCCTTGTTCTTAAAGAGTTTGCATTTTGGTAGAGAATGATGGACAATAAAAACAATGAATTAGTAAATTAAATCATGGGTTAAATTGTATTATGGGGTGGGTAAGAGAGATGGGGATGTCAGAGCGGTCACATCTCATTGAGAAGTTGACATTTGAGAAGAGACAAATGAAGGACAGAAAGTGAGCTTGCAAATATCTGAAGGAGGAGTATTTTAGGCAGAGAAAACAGCCAGTCCTGAGGTCCTGAGGCAGAAGTATGCCTTGTGGGTCTGAGCAACTAGAGGAGGCCAATGCAGCATGAGCAAAAGTAAAAGTCATAGCAGATAAGTTCAGATACTAGGAGTTTGGGTTTTGTTTTGAGTGAGAAACGGCATGTGGCTTATATTTTTAAAAGATCCGTTGGATGCTACTTTGAGAATAAATTGAAGGGAGACAAGGATGAAGGGGAGAAAAGCATTTGGGAAGCTATTGCAATAATCCAGGTGAGAGATGGTGGTAGCATGGACCAAGATAATTGGTTAGAGGGTGGATCAAGTAGTTGGATTTGGGATATATTAGGAAGGTAGAGCCAATAAGATTGCCTAATGGACCAGATGAGGAGTATTAGAAAAGAGAGGAGTCAAGTATGACTCCAAGATTTTTGGCCGAAGCAACTGATATGGTTTGACTGTGCCACTACCCAAATCTCATCTTGGATTTTAATGTCCACAGTTCCCATGTGTTGTGGGAGCGACCCCGTAATTGAATCACGGGGGCAGGTCTTTCCCATATTATTCTCACAATAGGGAATACGTCTCATGAGATCTGATGGTTTTAAAAAGGGGAGTTTAACCACACTAACCACACAAGCTTTCTTCTCTGTCTGTCATCATGTGAGACTTGCCTTTCATCTTCCACCATGATTGTAAGGCCTCCCCAGACACATGGAACCGTAATTCCAATAAACCTCTTTTTTTTTTTTTTTTTTGTAAAATTTCCAGTCTTGCATATGTCTTTATCAGCAGTGTGAAAATGGACTAATACAGTAAATTGCCAGAAGTGGGGTGCTGCTGAAAAGATACCTGAAAATTTAGAAGCGAATTTGGAACTGGGTAACAGGCAGAGGTCGGAACAGTTTGGAGGGCTCAAAAGAAGGCAGGAAAATGTAACTTCCTAAAGACTTATTGAATAGCTTTGACAAAAATGCTGACAGTGACATGAGCAATAAGGCCCAGGCTTAGGTCGTCTTAGATGGAGATGAGGAACTTGTTGGGAACTGGAGCAAAGTGACTCTTGATATGTTCTAGCAAAAAGACTGATGGCATTTCACCCCTGCCCTAGACATTTGTGGAAATTTGAACTGAGAGAGATGATTTAAGATATCTGGCAGAAGAAATTCCTAAGCAGCAAAGTGTTCAAGAAGTGACTTGTGTGTTCTTAAAGGCATTAGTTTTATAAGGTAAGAAGAACATATAAGTTTGGAAAATTTGCAGCCTGATAATGCGATAGAAAAGAAAATCCCATTTTCTGAGGAGAAATTCAAGCCAACTGCAGAAATTTGCACACATAGCGAGGAGTCCAATGTTAATCACCAAGACTATGGGGATAAGGTCTCCAGGGAATGTCAGAGGTCTTCATGGCAGCCCCTCCCATCACAGGCCCGGAGGCCTAGAAGGAAAAAGTGGTTTGCAGGCTGGGCCCGGGGTTCCCGTGTTGTGTGCTGCCTAGGGACTTGGTGCCCCCTGTGTCCCAGTCACTCCAGCCATGGCTGAAAGGGGCCAATTTAGAGGGCGGACCCTGGCTTCAGAGGATGCAAGTCTCAAGCCTTGGCAGCTTCTACATGGTGTTGAGCCTGCGAGTGCACAGAAGTCATGAATGGGGGTTTGGGAATCTCTGCCTAGATTTCAGAAGATGTAGGGAAACTCCTGGATGTCCATGGGGCCCTCATGGAGAACCTCTGCTTGGGCAGCACAGAAGGGAAATGTGGGGTTGGAGCCTCCACAAAAAGTCCCTACTGGGGCACTGCCTAGTGGAGCTATGAGAAGAGGACCACCATACCCCATACCCCAGGATGGTACAGCTGCTGACAGTTTGCATTGTGCACCTGGAAAAGCTGCAGATGCTCAATGCCAGCCCTTGAAAGCAGCTGGGAGGGAGGCTGTACCCTGCAAAGACACAGGGGAAGAGCTGCTTAATACCATGGGAACCCACCTCTTGCATCAGTGTGAGACCTGGAGCCAAAGGTCCAGGTCTGGATGTGAGACCTGGAGCCAAAGGAGATCATTTGGGAACTTTAAGATTTGACTGTCCCACTGAATTTCAGACTTGCATGGGGCTTGTAGCCCCTTTGTTGTGGCCAATTTCTCCCATTTGGAATGGCCATATTTCCCCAATACCTGTAGCCCTATTTTATCTAGGAAGTAACTAACTTGCTTTTGATTTTACAGGCCTATAGGCAGAAGGGACTTACTTTATCTTTGACTGTGACTTTTGAGTTAATGTTGAAGTGAGTTAAGATTTTGGGGGACTGTTGGGAAGGCATGATTGGTTTTGAAGTGTGAAGACATGAGATTTGGAGGGGCCGGGAGTGGAATGATATCGTTTGGCTGTGTCTCTACCCAAATCTCATCTTTAATTGTAGTTCTCACAATTCCCACATGTTGTGGGAGGGACTCAGTGGGAGGTGATTGAATCATGAGAGCATATTTTTCCTATGCTATTCTCATGAGAGTAATGTGTCTCATGAAATCTGATGGTTTTAGAAAGGGGAGTTTCCTCATACAGGATTTCTTCTCTTGTCTGCCATCATGTGAGACAGGCATGATTGTGAGGCCTCCCCAACCACATGGAACTGTAAGTAAAATAAATCTCTTTCTTTTGTAAATTTCCAAGTCTTGGGTATGTCTATATCAGCAGGGTGAAAACAAACAAATACAGCAACTGACAGGACGGAGTTGTCATTGCTGAGATGGAAAAGTCTGTGGAAGGCATGGGAGAATGATTACGAGTTCAGTTTTGGAACCATCAAATTAGAAATGTCTGTTAGCCATCTAATTGGCAATGTCAAGAAGGAAACTGAGTTGAAAGAGACTGGGGTTCAGAGGAGCAGTTTGTTTTTGGGGCAGGAGTTGGAAGTCATCAGCATATGGATATATTTAAAACCAAGTGAAGGAAAGAAACTCCCAAGAGGGTAATCACAAACTGAGAAAAAACTCAGTCCAATGACAGAGCTTCTGGGCACTCCAGTGCTAAGCTATGAGATGTTTTTTGGGTAACTAAAGAGCTACAGAGGAGTGTTGACCAATAAGACAGAGCTTAGGAAGATGTAGCCTGAAATGTAAGTGACTTTCCCAGCAGCATTCTGGTGAGGATCCCAATTTAAATACTGTGTGATAGAAAGACACAGACATGAGGAGGTCCAATTACTGCCTTTTGGGATTGCAATTGTGATTTGCAAGGCTATATTTTAAATGAGTTAATGTTTGTAAAGCATTTAGAAAAATGCTGACATATGCTTCCTTAGTGTTTGTTAAATAGGTACATACATTAAATAGTCATTAGTACTGTTGCCCCTTTTAATTCTTGCCCAACACCTCCATAAAAAATGGCTTAGAGTCTGCCTTTTATCCTTAGCTTAAGATATCAGATAATTTTTCTATATATATATGTGTGTGTGTGTGTGTGTGTGTGTGTGTGTGTGTGTATGTGTGTGTATATAATATGAAGGGAATCTTATTTTCTTAGTAATAGATTTTTGCAGCAAAGAGACTTTCTAAGCAAGTGCTTTGATAAGCCATCTGCATAGGGAGTCAAAGCTTGAAGAAATACAGATGGTTATTATTTACTGTCTGTGTAATTAGTAAATGATTTTTTTTTTTTGATTGAATGTCTACTTTATTTACAAGGTTGACTGAAGAGAGCTGTTCTGAGGAGGTGGCTTTATTAGCAATTATTTACTATTATTTATTAGGGTCCCCTGGGCTTCCCCCAACACAGCCTCCAGGGAGAAACCAACCTCTGAGAGTTCTCAAACCCAGTACCCCCTCTCCAGAGCCCTGACCCCACCCCAAGAGGGCTCCTTTGAATTCCGACTTTACCCTGAAAAACCTCCATAAATTGGCAGGAGTAGCTGAAACCTCATTTGCCGTTCCCAGAGAAGAGAGAGAGAGGAGTGGGCCAAGTTGAGGTTCCCAGGAAGATACAGCAAAGAGATAATTTGCCAAAAGGAGAAGGGTGGGGGAGGGGAGAATTGAAAGAGAGGGAAACAAAGATGCCAAGATCTCTGGCTTAGATTTAATTTCAAACTAATCCTGGAAGAAGCTCTTTAAAAAGCTCTAACATTCTCCTGTTTGTGTTTGTGGATATTCTGGGGTTTACCAAGCTTGTTCTTCATAGAAGACAGCTCACAGCAATTACTCCACAATTACTTCATCTATCAGGCATTGAATTTCTCCCAAGTTCCCCATACAGAACGAAGCACTTGGGGCCTGTGAAATGACCAGCTGGCTGAGGCTTCGGAGGCACCTTCAACTTTTCTATCACTTCTGTGCTAAGCAGAGGTATGTGGCTTGCCCACACCCCCTTCACACCCAATAAAAGCCTGGTCTCCTTTACTCCCCCACCCCCTGCCACCAACACACATCCCCCCCAGATAAACCCTTGTTTAACTCTTGTAAACTCCTCTATAACAGTAACCCTGTTTTTCTGGCCTCAGTTTCTCCAGAACCCAGAGTAGGGTCTGGCACACAGCAGGTGCTCAATGGATGTCTGCTGAATTGAGGCCACTGACTTCAGCCCAAGGGGCAGCCAGACTTGGAGTGAGATGACCGCAGATTGGATCTGGGCTGGGACCTTGTTAGCTGTGCCCTTGGGCAAGGCACTTTGCCTCTCTGGCCTCCATTTCCTCCCTCATCTGTAAAATGTGTGTTGAAGAGGAAGGGGGAAGCGATAATCCTAAGAACCAAAAGAAGTCACTTGAGTAACTGTAAAAGATTATTCATAAGTATTATCTTAAAGGGGAAACCAAAAAAAAGGGAACTTATACAAAGATCTACCTGGGAAAAGTTGCTCTCGCCTTTGAGAATTCCCCAGTGGTACAGAAGGAGGGGGCAAAGAAATGTGCGGGTGGGGATGTTTCTGGGTATCTGGGACGGCTAGAAACAGGAATCAAGTTTTCCTTTAAGCCAAGTTATCTGTTTGTCCCTGTACTTTTCCTCTAGTTATCTTGCTTCTTTCCAACATTTTTTTCTCCATCCCTCCTCCCTCATCTCCACCCCCCACCCCCTCACCAAGGAAGGAATTGGCCAGCTCCACCCAGCCAGTCCCCCATAGCTCCGCCCTCCTCGGCGGGCTAAGAGTTAACAGCTGCACCTGTTGAGGTATACCTCCAGTCGCGGGCACCTGTACCTGTAGCCAATCGGCGCCAGCGCTGCTGGGAACCTACCTGTCAGCAAAATCTCAACACCCAAACCTCAACATAAATCAAACACTGCCCTGGGCAGAGAATGTCTGTGTCAGGCAAGAATTAGAGACAAGCGGTCAGCAGAGCCTCAGTGCTGATCGTCGGAGCCTGGGAGCAGGAAGATGTCGAATGAACTTGAGTGAGTAAACATCGGTGGATACCTGCCGCTCTCGGGGCGTGGAGGCTGGATGGGGTTTCCTGGAGGGGGAAGAGCGGGGAGGCCGGCACCGGGATTCACAGAGCAATTTGTAAGGGTAAATGAATGGGCTGACGATCTTACTTTGGCGTGTCAAGGCAAGCCCCAGTCTCAAGCTAGAGGTGAGTGTTTCCCTGGGAAAATAGTTTTTCTCATTCTCTTTGCTGAGCAGTTTCGAGCCAGGCAGGGAAACACAAGACTGAAACTGTGAAGGTTTCTGGCACCACTTTTTGATCCTCTGAAGGGGCCTTGGAAATCAGACAATCCCAGTCCCATCGAGGCTTTCTATCTTCTTGCCAAAAGGAACTTCTTTGAGGTAGTTCTAAGAGCTGTCTTAGGCAGAGTTGAGTTTCTCTAAAGGGACTTGTTTAGTGGGCTGGAACAGTCCCAAGTGGGAAGGTTACAGCGTGGTGGTTAAGCATGTGTACTCTCTGTAGTGGGCTTGACCTAAATTCAAATCCAGGCTCTGTCCCTGGGTGATCTCAATTTTTCTGGGCTTCATTTTCCTCATCTGGCAGGAACAACTGTGAGCTCCCCATTGTGGACCAGGAGCTCCATCCGCGCCCGCCCGGTGGGCAGGCCCCGGGTGTAAGGCGGCACTTCGAAAGCTGGTCCCTGAGAAGCATGGAGGCCCCGGCGGTGTAGTTAGAAACCAGCTGGCGGTGGTTGGCGAGTGCTGAGCGCCGGGCCTTTCATGTGGTCGCAGCGCTCTGGGTGCCTGGAGCCCGCAGCCCTGGGCAGCCCCGGGCTACCGCAGGGCGCAAAGGATCGTAAATGATTATTCTGTAGAAGAGGGTGAGTAAGTTTAGGAAACACAATTGTGGATGCTTCCTGGAAGCTTTGTGTAGGAAGAGGAAAAGAAATTAA
Source organism: Colobus angolensis palliatus (assembly GCF_000951035.1). NCBI lineage: Eukaryota > Metazoa > Chordata > Mammalia > Primates > Cercopithecidae > Colobus > Colobus angolensis. The sequence goes on along the minus strand of NW_012115611.1, from coordinate 3,029,619 downwards.
GTGGCAAGGTTGGAAGAAGAATTTAGTAGGAAAGAATGAGAAATAGAAATATCTATTAGGGAATTTTATTAAGTTTTTACTGTGTTATATATAACAAAAATGTTTTCCCTCCAATATTCTCATGAAATAGTCAGTAAAATGCTATTTTAAGAATGTGTTGTTGAAGTGGATGTTTCAGAGAATATGGCAAAGTACTTCTTGTTTCAAGAAGGATTTGAAATGATATCAGAGATCCAAGATGTTAGACAAATATTTTTCTTACTCTCTTAGGCCACACAGATGTTCCTGTCTTTGAGTCCTCGTCTCTTTTTAAGCGATTTTAACATTTTCTTAGATATTTTCTGCAGAAACCAGAATGAGAATGTTAATAAGTGTAACTTGAAAATGTATGGGGTTAAACACAACTAAATAACTTCCTTTTCTGTAAGAATTTTCAATATTTACTGTATTGTTTGGTAGTGAGAATCATGAAGTAAGGAAAATAGTATGTACTAACTATTTAAGAAAAAAAAATATATTTCACAGGTTTCATGTTCTGTGAAACACACTTAAAGAAGCCATCCAATTGTAAGTTAATTTTTTTCCAGCCACAAAATTCCTACCAAATACAACAACCTGGGTCCAAAATTTCACAACAAGATTGTTGTGAGATTATTCAAATGAATGGGCATATTTTCGTATTAATGAAATTAATGAGCTTAATGACCTCAAGTTCTGGAAGACCTCAAATTAAGATGGACATGAGACAAGTCCAATCTCTGTTGTATCTTGGTGTTATCTGGTGGCTGGCAATTATCTGACTTAGTTGAAATATTAGTGAGAAGACTGTGGGTCCTGATATTGACTGGGACTTCCAGTACAGTAGTAGTGATTCTAGAAGTCCTCCAATTCCTTGGTGCAGGAAAAGACTGGAAAAGAGAAACTACTTTCGGCTTTTCCACATCCTCTTGCCATATCCTGAGACACATCACCTGTTATTTCTTTGGGGTTATCTTTCCTTTTATGCTTACATCTCCTCACAGAAGATTAGAACTTGAGTCTTCCCCAACCGGAGATTGTGTATTAGGTGCATGATGGGTGCCAATCACAATTGAGACATATCTCAATTTGATTTATCATAGGGATTTGCTCTATAAGTTATTGGAATTCAAAAAACACATTATATTCTGCTGATCACCAAGGAATAATTATTTTGTTATGGTGTAGAATAAACAAAACTTATTTTCTACCTTCAAGGGTAAATAGTACAGTAGGAGTGATTGCAAAAGTACAGTAGGGGTGACTAAACATTAGCTGTAATTTATTACTCTACTGCAATAGAGTTAGATAAATTATAGCTAACATTTGGGACTGGCTACATAATTTGTTGGGCACAGTATAAAATGAAATTGCAGCTTTGCTAAGGAATGAAGAAGCTAAACTACTTGGCCAATGTTCCACAGTTAGTGGCAGATCTAGTATTCAAGCCCAGGTCTTCTGGTTTCAGAAAATCAACTTTAGTCACTAGATAATATGGCCTATTTATTTCTTCTTAAATTTAACTGTATAAAGCAACTCACTTACTCACACACATAGATACACCCTCCCCACAGTAGCCTCAAAAACTTTTCTGTATTGATCCTACATGACAAATTGTGAGTTATTTTTGCCTATTTCTTTAATTCTTGTTTGTGATGGAATAATCAGTTTAAGCAGAGAGAAGTGCTAGACACAGGTATTGTCATGCTATACATCAGTGTCTCCCTCTCCAGTGCAAGATCAGCTAATACAGTCACCAGAAGATGTAAGTTAGGTGTTCCTTAGAAGTAAAAGCTACCTACCCTATGAGAGATTTATTATGAAAAAAACTGGGATAGGTGATTGAAATATTTGATTTTCTAATATGCTGGGAGTATCCGCTGCCCAATACCCAAGTATTTCTTAAGAGTCGTCATATAAGTCACTCTCCCAAACAGTTATCAGACGGTTTCCATATTCCTGTCCTCAATAAATCTACATTTTCTTGGAGGGAGGTAGGGGTTGGCACAGAAAGGTTGAGAATAAGAAGATAGATGAATGTTGAATTATTAGTGTAGTATCTGCTAAAGGAACAAAGAGAGTGACTACTATGCATCTACCTATTTGAAGGGTTCTGCTGTGTGGCTTGGATGGCATGTTATTAAAGCTCATTTATTAAACTCATCCTTTTGATGATGGAGAAAACAGAGGCCTAAAGATGTAAAATGCTGAGTTGATGGCATACCTATGATGACTCCCAGGTGTCTCATTGCCTACTATCATGTTCTTTTGAATACCCCAATAGCTTTGCCTCTCCTGAAATTAGTCTTTTCATGGATGGTATGCCTTGCTTAGTATCTGCAAAAAATGACTCATTGTATTTGATGAGGTGGAAAATTAGTATTTTCATAGTGGTTTCTGCTAGGTTGGTTATTAATCCACGGTGGAAACTCTAAAAACTTATAGGTTAAATGGGTCCAAGTAGAAAACATGGTTGCGTAACGTCTTACTTAATATTTCATATGAAAAGTACTAAAAGTTGCATACCATTTTGTGTAGCATTTGATTTTGAAGAGGATACATGACTTCTCTAGGTTGACAATGTGTTTGTTTGAAAGTTGAAGACTTTACTTTAATTCCACAAAAAAGTCAGTTCTATGACTTATAGTAAAACAGTCTGCTCCATGGTTAGATATTTAACTTTGTGGATATAGCATTTTTGTCTATACCCTAAAGATGATGTGTTTACTTAGTTCCTTTTATTTTATTATTGTCAATGAAAGCAAATCTAAATTACTGTGCAAATATTGCTAATATATTCTGTTTATTCTAATTATGGCAAAATGTGAAAATAAAAATAACACAAACTTAGATGTTTTCTAATGAGGGCAATACATTATTGCTTTCAATAATTTGGAGGTGAGTACTTTCAATACTTATTTTCCCTGGTGAATACTTTCATTAACTGTATTTATAAACCAGGAGAGGCATAATGAATTTAAAGTATGTATAACTTTTTGAAACAGTCTAATTCCTTTGGGAAAGGTATTCTTATCAGATTAGTGTTTACTTACCAGGCATTCAATTCTTGATTCAATGACATTGTTTCCTTCAAAGAAAATAAAACATTAATTTAAACCTTACATTATTATTTTTCTAAAAAATCCCTATAAACACTAGAAATAAAGTCAGCATTTCTCACAGTTTTCAATTCTGTTCTTCTCAGCATTTTATACAAAAGCCAGTGAGCACCATAGTTACAACTTTGATAAAAATCAGAAGTGAGTAAAAGTCTTTGAAATTCTACTATCAGCCTTAAGTAGACTTTGAAGGGGGTAGTTCATATATATTATGTGATAAAGAAATAAAAAAAGAGACATTTTGCTAAGGTGATTGATTTTTGAAAATCCTAATGCCTGAAATACAAGATTAATTTGGAGAACTATGTTGCTGTAGAGAATTAGTAAGAAGACAGGTTATAAAATATCTGAAAGCAAACATTACACCTATAGCATTCAAAGTAGACAGAAGCTGTCTATTGGAGAGGTCCATAATTATATTTCTTTTATCTGCTGAAAGAAGCAATGTCAGCTTTCTACAATGAACTCAATAGTACCTGGGGGCTTTTTAAATTTAGAATTTCTACAGTCATGCATCCGTGCTGAAATTATAGGTCTCGTGTTTTATGATTGAAGAGAACTCTGGACATATATGATTGGATATTGCTAACATCCCGTTGAATTCCCCTGCTAGTGATCTTTCAGTAAAATTTAAACCCCCTTATTAACAGAAAATTAGATGAAAAAGTTCTAACTGACAAATAAGTAATAAAAACATCAGGAAAAATACAACAAATACGATTGAACAGTCTGAATTATTAACTCTGTATTAGCCACTTAAGAGCACAAAGAAAGTGAATTGTAATTTATGTTAAACACACAGGCATTCATCTTGTATAATCTGTGAAACTGTGCTTAGAGTAAATATGTTACTTATAAATATTTTATATTCATAAGCAAACATTTTAATATTATATTACAACATAGTTGATTAAGCAATAAGATAAAAACCATGGCATTTGCTGAAGAAGAGGAAAGATTTTTCATTACAGTTGATAGTATACAGTTTCCAGTCAATCTAAGAATTTGGAATAGAAAAATATATTATATTTTTTAACACCAAACCCTGGGAATGATAAAAAAAAAAAATTGACTGTTTCCAACAGAATGACAATTTTTGTGGGAAGATTTATTTACAGATCCTCCTGGGGGTTAGGAAAAAGAGAGAAGGCAAATAATGGGGAAGTATAATTTTGCTTAATAACATTTCAAATGAAATGTTGTCTCTAAAATTTCTGAAAGCTACTCATGAGTGCTCAAATTGAAGTTTTGGTTTTTCTTAATTCTTAACATAAAGGATCTTTCAACCCTATACCATGGAAAATTGCTACATATAATGTATTATCTTTTGGAAATATACGGATATATCCTTATGGTAGTTTGCTTTCTGCTAATAGCTTATCGTTATAGCATATTTCTTTAGCTAAAACAATTATAGCTGAATAGTAGCAATATCATTTAGTATAATATTGCATGGAACCATGGTTTCAAAAATGATCTTAGACAACATTTTGTTTAATAATGTTTACAAGTTTTGCTCATTTGTATCTTAAAGTTTGTGAAAAACAGTGTCTCTCTTCAGATATTTTTAACTTCACAATAATTTTTTTACATTGTAATTTTAAGTATCTTACATTTTTTTTTTTTTTTTAACAGATTCTTGGTTTGTCTCCAGGCTGGTGTGCAATGACATGATCTCGACTCACTGCAAACTCTGACTCCCAGGGTCAAACAATTCTCCTTCTTCAGCCTCCCAAGTAGGTGGAATTACAGGCGCCCACCACCACACCTGGCTAGTTTTTGTATTTTTAGTAGAGACGGGGTTTCACTGTGTTAGCCAGGATGGTCTCGATCTCCTGACCTCGTGATCCAACCACCTCAGCCTCCCAAAGTGCTGGGATTACAGGCATGAGCCACCGCACCTGGCCTATGTTTTTAAAATACTGATATTTAAAAATTAAACTGCTACATATAAGAAAATGTGAAATCTGTAGTGATTTGAGAGTTAGATTACAGGCATGAGCCACTAGTTCATGTATTTTAAATGAATGAGAGTTATTCATTTAAAATACATGAACTAGTGGTTCATGCCTGTAATCCCAGCACTTGGGAGGACAAGGCTGGCAGATCTTTTGAGGTTAGGAGTTCAAGACCAGCCTGGCCAACATGGTGAAACCTTATGTCTACTAAAAATACAAAAATTAGCCAGGCAGTGGTTGTGCACACCTGTAATCCAGGCTTCTTGGGAGGCTGAGGTGGGAGAATCCCTTCAGCCAGGGAGGCAGAGGCTGTAGTAAGCCAAGATCGTGCCACTGTACTCCAGTCTGGGTGACAGAGTGAGACCCTGGCTCAAAAAACAAAACAAAATGAAACAAAACAAAACAAATATGTTTGTATGTGTTCTGTTTCATACCAAGAGTTCTCAACCTTTTTTTTGTGTGTGGTTACACTTATAAGTCTGCTCTAGGGACAGATATGCAAGTGCATGGGTGGAATAGAAATCTTTGGAAACCATCATGGTGGATGTGGTATATAGTTTTTCTCCCTTTAAGGTAACCTGCTGCAAAGGCTGACTTAACATTCACAAGCCAATAAACATGATACACTGCATAAACAGAATTAAAAACAAAATCACATGATCATCTCAATAGATGCAGAAAAAGCATTCAACAAAATCTGGCATCCTTTTATGATTAAAACTCTCAGCTAAATCGGCATACAAGGGAAATACCTCAAGGTAATAAAAACCATCTATGACAAACACATAGCCAACATAACACTAAATGGGGAAAACTTGAAAGCATTTCATCTGAGAACTGGAACAAGACAAGGATGCCCACGGTCACCACTCCAACATAGTACTGGAGGTCCTAGCCAGACCAATCAGACAAGAGAAAGAAATAAAGAGCATCCACATTAGTAAAGAGGAAGTCAAACTGTCACTGTTTGCTGATGATATGATTGCTTACCTAGAAAACCTTAAAGTCTCCTCCAGAAAGCTCCTATCCTAGAACTGACAAAAGAATTCAGCAAAGTTTCAGGATACAAAATTAATGTAAACAAATCAGTAACTCTTATATACACCAACAGTGACCAAGCAGAGAATCAAATCAAGAACTCAACCCCTTTTACAATAACTGCAAAAAAATTAAAATACTTGGCAGTATACCTAACTAAGGAGGTGAAAAACCTCTACAAGGAAAACTACAAAACACTGTTTAAAGAAATCATAGATAACACAAACAAACGGAAACACATCCCATGCTTATGGATGGGCAGAATCAATATAGTGAAAATGACCATACTACCAAAAACAATCTACAAAGTTAATGCAATTACCATCAAAATACCACCATCGTTCTTCACAGAATTAGAAAAAAAACAATTTTAAAATTCACATGAAACCGAAAAAGAACCCATATAGCCAAGGCAAGGCTAAGCAAAAAGAACAATTCTGGAAGCATCACATTACCTGATTTCAAACTATACTGTAAGGCCATAGTCACCAAAACAGCATGTTACTGGTATAAAAATAAGCACATAGACTAATAGGACAGAATAGAGAATCCAGAAATAAACATGAATACTTGCAGCCAACTGATCTTCAACAAAGCAAACAAAAACACAAAGTGGGGAAAGGACACCCTTTTCAACAAATGGTGCTGGGATAATTGGCTAGCCACATATAGGAGAATGAAACTGGATCCTCATCTCTCACCTTAAACAAAAATCAACTCAAGATGGATTGAGGACTTAAATCTAAGACCTGAGACTAAAAATTCTAGAAGATAACATTGGAAAAACCCTTCTAGATATTGGCTTAGGCAAGGATTTCATGACCAAGAACCCATAAGCAAATGCAGTAAAAACAAAGATTAATAGCTGGGGCCTAATTAAACTAAAGAGCTTTTTTATGGCAAAAGGAACAGTCAGCAGAGTAAACAGACAACCCACAGAGTGGGAGAAAATCTTCACCCTCTATGCATCTGACAAAGGACTAATACCAGAATATATAATGAACTCAAATCCGTAAGGAAAAACAACAACAACAAAATCCCATCCAAAAGCGGGCTAAGGACACGAATAGACAATTCTCAAAAGAAGATATACAAATGGCCAATAATCATATGAAAAAATGCTCAACATCACTAATGATCAGGGAAATGCAAATTAAAACCACAATGCAATACCACCCTACTCTCGCAAGAATGGCCGTAATCAGAAAATCAAAAATAGTAGATCTTGGTGTGGATGCGGTGAACAGGGAACACTTCTACACTGCTGGTGAAAACATAAACTAGTACAACTGCTATGGAAAAGTGTATGGAGATTACTTAAAGAAATAAAAATCCCAGCCGGGTGCAGTGGCTCACGCCTGATATCCCAACACTTTGGGAGGCCGAGGCAGGTGGACCACCTGAAGTCAGAAGTTTGAGACCAGCCTGGTCAAAATGGTGAAACCACATCTCTACTAAAAATAAAAAAAATTAGCCAGGCGTGGTGGTGGGGACCTGTAATCCCAGCTACCTGGGAAGCTGAGACAGGAGAATCGCTTGAACCTGGAAAGTCAGAGGTTACAGTGAGCCCAGATCATGCCATTGCACTCCAGCCTGGGTGACAAGAGCAAAACTCTGTCTCAAAAAAAAAAAAAAAAAAAGAAAGAAGGAAAGAAAAGAAGAGAAAGAAAGAAATAAAAGTCCTGAGAAGCAGCTTCCCTGCTCCTTCTGGAATCTCCACCTGGCTCAGCCCACCTGCCTCCACCATGTCCATCAGGTTGACCCAGAAGTCCTACAAGGTGTTCACCTCTATTCCTGGGGCCTTCAGTAGTTGCTCCTATGCCAGTGGGAATGGTGCCCACATTAGCTCCTCAAGCTTCTCCCTAGTAGGCAGCAGCAGATTCTGGGGTGGCCTAGGCAGAGGCTATGGTGGGGCCAGCGGTATAACTGGGGCCATGGTCAACCAGAGCCTGCTGAGCCCCCTTAACCGGGAGGTGGACCCAAAACATCAGGCTGTGGATTACCCTGCCATAATATTGTTTATAGTATCCAGAAGGAAAGAGGATAATATTACGCCCAAAATCAAAGGGAGTGTACAACCCTCTGAGACATTGTTTTTAATATTCAGGAAAAGAGAAAATTGTATTATGCTCAATATTGCATGGAATGTAAAACCCCCTGGTGATATTATTCCTAATATTCAGCAGTGAAAAAGGGTAATATTACCCCCAACATTGCAGGGGACGTAAACGTATTCTGTGTTGATATTAATATCACAGAAGGGGAGAGAATGTTATTACTCCCAATATCACACAGGATGTACACCCCTCCTATGATATTGTTTCTAATATCCAGAGGCAGAGATGATGGGAATAATATTATTTTCTCTCTGCTTGGATATTAGGCTGTGTGCACCCAGGAGAAGAAGCAGATCAAGACCCTCAACAAGTTTGCCTCCTTCATCAACAAGGTATGGCTCCTGGAGCAGCAGAACAAGATTCTGGAGACCAAGTGGAGCCTCCTGCAGCAGTAAAAGGCTTGAAACAACATGGACAACATGTTGGAGAGCTACATCAATAACCTTCAGTGGCAGCTGGAGACTGTGGGCTAGGAGAAGCTGAAGCTGGAGGCGGAGCTTGGCAACATGCAGGGGCTGGTGGAGAATTTCAAGAACAAGTACGAGGATGAGATCAATAAGTGTACAGAGATGGAGAATATATTTGTCCTCATCAAGAAGGATGGTTTCTAACATCCAAGCAGAGGGAAAATGATATTACTCCCAATATCACAGAAGGTGTACACCTTTCCTATGATATTGTTCCTAATATTCAGGGAGTAAGAGGATGATATTACTTTCAATATTACAGAAGTTGTACACCTCATCTGTGATATAGTTCCTAATACCCAGGAAAAGAGAGGATGTTATAGATCCCATTATAGCAGGGATGTACACTCCCCCTGTGATATTGTCCCTAATGTCCAAAAGGGGAGAGGATGATATCACTCCTAATATCACAGGGCGTTTACACCCACCTGTTATGTTGTTTCTAATACCCAGAACAGGGAGAGAATGACATTACTTCTAATATCTCAGAGTGTGTACACACCCCCTGTACATTGTGACTAATATCCAGAGGAAGAGAAGATAATGTTACTCCTAATATCACAGGGGGTGTACACCACCCACCCCGTGATGTTGTTCTTAATGTCCAGGGGAAGAGACAATATTACTCTCAGTATCGCAGAGGGTATGCACCACCTGTGTAATAATGTACCTAATATACAGGAGGGGAGAAGATTATACAACTTTCAATATTGCAGAGAGTGTACATTCCTCTTGCAAAATTGTTCCTAATATCCGAGGAAGGCAGGATAATATTACTCGTAATATCATGGGGAGGGGGGTGGTACACCTCTTTGTAATACTGTTTCTAATATCCAGGGGGAAGAAAATAATATTACTCCCAATATTACAAAGGGTGTACAATTTTTCTTTGATATTGTTGGGAATATCCAGGGGTTGAAAGGATGATATTACTCCCAATATGACAGTGGGTGTACACTTCTCCTGTGATGTTGTTCCTAATATCCAGAAGGGAAGAGGATGATATTACTCCCAATATTGCAGAGTGTGTACACCCCATCTGTGATATTGTTCCTAATATCCAAGAAGGAAGAGAATATTACCTCCAATATCATAGGGAGTGTACACCCTCCCTATGATATGTTTCCTAATATCTGTTTAGGGGGAACATATTACGCCCAATTTCACAGTGGGTGTCCCCCCCGCCCCGTGCTATTATCCAGGGAGTGAGAGGGTGATATTACACCCAATATCACAGGGGGTGTACATTACTTCGGTGATATTGTTCCTAATATCCAAGCAGAGAGAAAATAATATTACTCCCAATATCGCAGGGAGTGTACACCCCCTAGCCTGTTTGTTTCTAGTATTCTAATATTGTTTCTAGTATTCTAATATTGTTTCTAATATTCAGGGGGAAAGAGGTTGATATTACTTTCAATATTGCAGGGGTTGTACACCTTTCCTGTAATATAGTTCCTAATATCCAAGAAGAAAGAACATGATACTGCTCTTGTAATAGCAGAAGGTGTACACACCCCCCAGTGATATTGTTCCTAATATTTAGAAAAAGTGAGGATGATATTACTCCCAATATTGCAGGGG
>NW_012115611.1:2987019-3019268 GCF_000951035.1 Colobus angolensis palliatus | reverse complement strand
GGAGACCAAGTGGAGCCTCCTGCAGCAGTAAAAGGCTTGAAACAACATGGACAACATGTTGGAGAGCTACATCAATAACCTTCAGTGGCAGCTGGAGACTGTGGGCTAGGAGAAGCTGAAGCTGGAGGCGGAGCTTGGCAACATGCAGGGGCTGGTGGAGAATTTCAAGAACAAGTACGAGGATGAGATCAATAAGTGTACAGAGATGGAGAATATATTTGTCCTCATCAAGAAGGATGGTTTCTAACATCCAAGCAGAGGGAAAATGATATTACTCCCAATATCACAGAAGGTGTACACCTTTCCTATGATATTGTTCCTAATATTCAGGGAGTAAGAGGATGATATTACTTTCAATATTACAGAAGTTGTACACCTCATCTGTGATATAGTTCCTAATACCCAGGAAAAGAGAGGATGTTATAGATCCCATTATAGCAGGGATGTACGCTCCCCCTGTGATATTGTCCCTAATGTCCAAAAGGGGAGAGGATGATATCACTCCTAATATCACAGGGCGTTTACACCCACCTGTTATGTTGTTTCTAATACCCAGAACAGGGAGAGAATGACATTACTTCTAATATCTCAGAGTGTGTACACACCCCCTGTACATTGTGACTAATATCCAGAGGAAGAGAAGATAATGTTACTCCTAATATCACAGGGGGTGTACACCACCCACCCCGTGATGTTGTTCTTAATGTCCAGGGGAAGAGACAATATTACTCTCAGTATCGCAGAGGGTATGCACCACCTGTGTAATAATGTACCTAATATACAGGAGGGGAGAAGATTATACAACTTTCAATATTGCAGAGAGTGTACATTCCTCTTGCAAAATTGTTCCTAATATCCGAGGAAGGCAGGATAATATTACTCGTAATATCATGGGGAGGGGGGTGGTACACCTCTTTGTAATACTGTTTCTAATATCCAGGGGGAAGAAAATAATATTACTCCCAATATTACAAAGGGTGTACAATTTTTCTTTGATATTGTTGGGAATATCCAGGGGTTGAAAGGATGATATTACTCCCAATATGACAGTGGGTGTACACTTCTCCTGTGATGTTGTTCCTAATATCCAGAAGGGAAGAGGATGATATTACTCCCAATATTGCAGAGTGTGTACACCCCATCTGTGATATTGTTCCTAATATCCAAGAAGGAAGAGAATATTACCTCCAATATCATAGGGAGTGTACACCCTCCCTATGATATGTTTCCTAATATCTGTTTAGGGGGAACATATTACGCCCAATTTCACAGTGGGTGTCCCCCCCGCCCCGTGCTATTATCCAGGGAGTGAGAGGGTGATATTACACCCAATATCACAGGGGGTGTACATTACTTCGGTGATATTGTTCCTAATATCCAAGCAGAGAGAAAATAATATTACTCCCAATATCGCAGGGAGTGTACACCCCCTAGCCTGTTTGTTTCTAGTATTCTAATATTGTTTCTAGTATTCTAATATTGTTTCTAATATTCAGGGGGAAAGAGGTTGATATTACTTTCAATATTGCAGGGGTTGTACACCTTTCCTGTAATATAGTTCCTAATATCCAAGAAGAAAGAACATGATACTGCTCTTGTAATAGCAGAAGGTGTACACACCCCCCAGTGATATTGTTCCTAATATTTAGAAAAAGTGAGGATGATATTACTCCCAATATTGCAGGGGATGTACACCCCTTCTGTGATATTGTTCTTAATATCCAGAGGACAAGTGGATGATATTACTCCCAATATTGCTCAGGGTGCACACGCTTCCTGTGATATTGTCCCTAATATTCAGGGAGGGAGAGGATGATATTACTTTCAATATCACAGGAAGTGTACATCCCCGCTGTCATATTGTTTCTAACATTTAGGGAAGAAGAGGATGATACTGCTCCCAATATCGCATGGAGTGTACACCCCGCTGTAATATTGTTCATAGCATCCAGAAGGAAAGAGGATAATATTACACCCAAAATCAAAGGGAGTGTACAACCCTCTGAGACATTGTTTTTAATATTCAGGAAAAGAGAAAATTGTATTATGCTCAATATTGCACGGAATGTACAACCCCCTGGTGATATTATTCCTAATATTCAGCAGCAAAAAAGGATAATATTACCCCCAACATCGCAGGGGGGCATAAACGTATTCTGTGTTGATATTAATATCACAGAAGGGGAGAGAATGTTATTACTCCCAATATCGCACAGGATGTACACCCCTCCTGTGATATTCTTTCTAATATCCAGAGGCAGAGATGATGATAGCACTCCCAACATCTCAGAGAGTGTACACTTTCCCTGTGATATTGTTGCTAATATCCAGGAAAAGAAAAGATAATATTACTCCCAATATCGCAAAGGGTGTACACCCCTCCTGTGATATATTTTCTAATATCCAGGAAGGGAGAGAATGATATTACTTTCAATATCACAGGGTTGTACAACTCCCTGTGATATTGTTCCTGGTATTGAGAGAGGAAGTGGATGATTATTACTCCCAATATCAGAGGGGATGTACACTCTCCCTGTGATATTGCTTCTAATATCCAGGGAAGGAGATCATGACATTACTTTGAATATCTCAGGGTATGTACATAACCCTGTGATATTGTCTTTAGTATCTGTCTGATAATGTCTTTAATTTGCCTTTATGCAGAGGCCCAAAAAGGTAATATTACTTTCAATATTGCAAGGGGTGTACACCCCCCTGTGATATTGTTCTTAATATGCAAAATAAAACAGGATGATAGTAACAGCAACCCCTCCCCCACTGGCTGTTCTTTTTTCACCTGGATACTAGAAAGAATATCACAGGTGGGACATACAACCCTTGTGATTTGGGAAGTAATACCCTGACTCTCCCTTTATGGATATTAGGAACAATATCAGACGGGTGGTGTACCCTTTCTGTGATGTTGGGAGTAATATCATCCTCTCTCTTATTGGATATTCAGAACCATATTACAGGAGTAGTGGACACTCCCTGCGATATTGGGAGTTACATGACCCACTCTTCCTTTGGAAATTAGGAACAATATCACAGGGGATTTGTAAACCTTCTGTGATATTAGGTGTAATATCATTGTCTTTCCCCTTGGATGTTACGAACAATATCTGGGTATTGCATACGGGCAGCTGCTTCACTCCTGTCACTTACACTAATTTGGCAAATCACCAAATTGTCCTTTTGGACTCTTACATGAATTTGTGTCAAAAATCTCATTCTATAAAATAAAACATTGGAATGACATTTCAGTGGTTTCGTGGGGGCATTCATGCAAATTATAGATGATATACTATAGAAAACACTTTAGAACGCAGGGGGGTGTAAACCCCCTATGACATTGGGAGTAATGTCAGTCTCTCTCCTTCTGGATATTAGGAAAAATATCACCATGGGGGTATACACCCCCTGCGATACTGGGAATAATATAATCTCCACTGCTGGATATTAAAATAACATCACAGGAGGGGTTTAAACCCCCTGCAATATTGGGCCTAACATTCTCTCTACTCCTGGATATTAGAAACAATATTACAGGAAGGGTGTACACTCCTTGCGATATTTGGTGTAATATCATCGTCTTCCACCCTGGATATTAGGAACAATATCACAGGGGGATGTACACCTCTTGCGATATTGGAGTACTATTATTCTCTTTCATTTTGGATATTAGTAACAATGTCATAGGGGGGTTTTACACCTTCTGCAACATAGGGAGTAATATCATCCTCTCTCCCCTTAGATATTAGAAACAATATTACAGAAAGGTTTTACAGTCCCTGCGATATTGGGAGTAATATCAATCTCTTTCCTCCTGGATATTATGAACAATATGAGAGGGGGAGTGTATACCTACTGCGATATAAAGAATAATATCACCCTCTTTCTTTCTGCATATTAGGAATAATATCACAAGGGTGGTGCTCACTCCCTGCGACATTGGGAGTAATATCCTCCTCTTTTTTCTGGATAACAGGGAAAATATCACAGAAAAATTGTACATCCCCTTTGACATTGGAAGCAATATCATCGTCTTCTTTCTGGATTTTAGGAACAATATCACAGAGGGGTTGTACACACTGTATAATATTGGGAGTAATATGATCTCCTCTTTCCTGAATATTAGGAAAAAAATCACATCACAGGGGATGTTTACACCTTTTGTGATATTGGGAGTAATATCCCCTCTTCTACTGGATATTAGAAACAATCTCACAGGGGGTGTGTACACCCCCTGAGTAATATCATTCTCTTCCCCCCTGGATATTAGGAACCCTATCACATGGCAGGTGTACACCCCCTGCAATATTGGGAGCAATATCATCCTCGCTTCTTTGATATTAGAAACAATATCACAGGGGGGCGTGTACACACCCACCCTGCGATATTGGGATTCATATCATCCTCTCTTTCCCTGGATATTAGGAATAATATCATAGAAGGTTGTACACTTCCTGTGATAATTTGAGGAATATCATTCTTTCCCTTCCTGGATAGTATAAACAATATTGTAGAAGGGGCGTTCCCCTTCTGCAGCATTGGGAGTAACGTCAGCCTCTTAACTTTTGATATTAGAAAGAATAACACAGGCGGAGTGTGCACTCCTTGCGATATTGAAAGCAATGTCATCCTCTTTCTCCCAGGATATTAGAAACAATATCACGCGGTGGGAGTCGGGTGGGTGTACACTCACTGAGATATTGGGAGTAATATCACTCTCTCCCCTCCTGGATAATAGGAACAATATCACAGAATGGTTATACACCTCCTGCGATATTGAAAGTAATATCATCCTCTCCCTCCCTTCATACTAGGAACGATATTATGAGGCAAGGGGGTGTAAATTCCCTGTGATGTTGAGAGTAATATCATTTATGCCCACTCTGGATATTAGAAACAATATCACAAGGTGGTGTGCAGCTCCTGCGATATTGGGAGTAATATTCTCCTCTCCCACCTCCCTTGATATTAGGAAGAATATCACAAGGGGGTGTACACGCCCTGCCATATTGAAAGTAATATCATCCTCTTCATCACTGGATATTAGGAACAATATCACAGGGTTCGTGTAAATCCCCTGCGATATTGAAAGTAGTGTCATCCTCTCTCAACCTCGATATTAAAAACAATATTACAAGAAAGTTGTACACCTTCTGCGATATTGGGAGAAATATGTTTTTCTCCCCCACCCCGATATTAGGAACCATATTTTAAAGGAGGTGTACACCCCTGCGATTTTGGGAGTAATATATTCTTTCCCCTCCTGGATATTAGGAACAATATTATGGGGGCGGGAGGTACACAGCCCCTGCGATATCAGGAATAATATCATTCTACCTACTTCTGGATATTACAAACAATATCACAAGAAGGGGTATACACCTTCTGCGATATTGGGAGTAATTTCATCCTCTCACCCCCTGTATATTAGAAACAATATCACAGGGGTGTTTACACCCCTGCGATATTGCAAGTAATGTTATGATTTCTTCCACTTAATATTAGAAACAATGTCACAAGGGAAGTGTACACTGCCTCTGATATTGGGAGTAATATAATATTCTCCTCCCCTTGATATTAGGAACAATATCACAGGTAGCGACTAAAACCCCTGTGATATTGACAGTAATATCCTTTCACCCACTGTATATTAGGAACAATATCACAGAAGTGGTGTACACCTTCTGCGATATTGGGAGTGATATCATACTTTTCTCTCCTGGATTTTGGGAACAATATCAGGGGGTGGGTGTACATCCCTGAAACATTCGTAGTAATATCATCGTCTCTTTCCGTGGATATTAGGAACTGTAACACCGGGGAGGGGATAAACATCTCCTGTGATGTTTGAAGTAGTATCATTTTCTCACCCCCGGATATTAGGAACACTATCACAGAAAGGTTGTACGCCTTTTGCGATATTGGGAGTAATATATTCCTCTTTCCTCCTGGATATTATAAACAATATTACGAGAGAAGTGTACACCCCCTGCCATATTGGGGGTAATATCATCTTCTCCTCCTCTGAATATTTAACACAATGTCAAAGCAAGGGTGTACACCCCTGCGACATTGGAAGTAATATTCTTTTTTTCCCCCATGGAAATTAAGAACAATATCATAGGGGGGTGTACACTCCCTGCGATATTGAGAGTAATATAATCTTCTCTTTTCCTTTTAAAGGGCGGGTGTACAACCCGTGGGATATTGGGAGTAACATCATTTTCTCCCCTCCGTAAATGTTAGGAACAATATCACAGGGAGGGTGTCCTCCTCCTGCGATATTGGGAGTCATATCATCCTCTCCTCCTCCCCTGTGTAGTAGAAGCAATATCACAGAGGGAGTGTAACCCCTGTGATATTGGGAGTAATATCCTCTCCCCGCTTTAATATTAGGGAACATATCACAGAGAAAGTGTACAAAACTGCAATACTGAAAGTAATATAATCCTCTTCCCCCCTTCATATTAGAAACAATATCACAGGGCTGGGTGTAAACTCCCTAAGATATTGGAAGTAATATCATCCTCTCCCTCCCTGTATATTAGGAAGAGTATCATGAAGGGTGTGATATCGTACACCCTGTGTGATATTGCAAGTAATATCATTCTCTCCCAACCTGGATATAAAAATGATATCTCAGGGGGGTGTACAAGCCCTGCAATATTGGAAGTAACATCATCCTGTCTTCTCCTGGGTATTAGAAATAATATTAAAGGGGGAGTGTTCACCCCCTGTGATATTGAGATTAATATCATTTTCTTTCCCCCTGGGATATTAGAAATAATATAACAGGGAAGGTGTACAGCCTCTCTGATATTGGCAGTAACATTATCCTCTCCTTCCCTGGATATTTGGAACAATATCACAGGGGAGTGTGCACCCTCTGTGATAATCAAAGTAATATCATCCTCTCCTTCACTGGAAATTAGGAATAATATAACATGGGGTGTGTAAAACCCCAGTGATATTGGTAGCAATTTCATCCTCTCCTCCCCAGATATTAGGAACAAAATTTCAGGGGGTGTACACCCCTTGCGATATTGAGAGTAATATCATCCTCTCCACCTTGGATATTAAAAACAATATTGCAGGAAAGTTGTACACCTGCTGCAATATTGCAAGTAATATCATCCTCTTCATCCCTGGATATTAGGAGCAATATCACAGAGAGGGTGTACATCTCCTTTTATAGTAGGAGTACTATCATCATCTCCGCCCTTCAATATTAGAAACAATATTACCAGGAGTGGTGTAGGGTGGTGTACTCCCTCTGCGATATCGGGAGTAATATCATTTTCTCTCAACCTAAATACTAAGAAAAATATCACAGAGGAGCTTCCCTCCCTATAATATTGAGAGTAATATTATCCTCTCCTTCCCTAAATATTAGGAAAAATATCAAAGTGGGGGTATACAACCCCTGGGATATTAAAACTAATATTATCCTCTCTCCACCTAAATATTAGGAACAATATCACAAAGTGAGTGTATACCCCCTGCAATATTAATAGTAATATCATCCTCCCCTTCCTGCATATTAGAAAAAATATCACTGGGAAGATATACAACCCCTGAGATATTGAAAGTAATATAATCCTCTTTCTCCCTTCATATTAAAAAGAAATCACAGGAGGAGGTGTAAACTCCCTGCGATATTGGGAGTAATATCATCTTCCCCCCTTTATATTAGAAAAAATATCACAGGAGGTGTTACGCCCTGTGTGATATTGCAAGTAATGTCATCCTTTCCCATCCTAAATATTGAGAGTAATATTATTTATATCCATTCTGGATATTAGAAATAATATCATATGAGGAGCATACAGTCCCTGCTATATTGGGAGTAATATTCTTGTCTCCCCCACTGGATATTAGGAAAAATATCACAGAGAAGTGTACAGCCCCGGCGATATTGAAAATAATATCATCCTCTCCTTCACTGGATATTAAGAGCAATATCACAGGATGTATCTAAATCCCCTGCAATATTAAAAATAATAATATCCTCTCCTTCCTGGGATATTAAAAACAATATTACAGGAAAGTTTTACACCTTCTCTGATATTGGTAGTAATATCATTTTCCCTACTCCTGGATATTAAGAACATTATCAAAAGTGGTTTGTACACCTTCTGCTATATTGGGAGTAATGTCATCCTTTCCCCTCCTGGATGTTAAGGAAAATATTACAGGGGCTTTTTACACCCACTGTGATATTGGGAGTAATACCATCCTCTTCCCCCCTGAATATTATGAAAAATATCACAAGGTGGATGTACACTCCCTGCGAATCGACAGTAATATTACTCTATCCACTCATGGATACTAGAAACGATATCACAAATAGGGGCCTGTGATATTGGGAGTAATATCATCCTCTTGTCTCCTAGATACTAGGAACAATATCACAGGGGGTTTACACAGATACAATACTGGAAGTGATATCATTCTTTCTTCCACTGGATAGTAGAAACAATCTCAGAGGAGGGGTGTACACCCCCTGATATATTGAGAGTAACATACTACTTTCAATATCAATATGAGTTTACTGGAATGAGGGCAAGGAACACCTGGCCCACCCAGGGCTGAAAACCACTTAAAAGTGTTCTTAAACCACAAACAATAGCATGAGAGATCTGTGCCTTAAGGACATGCTCCTGCTGCAGATAACTCGACAAACACATGTGTTTATTTCGGCCCATCCCTTTTTTGCCCATAAGGGATACTTTTAGTTAATCTAATATCTATAGAAACAATGCCTATGAATGGCTTGCTGTTAATAAACATGTAGGTAAATCTCTGTTTGAGGCTCTCAGCTCTGAAGGCTTTGAGACCCCTGATTTCCTACTTCACACCTCTATATTTCTGTGTGTATGTCTTTAATTCCTCTAGCGCTTCTGGGTTAGGGTCACCCTGACCGAGCTGGCTTTGGTGAGTGGCGCCCAATGTGGGGCTCGAATTCAGGTCAGAGGGTTGCTGGAGTGATGGTTGGAGAACGTGAAACTAGCTTGAGGACACCTGAGTACTCTTAAAACAATCCCAGTGGTGAGTAAAAGGGAGCTTGAAAGCATCAGGGTAACAATGGTACAAGTGTGGGCTCTGGTTTGCTCTACCTTGCAACTTTTTCACACTGATTATGAGGAGGAAGGAGAGTATAATAAAGTAACAGAAGAGGTTACAGAGCAGGTTTGCTTGCTAGCTAAAGCTAAAGCGGCAAAGGAGGGAGATATTTATCTCTACCTTTCTGCACTGCCTCCTTATTATTTTGAAGAAAAAGATCCTCCAGATCTTTCTTTTCTGGAAGACACTGGGTGAAAGTAGTTGCCCCACTGACTGTTCAAGCAGCACCTCAAGTGACCACTCTTAGTTGTATTGAGGCAGAAATTCAGCAAGATAGATGAAAGGGTGATATAGAGGCTTGACAGTTCCCTGTTAGAATACACCCCCCAGATCAACAGGGAAATATTATAACTACATTTGAGTCTTTTCCTTTTAAATTTGGGAAAGCACATTTAGTTGATTATATCAAGGCCTGTGATGGTATCGGAGGTAATCTGCATAAGGTTACTTTGCTAGCACAGGCAATGGCAGGACTGAGAGTGGATAAAGGAAATACTCCATTTCCTGGAGCTTGTTTTAATTGTGGGAAGCATGGTCATATTAAAAAAGAATGTAGAAAAAATCAGCAAGTCAGGCCACCAGACAGGGGAAAAAAGAAAACTGCTCAGCCTGAAATATGTCCAAAATGTAAAAAAGGAAAACATTGGGCTAATCAGTGTCACTCTAAGTTTTATAAAGATGGGAACCCAATTTCAGGAAACACCACAAGGGGCCCATCTTGGGTCCCATTCCAAACTGGGGCATTTCCAGCTCAGGCCATTCCCTCATCCCTGTTCAATGTCTGTCCTCCGCCACAGCCAGTAGTGCTGCAGCAGATTTATGTTGCACAAAAGCTGTGAGTCTTCTGCCTGGGGAACCCCTGCAAAAGGTCCCAACAGGAGTCTGTGGACCCTTGCCAGCAGGGGTGATAGGATTACTTTTAGGAAGGTCTAGTTTAAATTTAAAAGGGGTACAAATACATACAGGAGTCATTGATTCAAATTACAATGGGGAAATTCAAATTGTTGTATCTACTTCTGTTCCCTGGAAAGCAGAGCCAGAAGAGAGCATAGCACAGCTCCTGATTGTGCCACATGTGGGAATGGGAAAAAGTAAAATTAAACAAACAAGAGGATTTGGAAGCATGAATAAACAAGGCAAAGCAGTTTATTGGTAAATCAAATGACTGATAAATGTCCTACATTTAAAATAACTATTAAGGGAAAAAGATTTAAAGATTTGGTAAATACAGGAGCAGACATTTCAGTCATTTCTCTACAGCACTGGCCATCCATGTGGTCAATTCAACCCACTCAATTTAACATAGTTGGAGTTGGTAAAGCCCCTGAAGTATATCAAAGTAGTATTTTACATCATGAAGGATTTGATGGACAACCTGGGACTATTCAACCAATTATAACTTCTGTACCTATAAATTTATGGGGGAGAGATTTATTGCAACAACGGAGAACACAAGTTCTAATTCCAGAACAATTATATGGCCCTCAGTGTCAATATATAATGCATGAAATGGGGTATATCCTTGGTACGGAACTAAAAAAAGATTTGCGAGGTTTGGAAGAACTACTTCAAGGGGAAAAACAAAGCTCCCACCAAAGATTAGGATATCATTTTTGATAGTGGCCATTGTTAAGCCTCCAGAACCAATACCTTTAAAATGGTTAACAGATAAGCCAATTTGAATAGAACAATGGCTGCTGAGTAAAAAGAAACTGGAGGCTTCAGAGGACTTAAAATTGGCCCTTAATATTCATAGATTTAAAAGACTGTTTCTTTACTATCCCCTTAACTGAGCAAGACTGTGAATGGTTTGCATTTGCAATTCCTGCAGTAAACAAAATGAAGCCTGCTAAGCATTTTCATTTTTTTACAGATGTGTCTAGTAACGGTAAAGCTTCTTATTCTGGATAAAAAGGTAAAGTTTTCCAGATGTCCTATACTTCAGCTCAAAAAGCAGAGCTTGCAGCTGTAATTCAAGTATTGACTGTTTTTGATATGCCTATTAATGTGATTTCTGATTCTTCATACATGGTTCATTTCACACAGTTAATTGAAAATGCTCAGTTGTGATTTCATACAGATGAACAACTGATGACTTTATTTACCCAATTACAAACAGCAGTTAGAAGTAGAATGCACCCTTTTTACATCACTCACATTAGGGCTCATACACCTCTTCCAGAACCTTTGACTAAAGGGAATCAAATGGCTGATGGCCTACTTGCTAATGCCATATCTCATGGTAGACATTTTCACAATTTAACCCGTGTTAATGCCTGTGGTCTCAAATGCAGATACAGCATAACCTAGAAACAAGCTAAAGCTATTATCCAGTGATGCCCAACTTGCCAAAGGATGCATTCCTCATCTTTTACAGGAGGAGTTAATCCCTGAGGATTGGAGCCTCTCATTGGCAAATGGATGTCACACATGTTCATTCGTTTGGGAGACTAGCTTATGTACATGTATGTGTGGACACTTTTCTCACTTTGTCTGGACTATATGCTACATGCCAATCAGGAGAGTCTTCTGTCTGTGTTAAACGTCACCTTTTGCAGTGTTTTGCAGCAATGGGCATTCCAGCTTCTATTAAAACAGATAATGCCCCAGGCTATACTAGCCAAGATCTAGCTACACTTTTCTCTATGTGAAATATTAAACATATTACTAGTATTCCATACAATTCTCAAGGACAAGCCATAGTAAAAAAAAAATTAATCTCTCCCTAAAATAGCAGTTGCAAAAGCAGAGGGGGAAAAGAGAAAATAGGGAACACTATAGATGCAACTGAATCTAGCATTATTAACTTTAAATTTTTAAAGCCTGCCCAAAGGCTAGATGTTATCAGCAGCTGAACAGCATCTACAGAAACCAACTGCAAAGCCAGAAGCAAAACAATTGGTTTGGTGGAGAGAACTGGTAACAAAAAGTTGGGAAATAGGTAAAATAATAACTTGTGGTAGAGGTTATGCTTGTATTTCTCCAGGCCAAAATCAACAGCTGATTTGGATACCATCAAGACACCTAAAACCTTATAATGAGCCAGATGCCAAGGAAGAGATTCCGGGAGGATCCTGAGGACCCCATCCCCCGCAGTTGCAGCCATGTTGAGACTGACACTAAGCAGGACCCCAGCTGTTACGAGCAACACCTGTCAAACACAATCACTGACCTGGGACAGATCAAGAAGCTGTCACAGATGGCAGAAAAAAAACCTGAGGAAAGCGGAACCACCAGTTACAATGAATAATTTAATGATAGCTATGATAATGATGATCACCATTGCTGTGACTATTCCTTCAACAAGGGCTGACACAGAGAACAATTATACTTATTGGGCATATTTATCAATCTTGGCTGGCAATACTGCCTGGATAAAATCACTCTATGACACAGTTACACATACTTTCTGATCTCAGTATTTACCGTAATAAATTTGCTCCTATAATTGAGGCATACCACCCTCAGAAACCTATTTTTAAATAAAATTGAACCTGGTCAGAAAAAATAAACACACTTGCTTAGAAAGATTACATTACAGAACAGGTAGATGTGCTGCACAACATTTCCTATGGAATTATTATTATTTGGTCCCTTAAGGGGATGTTTAAATTGAACCTCTCAGTCTGCGTGCCATGGCAACACTATGTTCAGATGGTCTGAACAAAATGGTCAAATGGTAAAAATGATAAGAAATATGACAAAAGTTCCTATTATCTGAAACCACGGTGGTACGGTGGCACTTCAACCTCAAATGATATGGCTCGTTGTAGGAACTAAACATAAGGATTTGTGCAAACTATTAATAGCGCTTAATAAGATCAAAATTTGGGGAAGAATAAAAAAGCATCGAAAACAACACTCCATAAACTTGTCTTTGGATATTGCAAAAGTAAAAGAACAAATATTTAAAGCATCCCAGGCACACCTGACCCTAATACCAGGAACTAGAGTGCTTAAAGTATCTACAGACAGATTAGCAGCTATCAACCCATTAAATTGGATAAAAACACTTGGAAGCTCTGTGATTTCAATAATGATTGTGCTTTTAATGTGTGTTGTTTGTCTTTGTATAGTCTGCAGATGCGGATCCTAACTCCTGTGAGAAGTAGCATGACAAAGCTGCCCTTGCTGTTATTGCTTTACAAATCAAAGAAGGGGGACATGTTGGAAACAGGCCCCCCAAAATCTGGACATAAACTGACCCCAAAACTGGCCATAAACAAAATCTCTGCAACATTGTGACATGTTTGTGATGGCCATAACACCCACGCTGAAAGGCTGTGGGTTTACTGGAATAAGGGCAAGGAACATCTGGCCCATCCAGGGTGGAAAACTGCTTAAAGGCATTCTTAACTCACAAACAATAGCATGAGCAATATGTACCTTAAGGACACGCTCCTGCTGCAGATAACTAGCCAAACCCATCCCTTTATTTGGCCCATTCCTTCATTTTCCATAAGGGATACTTTTAGTTAATCTAATATCTATAGAAACAATGCTAATGACTGGCTTGTTATTAATAAATATGTGGGAACATCTCTGTTCAAGGCTCTCAGCTCTGAAGGCTGTGAGACCCCTGATTTCCCATTTCACACCTCTATATTTCTGTGTGTGTGTCTTTAATTCCTCTAGCACCACTGGGTTAGGGTCTCCCTGACCTAGCTGGTCTCTGCAAATACCACAGGGGTTGTGTAAATCCCCTGCAATATTGGGATTAATATCATCCTCTTCCCTGTTTGATATTAGAAATAATATTACAGGGGGAATATTGGTAGTAAGATCATCCTCTCCTCTGAATATTAGGAACAATATCACAGAATAGGTGTACACTGCCTCTGATATTGGGAATAATATCATCCTCTTTCCTTCTGGATATTAGGAACAATGTCACAGTGGGAGCACATACCCCCTCTGACATTGGAAGTAATACCATCCTCTTCCCCCCCAGATACCAGGAACAATATCACAAAGGGGGTATACACCCTCTGCAATATTGGGGGAGATAGCATTTATTCCCCCTGGCTATAATGAACAATATCAAAGGTGGGTTGTAAACCCCTGCTAGTATTGGGAGTGATATCATCAGCTCCCCCTGACTTGACACTAAGAACAATATCACAGGGGTGGTTTAAACCTCCTGCTATATTGGGAGTAATATCTTCTTTCTCCCTGGATTTTAGAAGCTACATAACGGGTGGAGTGGGTGGGTGTACAACTCCTGTGATATTGAAATTAATATCATCCTCTTTCTCCCTGTATATTAGAAACAGTATCACAAAGGGGTTGTATGCCGCCTTTGATATTAGGAGTAAAATCATTTTATCCTGGCTTGGATATTAGAAACAATATCACAGGGGGAGATGTACACCCTCTGCAATAGTGGGAGTAATATTATAATCTCTGCCCCTGGATATTAGAAACAATATCACCAGGGGGGTGTACATCCCCTGCAATCTTGAATGTAATATCATTTTCTCCCAACTTAAATATTAAGAACAATAACACAGGGGGTGTGTACACCCTCTGGGATACTGAGAGTAATATCATTCTCTCTTCCCCCGGCTATTAGGAAAATATCAGAGGGAAAGTGTACACACCTGGAGATATTGAAAGTAATATCCTCTCCCCACCTAAATATTAAGAAAAATATCACTGGGAAGGTGTACACCTACTGTAATATTGAAATTAATATAATCCTCTTTCTCCTTTCATACAGAAACAATATCACAGGGGAGTGTGTAAACTCCCTGCAATATTAGGAGTAATAGTAAGAGTAATATCAACATTTCCCACTCTGTATATTAGGAACAATATCATGGTAAGTGTGTACACCCTATGCAATATTGCAAGTAATATCATTCTTTCAACCTGGATATTAAAAACAATATCACAGGGAGTTTTACATGCCATGCTATATTGGGAGTAATATCATCCTCTCCTCTCCTGGATGTTAGAAACAATATCACAGGGGTAGGGTACACCCCCTGCAATATTGAGAGTAATATTATTTTCTTCCCCCTTAGATAATAGAAACAATATCACAGGAGGAGTGTTCAGGCTGATGATATTGGGAGTAATGTTATTTTTCTTCCCCCTTGGATATTAAAAACAATATCACAGGGAGGTGTACACCCTTGCAATATGGAAAGTAATATTAATTTCTTCTTCCCTGGAAATTAAGAACAATTATCACAGGTGTTTAAATACCCTATGATATTGATAGTAATATCCTCTCTCCACCACAGCATTAGAAATAATATTTTGGGGGGATTTACACCCCCTGCTATGTTGGGAGTAATATCCTCTCCCCTTTTTATATTTAAAAACAATATCACAGGAAAGTTGTACACTTGCTGCGGTATTTGGAGTAATATTATCCTCTCCCCAAATGGATATTAGAAACCTTATCATGAGGGTGTACACCCCTGTGATGTTGGGAATGATATCACTTATACTCTTTCTGGATATTAGGAACAATATCTTGGGTGGTGGTGTACACCCTTTGCGATATGAAGAGTGATATCAACCTCTCTTTTTCTAGATATTAGGAACAATATCACAGGGAAGGTGAACAACCCCTGCTATATTGGGAGTAATATCCTCTCCCTCCCTGGATATTAGGAGCTATATCACAGGGGCGTGTACAACCCCTCTGATATTGAAAGTAATATCATCCTCATTCCCCTTGGATATAAAGAACTATATCATGGTGGGAGGTGGTGTGTACAATCCATGCGATATTGAGAGTAATATTATTTTTTAATATAATATATGAAAATTATGTATATTAAAAACAGTATCACAGGGGGTGTACACCTTCTATGATAGTGGAAGCAATATTATTTTCTCCCAACCTAAATATTAGGAACAATATCACAGGGAGGGTGTACACCCCCTGCAGTATTGAGAGTAATGTCATCCTCTCCTCCCCTGGATATTAGAAAAAATTTCAAAGAAGGGGTGTACAACACCTGGGATATTGGGAGTAATATTATCCTCTCCTCTCTACGTATTAGGAACAATATAACAGTGAGGGTGTACACCCCCTGCAATATTGGGAGTCATGTCATTTACTTACCCCTTTGGGAAGTAAATGGGAGTCATACCCTCCTCTTTTCCCCTGGATATTAAAAACAGTAACAAGAAAGTTGTACACCTGCTGTGATACTGGAAGTAACATCATTTACCTCCCCAATATTTGGAAAAATATCGCAGAGGGGTTGTACACCCCCCACCCTGTGATATTGGGAGTAATGTCATCCTCTCTCCTCCTGGATATTAGAAATGATATTACAGGGACAGGGTCTGCACTTCCTGTAATACTGGAAGTAATATCATCCTCTTCCCCCCTGAGTATTATGAATAATATCACAGGGTAGGTGCACACCTCCTGCGATATTGAGAGTAATATTATCTTCTCTCCCCCTAAATGTTAGAAACAATATCACAAAGGGGAGTGTACATCCCCTGCAATATTGTGAGTAATATCATCCTCTCTCCACCTGGATATTAAGGAATATATCACAGGAAGAGTTACACCTCCTGTGATATTGGGAGTAATATCATCCTATCTGCCCCTTGATATTAGAAACAATATCACGTGGGGTGGATAAACCCTCTGCGATATTGACGGTAATATAATTCTCTCCTCCCCTGAATATTAGGAACAATATCACAGGAGGTGTGTACACCCCCTGCTGTATTGTGAGTAATATCATCCTCTTCTCCACTTGATGTTAGAAACAATCTCACAAAGGGGGTGTTTACACCCCCTGTGATATTGAAAGTGATATTGTCCTCTCTGCACCTTGATATTAGAAACAACATCACAGGGGGCATGTAAATCCTCTGTGATATTAACAGTAATATCATTCTCTCCTCCCCTGAATATTAGGAGCAATATCACAGGAGGGGTGTACACCTTCTGTTATATTGCGAGTAATATCATCCTCTCCCCAACTTGATATTAGGAACAATATCACAAAGTGGGTGCACACCCCCAGCAGTATTGGGGATAATATCATCCTCCCTTCTTCTAGATATTAGGAATAATGTCACAGGAAGGATGTACACTCCCTGCGATATGGGGAGTAAGATCATCCCCTCTTTCCATGGATATTAGGAACAATATCACAGGGGAAGTTCACACCCCCTGCAATATTGGAGTAATATTACTTTTTCTCTTCCTGGATATTAGCAACAATATTATGGGGCGGGGGGTGTTCACTTCTGCCAAATTGGGAGTAAGATCATTCTCTTCCTTCCTGGATATTAGGAACAATATCACAGAAGGGGTGCACACCCCCCTGCGATATTGAAAGTAATATCATTTTCTTTCTCCCTTCATATTAGGAACAATATCACTGGGGAGGGTGGAAACTCCCTGCAATATTGGGGAGCAATATTATCCTCTCCCCTTCTGTATATTAGGAACAATATCACAGGGGGTATGTACACCCCATGCGACATTGAAAGTAATATCATCCTTTCCCAATCTGGATACTAAAAACAATATCACAGGGGGGTGTACATGCCCTGTGGTATTTGGAGTAATATCCTCTCCTCTCTTGGATATTAGAAACAATATCACAGGGGGAGTGTACACCCCTTGTAATACTGAGAGTAATATCATTTTCTCCTCTTCCCCGGATATTAGAAATAATATCACAGGGAATGGTGTACAGCCCCTGTGATATTGGGAGTAACATTATTTTTTCTACCCTTGGATATTAGGAACAACATTACAGGGGAGTGTATACCCCCTGCAATATTGAAAGTAGTATCCTCTTCTTCATTGGAAATTATAAACAATATCACAGGGAGTGTGTAAACAATATCACAGAAGGGGTGTACACCCCTGTGATATTGAAAGTAATATTATTTTTGATATTTCAAAGACAGATCTCCGAGATGAACAGGAACATCAGCTGGCTCCAGGCTGAAATTGAGGGACTCAAAGGCCAGAGGGTTTCCCTGGAGACCGCCACGGCAGATGCTGAACGGCACGAGGCACTGGCCGTTAAGGATGCCAATGCCAAGCTGGAGGACGGCCTGCAGCGAGCCAAGCAGGGCATGGCGCGGCAACTGCCTGAGTACTGGGAGATGATGAAAGTTAAGCTGGCCCTGGACATCAAGATCGCCACCTACAGGAAGCTGCTCGAGGGCTAGGAGAGCTGGCTGGAGTCTGGGATGCAGAACATGAGTATCCATACGAAGACCACCAGGGGCTATGCAGGTATTCTGAGCTCCGCCTAACGGGGCCTCATAAGCCCCAGCCTCAGCTACCGCCTGGGCTCCAGCTTTGGCTCTGGCGCGGACTCCAGCTCCTTCGACTGCACCACCTCCACCAGGGTCGTAGTTGTGAAGATCAAGACCCGGGATGGGAAGCTGATGTCTGAGTCTCCAAATCCTCTAATGTCCTGCCCAAGGGAACAGTCAGGGCAGCCCCTCCCACCCTACCCTTCCTGGGGACTGCCCCAGAGCCAGTGAGGGAGGCGCTGTGCAGGGGAGCACAAGGAACAGGAGACCCACCTGAGACTCAGCCCTGGCCCCCAGCCCACCCGTGGGAGGAGTTTAGTGCCTGGGGTACTCCCCTTGACCATGCCTACAGCTGCAAAACAATTCAGTTTTTTCCCCCCGAATAAAACCTCTGCTAGCTCTGCCAAGTGTAAATAAATAAACAAATAAATAAATAAAAGTAGATCTACCATTTGACCCAGCAATTCACTACTGGGTATCTACTCAGAGGAAAAGAAGTCATTATACAAAAAAGACACTTGCACACACATGTTTATAACAGCACAATTTGTAATTGCAAAAACTTGGAACCAACCTAAATGCCCATCAATCGAGTGGATAAAGAAATTGCAGTATATATATACACAATGGAATACTTCTCAGCCATAAAAAGGAAATAATTAATGATATTTGCCATCACCTGGATTAGATTAAAAACTACTATTGTAAGTGAAGTAACTCAAGTATGGAAAACCAAACACCGTACATTCTCACTCATAAGTGGGAGTTAAGGTATGAAGATTCAAAGGCGTAAGAATGATATAATGGACTCTGGGGACTCAGGGGGATAGAGTGGAAAGAGGGTGAGACATAAAAGACTACAAATATAGTTCAGTGTATACTACTCAGGTGATGGGTGCACCAAAATCTCACGAATCACCACTAAAGAATTTACCCGTGTAAAAACAAAAACAAAACAAACGAACAAACAAAAAACGGCTTACAGAGAGCAGAGTTGTCCCATGGTCTCCAGTTGATGCACCTTTGGATTCACTGTGGCACTCACGCATGGACTACACGCTTCCTGGACTTCTCCCAGCCAATGATGGAACACACCAGGGGTACTGGAGGTGGCTGTTTCTGCTAAGTGTGGGATTCGTTTGTCAGCAACTTTTGCTCAGGGACTGTTCATCAGCTGACTGAGGTGTTCTCTGAACAGCATTACTCATAGCCAGGCAAGGGAGCTTTTAAAAAGGACATTATTCTGTGTGGAATGTGTGGCATGGAGAATCTCTGGAACACTGTGGCAGTCCAATTGCTGAAGATTTAACTGGTTGAAATCTGGGATAATATTCCAGCAGAGAGGAATGTCCCGTGGAATGCTTATTTAAGCAATTGAAAGCTAAAGCTAAAGGGTTGGGAGTGAGGCAGGGCAATGGTTACCAGGACAGCAGAGTTAGCTGGTTATTACTAAGTAGTACTGTTGCTCTGCAGAGGGGTTTTAGGAAACTGAGTGTAATTACACCCTGTTAAAGACTAAGTGTGAGAGCTAGAGAACATATTTTGTGAACTAGAAGTTGGCGCTTGTCTGTTTCGGAGGAAGAGTGGCCTAAATGAGGAGCAGAGACTTCAGTCTCAAGTCTCCAAAGACAGTTTAGTGAGGACAGTTCTGTTATGCTAAACTCAGGACCATATTGAGAAAACATGGGGCCCTTGAATATAATTTTGAGAAATATGAATAGACGTCTCTGAGAATTTAGGCTTTGCGGATCACTTCTCACAAGCCCTTAGGATTTACAGAGGATTCTACAGATGATACATGTTGGTTGCTCCGACTCCTTTCCTGGATGCCAGGCTGGTGAGGAGGAATAAACCCTAGCATAGACCTGCTGGATCATGTTGGGCCTGAAAACAGAGGAAAGAGATTACATCCTGAGTGAACTGCAAAAGTTAGCTATTATGTCCCAACAAGAGCCAGAGAAATGGCCCTGTCATTGAATTTTAATGGTGATGAAGGAAGCTGGAACACAGGCTAGGTAAACATGAATTCATTGACTTGGGGACACTTTCTCAGGACATTGGGTTTAACACCCTAGCAAGAACCCCAGGGGAGGGGGAAATTCACTGCTGGGAAGCTCTTAGAAACCTTGAGAAAAAGATCATGGCTCATTCTGAGCAAAGTGAAAATGACTTAGTTGTTCTTGCATATGGTAAGAAAGGAATAAAGGGGCAAGGAAAGTGAGAATACAGGAACTGATACATTGTATGAGACCAGAAGACCCACTAGAGGTTTATGTTCCATTGTGGGACCCAGAGAACATAACATTAACCATGGCATTAGGAATGTGCTAGTGAGAGGAGCACCAGAATCTCTGAGAAGTTAACTGGTGTCTCCTTTGCACCCCAGGACTGACAGTGGATTGAAACAGTCACAGAGTCAGACTTGTTCATAGCCAGGTAGATGATGTAATAAGTTCTGATCTGAGAAGAGTATGATTGTCAGTGGCTTAGGCTCCTCTAAAGTGAAGGTTTGGAGAACACCACCAGATAATCCACCTACTGAGGTGACAGCTGAAAGTGATGGTGGGCGATTTAGAATGGAAAGTGGAGAGAGTATGATGAGTAGCAGCATGGCTTATAGACCTCTGCAGTGATGGAGGATGCAGCTCAGGCCACTGTTTTCCGTTTTCTGTTTCTCTTTTGGAAGGTAGCATATGGGAGCCATGGAGGGGTTGCTCCTCCATGGAGCAACAGTGTGAAGCGGATCTGTGCAGCATAAGGGATTGGTTATAGAGGCCATGAAGTTGTGCCCCACAGATCTTCCTTAAATATAACCTCAGGTAAAGAGCACAATTAATGGTAGCCCCTAGCTTCTATGACATTGGGTCTGCCAAAGGCTGTTCCTAGCCAAAGACTGAGCATGGTGGAGGCACTAGAGCAGGACATTTCTCCCCATGCAGGACTCCTCTGTCTGACAGCTTTTCTTGGGGAGTGCTCATCGGCCTTGCACAAACTTTCTTGGAGCTGCACTCTAGTCTGAAGTTCTTCCTACCTAATCTTTGAATCTTCTTTTACAGTTGTGAGATTTGCATTGTTGTGTGAAAGCTTCACAATCTCATTCTTGCTTTCTTCACCTATTATCTCTGAGAGAAACTTTATTAAATTAATTTCTTGCACACATATCCCATCTTGGTGTCTGTTTCTGAAGTGGCCTACTGACACAGTGGGACTCTGTAAACTTAGACTTAGCCAAAAGCAGAAAAGTTCATATCCTGGGAAAAGGAATCAAGAAGAGAGAAAATGTATTCAAACTAACAAATGTTAAAATGCGTATTTTTTATTTTAAATGTTAGTAATTTCAATGCTCTTCAACAAATTGGAAAACCAATATTTCTTCAACTTAAAAATGATTCACAACAGGAAGAAATAGTGGTTTTACATAATTTATAAATATTCTCCATTGTTCACTGCAAAAAACATGTGCTTCCTGGACTGGCATTATAAAAGAAATTAAAAACTCATTAAGGTTAACTAGGTCAGATGGTTAAAAAGTGACAATGCTAATAATTCCCTTTATTTTGGTAAGAAATTTAAATGGAAAAATGTAGGTATTCACAGTTGGGAATTTTGTGCTTTACTGAAACAAGGGAGGCCAAGTGCTACCCTTCTTAATAAATAATTAATTTATTTTGACTGAAGCACACACTGTATATTTTTTGTTCCCTTGATACAACTCACATAGTTACTTAACATAAACATGAGAGGGTATCTTACTGTGCTTTGTTGAAGTCTGCACAACCTAATCTTCTATTTGTTTCTCTGCAGCATACTGAAAAGTAGGAGGTATTCATGCTTGTTCCTGTGGGAACCTGCGAGGAGGGCAGATCTACCCTTTCACCTCTTTCTACATCCTCTCTCACCTAGAGCATCTAATGGCTTCCTCCTCCCTACTGCAACACCCTTCCTGAGTACTCCCATTTCAGAGAGTGCATGTTAAAAGATGCATGATTTCATACACCTCTAATTCTCATTTTCTCAGTGACCATCACTTCAGTGTTGATCAAGTCTAAAACTTTAATTCATCTACTGCGAGTTATTAAAATGACCATACCTTAATCCAAATGGTCAGAAACCTGAAGGAAAAACTTCAAAGTATCCTCTGCTATCTGGTGGAATATATGATAATGGAAGCTTCTTGTTCCTCTGCCTTCAGGCTGGTGTCACGTTGGATATGTCTACAGCATTTACCATCTAGAGTATAACACATATAGAGTGCATATGGATTATTTTTCTTTTCATAATTTTCTATGTTTAGTGATATTTCTACTTCACTTTTTCTGTATAGACAGACCTTAAAATAATTTTAGGGTTGACTTAGATGAAGGAAAGAGAGTCAAATTTTGCACAAGTAACTTGCAAAGGCAAAAGGAATAAGAAAGTATATGGTAGAGTTGAGGAAAAGCAAATAATTTAGTTAACCAAAGAGAAAGAGTGACGAAGGATAATACATTACATTGATGAAAGTATACAGATGGCATATCCTAAGGTGCTAGAAATACATTTTTATTTTAAGGACATATTTCTGGAAACTATGAACTAGATAGAGAAAAGGCTAGTGTAGTATTATATTTTTCTAGACAATAAATGATGAGAATTTGAACTTGATGCTTCTATTTTGGATAGATAATGTGATGGTTAATTTTGTATGTTATGGCATACCTAGATATTTAGTTAAACTTTCTTTCTGGGTATGTTTGTGAGTATGTTTCAGGATGAGATTAATATTTAAATTGGTAAAGTAAAGCACATTTCCCTTCCCAATTTGGGTCAGCCTCATCCACTCAGTTGAAGCCTGAATAGAATAAAACAGTGAGTAGGAAGTAATTTTTTCTCTGGGTCTAACTATGTTTAAGCTGGGACATCAGTTTTCTCCTATTTTTAGACTTGGACTTAGAGCAGACTTATGCCATTGGTTTTCTTGCTTTTCAGTCATTCTTTATTTTTTGTGCTTACCTTTTTAACTTACTAGAATTCTTAATTTTTTTGTGGGTACACAGAAGGTACATATATTTATGGGATTACAGGAATGTTTTGATACAGGCACGCAATGCATAAGAATCACATCGTGGAGAATGGGGTATCCATTCTGTCAAGCATTGATCTTTTGTGTTACAAACAATCTAATTATACCCTTTTAGTTTTTAAAAAAGGTACAACTAAGTTATTATTGACTATAGTCATTCTGTTGTGCTATCAAATAGGCTTTTCAGTAATTCTATTTTGGACTGGAACTATACTATTGCCTTTTTCAGGTTTAGACTTCTCAGCCTCCATGATTGCATAAGCCAATTCTTTATGATAAATCTCTCTCTCTGCCTGTCTCTCCCCACATCCTATTGACTCTGTTTCTCTGGAGAATCATCATTAATACACATTTTGGTACTGAGAAGTGGGATGCTACTGTAAAAAATACTTAAAAATATTATAGTGGCTTTGGAACTGGGTAATGGGCAGAGGCTGAAAGAGTTTTAAGGTGCATGCTAGAAAAGCTGAGATTGCTATGAAGGGATTGTTAAGGGATTGTGAAGAGATTCTGATGAGGGCTCAGAAAGGAAAGAGAACATCTGTAGATACAGCATCTATTCTTAGATTATATATATATATATTTATAATTATTAACAGGATGTTGGTAGAAATGCTGTCAAAGAGACTCTGGTGAGGTCTTAGATGTAAGGGAGGAGCACATTATTGTTATAACATGGCAAATAATTTGGCTGAACTGTGTTCTAGTGTTTGTGGAAGGTAGAATTTGTGAATGGTGAAACTGGATATTTAGCTGAAATTTCTAAGCAAAGTATTGAACAAATGGCTTAGTTCTTCCTGAGTTCCTATAACAAAACATGAGAAAGGAGAAAGAAATTGAAGAAGGAATTATTAAGCACAAAGAAACTGGAATTTAAGACTTGGAAAATTATCAGCCTATCCATATAACAAACAAAATTTGATAATAACAATGGTATGAGTGTGAACTGTGGACTTAATCAGCCACCCAGAAACACTGCTTTGCTGAACAGGAGAAAACAGAGATGGAACCAGATGAAGGAAGGATGTTGATTCTTTTAGACTCTACAGGACCAGACAGACCATAGAGTTATTTGGCTGTGAACACTCACTGTTCTTCAAACAGAAAAGAAAGACTCCAAAGGCAATTCAAAGATTATTGGAGTAGGTTCCTCAGTTTCAAAGTACTGAGTGGAGGGTAAGGGACCACCTGGGTTTCAACAGGCCAGAAAGCAGTTGCCTGGAGCCTTGCAGAGCCACAGAGGGGGGACAAAAGCCCCAGAACCAAAGACAATTATTCTTGAGTCTTAAAATCTAATTGTATTTACCTTGCTAGGTTTGGTGCTTGCTTGGCACGCATCACCCCTTTCTTCCTTCTTTCTTCCTTTCTTTCTTTCTTTTTTTTTTTAGGAATAAGAATGTCTAGGTTTTTCCTGTCCTACCACTGTATTTTTGAAGGACATAATTTGTCTTGCATCACAGGTTCACAGCTGTAGAGGATTTCAGCCTCAGGATAAGTTGTACCTCATGTCTTATATCTGATTTGGATGACATTTATATACAACTTTGGACTTTAGACTTTAGAGTTGATGCTGAAGCAAGTTAAGATGTTTGGGGCTTTTGAGATGGAATGGATGTATTTTGTATGCAAGAAGATTATGCATTTTAGAAACCAGGGTTATAATGTTATACAATGAACATTTGTGTACTTCCAAAATCATATGTTGAAGCCCTAACTACCAAATATTTAGTATTTATAGTGTTTGGAAGAAGGGCCTTTGGGGGATTATTAAACTTAGATGAAGTCATGTGAGAGGGGACCCCATGATGGACTTAGTATCCTTATAAGGAGAGAAAAGAGACCAGAATTCGCTGCCTGTCCCCCTTCACTATGTGAGGACACAATGAGAAGGTGACCATCTGCAAGACAGAAAGAGAGTCCTCAACAGAAACTATATTGATCGACACTTTGACCTTGGACTTTTTAGCCTCAGGAACTGTGAGAAATATCTGGTGTTTAAGCCATCCAATCTATGTTATTTTGTTATAGCAGTCTGAGCAGATTAAGATAGATAATGAGAGCGGGGATTATTCAGAAGTTTCTAAAAAATTTCAAGGTGGGTGTAATTTTCCAGGAGAAGAATTGTTAGAGGAATAAAAATTGTGAGAAGAAAAGAGGGAAAGTTTTGAAGAGCAATAATGATTAGTCCTTTGGGACATATTGGTGTGGGGGACATTCGCAGAGCTGAAGTTCCTAAGTAAAGATGTTTGACATGACATTGGGTCTATAAATATGGAACAGAGGAAAGGGATTGGGAGTGAGATGTAAACTTCAGAAATTTAATTTATAATGGGAGCATCATAAATATGTTATAGGTAAATAATATTATGAAAGGACCATGTTTTAAACTATAAAATAGCACTTATGCATATTTCAATAATTCAAAATATTTTTATAGTTTATCTTAGAAGCAGTGCGGTGAAGGAGACCATTATAATTTGTTTAGTTTATCATCATCTTGCCTTGTGGGAACAGGACTTATTCCAATCAGATAGAAAGTCCTATTCACTTATGACACACTAGGGAAAACCTAGGAAACAATGAGCTTAATGATTCCCTCACCCACTTCCTCTTTTTTCTAAATTTGGACTGGCTTAAGGCTCTCAGTGGTAAGAGTACTTAAAATGTAGAGGTTTACAGATAGAATATTTCCTTTTAAAATTTCTTTTGCCATCTCAATAATCAGCAAAACTTTCCTGTATGGGAAAAATAAATATTCTGCTAAATTTAGATTTTCTCATGCTTACCTTTGGGTATATCATCTCATTGCAGCATTTCTCTTTCTTTATAGCTGTGGAGAGCAATTATCTTAGGTTATGTCAGTAGGAATAGAATCCTCTGAATTCTACGGTGGCTGACAAAAAAAAAAAAGCTCTAAAAAATGTGTTCAGTAATTAGCAAAATGTTCTCATGTCATAGCAGTTAGACCATGGGTCATTGACTTACCATAAAGAAGAACTAGCTTTATCATTTCAGCATTCCAGTTGGGGCTAATTTAGGTTGTACAGATTGCTTAATCAAACATCTCTTTCTTACTCATGAGACTTTAACTGAATTTAGGTTCTGGGAAGGAAGCAATTTATAGACCATGTTGTCATATCCTTTCAGATGAGGAAACTGAGGCCAAGTTGTGATGAACTGGTAAAAAAAAGTTAGATATTCAAAAACTATTCACTCTGCCAGCCTGTATAACATCTTGTGTTTTTGCAACATATAACTTTCAGAAGTATGCAAAATTAAATCAACACAGTCCTGTTTGGGTCAGTCTTTACAGGAAGTAACAGGCTATTGTGATACACACATGATGGTATCAGTTTATATTTTCCCCAAAACAGAGCCTGAGAATGAGGACTCGGGTGCAGGTGGCTTATTGTGGAGGTGGTCCAAGGATGCAAGAGTGAGGGCTGGGGAAAATGAGATAGAGCATAAGGAAAAAACAATTTTCATGGTATATTTCCAGGGCTACTTTTCTGAGGAATGTGGGTTTGATTCCACTGAGATATCCTGAGAAATGGGCAGGAGGCTTACCAGAACTACCCATCCAGAAAAATTGGTAGACATTTATCTAACATCCCTTACACCCACTGGTTGAAGGTTGCTCCTATGGCATTAACTATCCTGTTTCTAGGGTGAAATTTGGCAGGGCACTAAGACAGATCTGAGTTCAAATCCTGGATTCTTAATTTACCAGTTGTGTTTATTACTATTACTTAGCATTTTGAAGACACGTATTTCTTCCATTTTGATGTTACATAATTGGATTTTTGTAAAAAACACGTTACAAAGTGGCCCTACATAATGGTTCATATTTTGCCTTAGTAAAATTTAGAAAGTCACAAATTCATTTTGAACTTTTTTTGTTTTTTCAAGCACTTAAAGATCAATGACAGAACAGTGTTTCTAATTCAATTTGGACTACTATAATAAAATGTCATAGACTGGGTGACTCATAAACAATAAACATTTATTTCTCATAGTTACAGACAGTGGAAAGGTGAAGATGAAGGCATTAGAAGATTGGTTGACTGGGGAATGTCTGCTTCCTCATTGACACCTGCCTTCCATTGTAACCTTCATGGCAGGAGGGACAAGGGACTTCTCTAGGATTTCTTTCATAAGGGCTGCCACTAACCTTACTCATGAGGGCTCCGCCATCATAACCTAATCACCTGCCAAAAGTTCTTAGGATATCATCATAGGAATTTCAGGGGGACACCAGTATTCAGTCCATTGCACAGTGTAACCTCATTATAACACTGCCTCGTGGATAGACGGCATAAGCACAATAAGATGTCATAGTGAGATTTCTAAGTACATCAAGAAAAAGCATCAGCGACACTGAAATTACTTCTCAGGGTTTGGCATATGTATTCCTGTGTTAAGAAAATGGGAAAGAAGCCAGCTTTAATAGAATGACTTTGGCTCATATTTCATAAGTATTAAGAATTACAGGATGTAGATGGTGGGAAATTGAGAGGACTAGCAATTACCATGAGACAGGAGTGCCACTTTTGAAATTTATTCTTATTATATGAGTGCCTGTGCCCTGAAAAAATTAACATATATCTTTTGAATCCCCAAGAAGCCTTCATGATGTATTCCCATTTCATATTTGCATGATATCAGAGAACTCCAGTTGTTAGCAAGGGAGGGAAGCCTTAAGAATAATGAATTAAATAACTAAAGTAGCAATGGATTTGCACTTACGTCTGTGTGGAAAAAATGGTTAGACATTAGATACACCCTTGGTAGGTGCCAGAGTTTGTTGCTAAATTTTTCAGAATTTCTTGATGATATAATGATGACAATATTCATTTCTTTATATATATTTCTGAGTGTGCTAAGCTATTTGGAATTCTTTTAGGTGAAGATTTAATATGACTTTGAAAGTTTGGAATTGTTACATTCTCCACTCTAATAAAACTCCTTATTCAGTTTTGAACACTGTGTGGTTAACAAAAATATGTTGACATTTTGTATTAGCTGTTTCTCACACTGCTAATGAAGACTTATCCAAGAGTGGGTAATTTATAAATAAAAGAGGTTTAATTGATTCACAGTTCTGTATGCCTGGGTAGTCCTCAGGAAACTTAACAGTCATGGCAGAAGGGGAAGCAAACATGTCCTTCTTCACATGATGGCAGCAAGGAGAAGTGCAGAGTAAAGGGGCAGGGCAAGGCCCCTTATAAAACCATCAGATCTTTTGAGAACTCACTATCATGACAATAGCATGAAGGTAACCGTCCTCATGGTAAAACACCTTCACTGGGTCCCTCCCATGACACATGGGGGTTATGGAAACTATAATTCAAAGCGAGATTTGGGTGGGGACACAGGCAAACCATACCACATTTCTTCCATGAAACATGAGTGATTACAAAATTCATAACTCGCAGTAAGAAAGATGACAACATTGTGAAACTGTGTGACTATTTTTTCTTTATCCAGCTGTTGCAAGACAATATCAATATCTTAGCAATCATTGCAAAGTTTTTACCTCTTAGTTGGGAGTAATATACATGTCAGTTTTAAAGTATAGTTTAGTCTAGAGACAAAACATTGGTCCATATAACTTCTCAAAGTCTCAATTCCTTCTGTATTTCAGGATATAAAGGGGAAAAGATATGATAATTATTTACAGGATAACTGTAAGAAAAGAACGATAAGAGTCAGTCACAAATAATATTATGGCTTAGACTTTACCAGCAGGTGTCTACAAAAAAACAGTAAAATTTCCTACCCAAATTAGGGTTCCATGGACTGAAACTCCATCTCTCTAGGAGGCTGAATGTTAATCTCTCTCAATGTATTTCTTGCTATTTTCAAAAGTACTCAAATGAGACTGCAGATATTCTTACAATTCATCCGGGCAGCTACAGTTTTTAAGGGTATTACTTTTCCCATCCTTTTCTGGTTCTCATTTGTCTACCTACACTGTCTGAGAAGCTAATTGGCCACTGCCTGTACTGGGACCTCCAGTGGCAATATTAAGTAACCTGACCCTGAATGATATCTTTCAAGACTTCTAGTCTTGGAAGACTTCAGTCATTACTACTGAAGAATTAGGAGAATAGACTTCTCCCCAGTTGTTTGCCACACTTTATTTTCTTGTTTTAAAAGCACCTATGTCTGTGTCCATAATCTTACCAATTGTATCAGTTAGTATATAAGCTGCCCATCCTGTTATTTAATCACAAGAGTTTACCTAGTTCATGGACCAGCTGAAGAACAGGCTATGTAAAATCCTATGTATCCTCCTCCTTCTTCTTTTACTTTAGGGAGGTGAAGAGTTGAGGAACATTGAATGAGAGGTGAGGTATGTTTTTTCTAATGACATTCACATCCCAATTAAGCCAGCAGAGGCTACCTTATTGTACTTCTATTCTTATTTAAACTGTGAAACACCACCACCACTACCATTACCACAACATACACACAAACACATGCACACTATTGATAAGGAAATGGATTGAGTAACTAATGTGTTTGAGATCATGCAACTAAACCAAAACTGAAATCCAAGTAAGTCTGTCTCAGACCATAAAAACAACTTTAAATATTATTTGACTGAATCTTAAGTATAAAAGCTTTGAGATATTGAGAAGTTTGCTGCTTTTTCTTACCATTCTGCCATTGTGGATGTGAGCAAAAAAAAAGGAAAGCCGATATATTTAAATTATAATATTAAAAATATTTTAGAAAAATATTCTACTGATTCCATTAATCATATCTCCACATTATGTTGTCAGTTTAGATAGTGTTGATAATTATATTCAAAGATGGCACTAGGTGGAACTATATTTTAAATTTTTTCCAGTAGTGTTTATAGATTCATTTTCAGTCATCTATATACTTTCATTTAATTAACTTTTTAAAACAAAGACTTAAATACAATGAAAATTGTGATTGAGAATTAGTTTTGCATTTCATGGATGTTGTAAAAAATTATATTAACTGTTCTATGTGGAAATTAAAAGTATACTTTGAGATGGAAAATAATTCAATGAAGAGCACATCATGAAGTACAGTAGTATATAACTTTAAACAAATAAAGAATAAAAGAATCACAATCTCCACCCTCTTCTGTAGAAACATATGTAAATATGTTTATAATCTAGAAATATAAGACAAAAATGAAACAAAGTCTTTCTTGTGGCCAGTCACGGTGACTCATGCCTATAATCCTAACACTTCGGGAGGCTGAGGTGGGCAGATCGTTTGAGGCGAAGTTTGCAATGAACCAAGATGAAGCCCTTGCACAGCAGTCTGGGCAACAGAGCAAGACTCTGTAACAAACAAACAAACAAACACATAAACCAACACAGCCTTCTTGTGAGTTCATGGTTTTGTTTTGTGAACCAATCAACTACAAA
Source organism: Colobus angolensis palliatus (assembly GCF_000951035.1). NCBI lineage: Eukaryota > Metazoa > Chordata > Mammalia > Primates > Cercopithecidae > Colobus > Colobus angolensis. The sequence goes on along the minus strand of NW_012115611.1, from coordinate 2,988,398 downwards.
ATTGGAAGATATTTACTACAAAAATATGAGTCAAAATTGGCATTGTTCCCTTTTTTTCCAGAGAGGATGCCGCCAGTTGAGAGACACTGACAAGTGTTTTGAAGTTTAGATTATGAAATTAAATTCAATCTAGGATGACAGCCTGAAAATTCCCAAGCTATTTTACTTAACTTGTTTTGTTGAAAATTACCTTATTTCAAAATATATATGTATCAAGCTATTTTTAGAAATATCAAATTCTACCCCCCTCATCCAATTATAAAGTGATTCAAGCTCAAGGGGCTCAAGAGAATGTTAATGACATATTCAGTAAGGAAAAACAGAAGACAGATTTAGGATACAACTCCTGTGGTATTGGATGCTGTACGGTATATGTTTTGTCTAATGGATCTTTGTAGGACAAATTTAAGTATATCAGCTTCATTGTAAATATAATATCAAAATTTTCTGATTTGAATTGTTTTTGACAAGCTAATTTATAATATCTTCTAAAGTGGAATTTAAAGTAAAAGTGTGAATTACATAAAGTATAAATAAGCAAAGCAAAAGCAGTATCATAAAAAAGCAGTCCCATCTGATTTAATCGAAGATGATGGGGATTTTATAAGGCAGGCATGTTGAATTTTCTAACAGGAATAAATATGTATGAACAATACTTCTTCCAAGTAGTGAGTTCTTGGTTCCCTTAGGTGATTAATTTCTATTCAGTAAAATAGATGTCTTCAGTATTCTGAGTAATCAATTTATCTCTAGAGAGAACACAGAGCATTCTGGAGCATTATTTTTCAGTAATATAGAGTTATTAATTATCCAGAGAATAATGGACATTTTATTCAAAGGAATTCTGGGAACTTCTATCATTTAATATGATAGCTTTCCTGGTTGCATTCTCTGATCAAAATCACTTACTTTTATTAGATAGTTAAGATAAAAAAATTCATAATTCAAATAACATACACAGAAAGAATGCTATCTCATTTCAAGTATATCTTAAGTGATACTGAAACAAATTTCAACATGAAGCTGCCTTTTTACTTGAATAGCTGGATTGCTGGTGGACAAATTCTTAAACTTGTTTTGTCTTAAAAAAATACTAAAATACTAGTATATAAAAGTGTCATCTTCCAGATAATTATTCTTTGAAAATATAAAAATACAAATATAAACACATAATATTTTACATGACCTTGCATTTCATTTGGCAAATTGATGAAACAAGAAAACATGCCAAAAATAAATGACCACTTCAATATAATTTTCAAATTTGCACAAGTATGTGAAAATTAGTGGACGGGCCGGGCGCGGTGGCTCAAGCCTGTAATCCCAGCACTTTGGGAGGCCGAGACGGGCGGATCACGAGGTCAGGAGATCGAGACCAT